>NC_051076.1:13535685-13848354 GCF_004664715.2 Peromyscus leucopus
TCATCATCATCATCTAGGTTTTGTAGGTGAGGCCAAGTGTTTATTCTCTCTTACCAGTACAGAGAGAGACACTAAAGCCAGTGATCATCATCATCATCATCATCATCATCATCATCATCATCATCTAGATTTTGTAGGTGAGACCAAGTGTTTATTCTCTCTTACCAGTACAGAGAGAGACACAAAAGCCAGTGATCCAGTGGAACCAGCATCACCTCTTGCTTTCCTGCACTGATGGTAGTAGCCCTTCTCTATTTCTCCCTGTGCCGTTCCGCTCTCCCCACTCTTTACAAAGCTACGCTTGTTCCTGCCTCCCCAGGGAACTAACGAGGCCGAAGACTATTTCCTCCAGGAGACACTGGAGATCGGATTCCCACCTTCTCCCCAGCTGCTGCAGGAATGCAACACTGCAGGCCCTGCGACTCCCAAGTGAGAGGGCAAGTCAAGGTTTTCTTTCCTTGGCAGTCCTGAGGATCGACCCTAGGGCTGCAGGTGCGCACGCACGCACGCGAGGCGAGGGCTCTAACACAGAGGACAGCCCTAGCCCTGAGATGTAAATCTAAAAACCTCTGATTCCTTCCTTTTCAGCTCTGGTAAAACAAACACAAAGGAAAATTTACACTCTAACCATTTTTTAGTGTCTCATTAAATGTGTGAACCCAGTTGTCCCTGTCACCACCGTCTGTCCCTGGAATCCTCTTGATGTCACAGCACTGAGCTCTGTGTACACTGGACAGTCATTTTTGACCCCAGCCACTGGCAATCTACTACTTCCTGTCAGTGAGGACTCCTCCAGACACCTCATATAACCTATTACTTGGTATTTATCTGTTTGTAACCAGATTATTTATTTCACTTAATGTCCTCCGTGTTTATTTATCTTCGAGCATGGGTCAAGATTTTCTCTGCTTTAGAGCTGACTAATATTCTATTGTGCATATTATCCTATATTTTACCTAGTAATTTTTCTTTTATAAAAATGTTGCTAACATAAAGCAACATGGTGATGAATATTATGAAATACATGATATCTATGCTCTTGTCCCATAAGCTCCTAAAACTGAAATCAGCCAAAGGATTTCTCCTCATATTTTATTTTTCAAACACAATTTGTAGATGGGGAAACTTTGCTACCTCAGATTTCTTATTCTTGTGTGTTTTTGTATGCCAAAATATGTAATTCATATCCTAAATTACAAAGAGCCTCCAGATAATTTGTAGGGAAACATTCTAAGAGGAGATCAGAGACACTGTGGTATGCCAAACCCCACATACGAATACACATAAATGCAACATACTAGAGAAGGTTGGGTTCTTCTTCCAGTGAGCCCAATCAAGGAAGACAGTCACTAGAAAAGGAGGAAACAAGTCTTGGAGCGAACCAAGGGATTCTTATCATCAGTTATAAGGTATGTTACTCCTGAAAGCTGATCAAGTCCCAGGTCCACAGCCAGTCGATTGAATCTGTGCCCAAAGGGCTTAATCATCCTGGTCTGTTACTAAATGGGGTACAGTGGTGAAGCGCTCAGGCAATTGGAAACTTCAGAACTGTAAGCAACTAGCTGCTTAAGGTTAGGGTCCAGCTCTTGGTAGGATGGTCAGGGACAGTCTGAACAAAAACCTGACACTCCTAAACTGGCTGGGAACCAAATATACATATACACCAGCCTGTAAGATGCGTTTTACATGCAAAATATCTCACAGCCCCTAGAGCTAGATTCCCAGAATTCAAAAACTGCAGCATAGTTTCTACCTTTGAAGCATCCAGAACTGGTGGGGGAGACAATGAACCCGAATCATGGAATGGATGTCGGTTACCAGGTTCGCTAGGGACTCTGGGCAAACAGAAAGGGGTCTAGGGTAGGAAAGGGGGATTGCCTGTCTGTATTTGTCAACACTGATTTCCATGACAGTTGACTAGAGCTTTTTCTGAGTTTGACAGAGGCCCTGGAACTTAAGATCTGGTTATAGATGTCTGGCTTTCATTTGCAGAGAAACAGATTTGCACATTGGTCTAAAGGACAGAAACTGTAGTCAGTATTAAGCAATGTCCCAGGAATCTTATCCAAAGGCTGGCTTCAGTGTGCTGTTTGGGGTGTTTTTGGACTCTGAAGACTGCCGAGACAGAGCACGTCTTTCCAAGTTTCTCTCTCAGTCCTCATTCCTTCTCTTTTATGTCTGCTTGCCCTGCGGCTCGGGCACGAAGAGACTTCTTGATGCCAGTTCAGTTCTGTAGTCCAGTTGAAAGGTGTTTCCTGACTCCGAAGTGCTCTCATGTTAGAGTCTGCATTTGTCTGTATCTTACTGCAGAAGCTCTTTAATGAGCCTTTCACAATACGTGTCATTTCTAAACACACTGTATGTGCGACTTATTTACTGCATTCTTTGCTGCCTGTTGGACTTCATAACAAAAAAAAAAAAATCCTTGTTATGGACCGAGCTGGATCCCCCATTCCCTGAAATAGTACCTGGCCTAGGGTGTGTGTTTCCTAAATAACCACTGAACAAATAAAACACAAAGAGAAGACCTTAACCCCGACTATTAGCAAAAAAAAAATAAAATAAAATAAAAAAATCTAAATCTCTCCATTGTCTGGCTTTTTATATGGGTGCTGGGGAACAAACTCTGGTCAAACACTTTATGGATGGAGCCATCTCCCTGGCCCTTCTCCAGCTTCCTGATGTTCATTCTCCATCCTCATCTTAATAATCTGAGCCCATCCACTATTGCATAAGTGACCCAGCACTCCTTTATCATCCTTTAAATTCCCCTCTTCCCCCCGCCCCACCAGGGTCTCCTCCTCTGTAGCCCCAGGTTGACCTCAAAGTCACAATTCTCTTTTCTCAGTTTCCAAAGTACTGACCCCAAGTGTGCAGCTCTGTGCCTGGCTGGTCCCTTCTCCTGACCTCCAGCTGCTTAGGCAGACCAGCTCAGTCACTTGTGCCTGAGGACCAGCTCCCTCGGGCTGATGCCCTGTACAAGCCTCAGAGCTCACTGCTCATCTTACAGAGGATACACTTGGTAACCTAAGATCATGCAGGGTGGGCCAGCACATGCAAGACAATGTTTCTCTCAAGTGGTTTTAATTTTTTAAAAATATCTTATTCATTTATCTATTTGTATTTTATATGCACATTTGTCCGTGTGAGGGTGTCCCCTGGAACTGGAGTTACAGACAGCTGTGAGCTGCCATGTGGGTGCTGGGAATTGAACCCTGGTCCTCTGGAAGAGCATCTAGTGCTCTTTACCGAGCTGTTTCTCCGGGCCCCTCTCAAGTGGTTTTAAAGAACTTTCTTATTTCTGCATTTGACTCAGTTCACACATTTTCTTGTTTCACCTGGAAGCCCACCTGGGAAGCTTGCTGGGACACGTCACCGTCATCTGGGGGCAGAGGTTTGGGGTTGGCCCTATCGTCTCTTCTCTGTCATAGTCCCAATGTGCTTGGATTCACCTCTTTCTTTTCACTGATGTCCATCAGCGGCCTCCGCAGCTGCTTTCATGGATTCTATTTCTCTTAATTCACCCGATCTTTTTATTCATTTCCAGCATCTCTGCCACTCTCCTCCACAAAAGCTTTAAACACCCCTGGAACCTATTAGCTCTACATCTGTCTCCTGTGACCATTCACTGTCTCCCAAATGAATGAATTCATAAACATGTATCTAGGCTAGTTCCTTTCTGCAGCTAAAATGGGATGGCCATCCTCCACTCACTCTGCAAGGTTGGCTCCTGGACTCCCCCACCCCACCTGGTCCTTCGGTTCTGTATCAGCAGCTGGAGACGGGGTGGGCGTGGAGAAGGGAAGCAGCTCGTCTGAAACCGCCTGAAATCTCTGTCACTAGCAGCTGCACCAGATCAACACGGCCCTAATTGCTAGAATGGTGACCCAGAAAGTCTGCGAAAATGCATATTTTTACCTCTGCAACATGATGGGAAAGCGCAAACCACTTTACACTTACAATATTAGACTCAGGTACACAGTCAACAGACACTGGAGAGTTAATTAGTGTGTGTGTGCGCATACACACACACACACACACACACACACACACACACACAATGCAGACAGGCAGAAAGGATGTAAATACATCTGTTTCTCTTTTTAAATACCTGAGCTGTACTACAAAGTGTTTCCTTGAATCTCACTGAAATATGGCAGTGTCTCCTGCTGGGGTGGGGGGAGATGCTCAGTGGGTAAAATGCCTGCTGTGCACTGAGGAGGAACTGAATGTGGATCCCAGCATCCACATAAGAGCCAGGCACAGTGGCCCAGGTTGACCTGATGGCCAGCCAGTGGACCTAAGACATGAATCTCCAGGTGCAGTGAGAGATTCTATCTCAAAAAAAAAAATAAGATGGACAGCAATAAAGGAAGACACTCACTCACCCCTGACCTCTGGCCTCTACACGTGCACTCATGGAAAAATAAACACACACACACACACCCTCAAAAATTACCAAGAAATAGAAGTCTATAAACAAATTCAAATCACACAGAGCATGTGACCTACTTATGGCTGAACATCCCATAGTCACTTGTCCTCCGCCCTTTAACCCATTGTGAGTCTCCTTACCAACCACTGCCCCTGCACAAAGACTCTTCCTTGATAAGGACCAAGAGCTGCACTAGTCCGTGGGTACGGAGAGCATATTTAGAGAGCGGTTCGACACTCTGTCATTATAGTAAAGTAATGGTAGTGAGTTCACCCCTAGAGCCCATGAGCACCACAGTCGTAAACTGGCAAGACTCACAGTACCGACATGAATTTCCTCCTGTGGAGCTGGCAGGAAGCCTGTTTTTATATAATATCGAAAATTTCAATCATATTCACCTCTTGCTCCTCCATCCAATTCATCCTAAATGCCCCTTCCAATGTCACGTACTTTTTTTAAATAATCCAAATCCAGGCTGGGCAGTGGTGGCGCATGCCTTTAATCCCAGCACTCGGGAGGCAGAGGCAGGCTGATCTCTGTGAGTTCGAGGCCAGCCTGGTCTACAGAGAGAGATCCAGGATAGTCACCAAAAGTACACAGAGAAACACTGTCTCAAAAAGAAAAGAAAAGAAAAAAAAAAGAATCCAAGTCTAATTACCTGCACATTTACTTTAAAAATAATTTTAAAAAGAAAGGGTGTTGTGAAATCATTTCTGTTATTCCCTTAAAGAGCTCAATAAATGCTAACCATTATTATTTTTTGTTGCTCAATAAGACCCAATAAATAACGCCCATTTCCTCACCTGAGGGATGAATGAATTAAAAGATTCGATGCTGAAAATGGAGGTCAAGAGGGCTGGAGAGATGGCTCAGGGGTTAAGAGCACTGGCTGCTGCTCTTTCAGAGGACCCAGGTTCAATTCCCAGCACCCACATGGCAGCACACAACTATCTGTACTCCAGTTCCAAGGAATCTGACGCCTTCACACCAGTCCACATAAAATAAAGCTAAATAAACTATTTAAAAAAGAAAACGGAGGTCAAAATGTCACTTTTGTTTCTAACAATATGGTGCTTTAGAGCGTGTTTTCTCTCGCTGAACAAGTGACTTCCTTGTGACTTACCTAGTCATAGATGACAGTGGCCTGAGGCACTGATGCAGATGCTGTGTGGACAGAGAGTCGGTACCTTCTCTGGTCTGCAAGTGCAGCAATAGTTGCCCATAATTAATGCGGCAGTCACAGCCAGTCCAGTGCCACCATGGCGGAGGTGATCAAATGCTGTCAGCCTCCCCGTCTTATCTGGTTAACACTGAGTTCACTTCCAGCCCTGAGAGTCAACACACACAGATCTGCTGGAAGTCTGCTCTCCTGCAGACACCACCTGACGGCACAGACAGCAAGATGCTTGGGAACTTCCAGACACCATCTCCTATCCCCAAACTGGGGTGTCTCAGAACCTATGAGCATGGTGAGGGGTATAAATACTCCAGATCCCTGGCCCCGAACAGAATACTTCCTATATGATTCCCCTCAAAACTCAATCAAAGTGGCCGGGTGGTGGTGGCGGCGGCGGCAGCGGCACACGCCTTTAATCCCAGCACTCGGAAGGCAGAGGCAGGCAGATCTCCGTGAGTTCAAGGCCAGCCTGGTCTACAAAGTTCCAGGACAGCCAAAGCTGTTGCACAGAGAAATCTTGTCTCAAAAAACAAACAAACAAAAAACCCACCTACTCCTCCCCAAACCCAACAATAACAACAACAACATAACCCCTCAACCACAGTGACGCTCTATGGGACTCCCCTTCCTTGCTCCATTTTGATTCCTCTAAAAAATTTCCACCCACAGAAGCCCAACCTAATGTTGAAACATAGTCTGCTATTGTCTAGTACTATTCACATTGTTCTCTTCTTTCCAGTTGTTTTCTTACTGTGGATTGTTTGTTGTGATAAATGTTTCCATGGCAACATGAGCTGAGCTCTGACATAGTGCTGTTCTCACACTTGTCCATGTTCATCATAGCCTTTACATTTGGAAAGACTAGGCTTGTGCACATCTACACGTTCTCATATACACATGCACATATGCACACACACAGTGTTGATTTTTACAAATTAACATCAGATGCACTGAAACCATAGTGAAAAAAAACCCAAGGTGTTTGGAGAATATACATATTTATCATGCAAATGATGTTCTGTATGTTCACAGAATTTTAAGCTTATTTTCTGAATACAAAACCACATTATATACATTTATAAATACCTCAGAGAAAATTTGGGCTAATATGAGTAGTGTATGAAATTATTATATAGGATTGAAGAGGCATGCTCTTAGGAACATTTTAATGATAAAGTTGCTTTTGAGAACTATTAACTAGTGAATAATTAAAATGCTGTTGGAATAGATTCAAGGCCAATTAATTTGGGTTCAGATTTTTTTTAATTGTAAGAAATCTAAGACTGCCAACAAGAGCAATTAATATACTTTTATTTGCATGCTGAAACAATTCACTGTGAGTCCCAAGATGTACATTTTCTAGACTATAACAATTTAGCTTTCATGTTCACACTGGAAGTATGAGTCTCACAATAAACAAATCTGACAATGGAGTGCAGGGAAACAATGGCATCGTAACAATAACCTGCATTAGGCTTTGTCATTTTCCCGGCTCTGTTACCCTGTTCCTGGACCTTGATGGATTTGCAGCCATTGTACAGGTTATAGTTCCATTCCTTGGAATGAGTTGATTTGTGAATTTCAAGTAATTCACTTGATACTTTTTCTATCAACTTAACTGGTTATTTGTTGAAAGCAGTTCCCCTGCCCGCCATCCTGGCCACCATCTGACGTTTCTGGAGTCTGCCTTTCTCTTCTGTTCCATCCCTGCGTCTCCACATCTGGAGGACAGACCTGTGCTAGTACGTATCCTGTCCTCTGTTCTGCAAAGGCTGGCTCTGTTCTAGGGACCCCCTTCCATTCCTTACACCTTCTCATGGTATCCTCTTGCTTAGATTCCCTTGTGTGCCACTCTTCTGGGTGATTCTCTAAGACTTGATTCTGCCAACCTCTCAATTCCATGTAGCCATAACACCAGTTGCTCTTACTTGGACTGGACTGTCCCCAAAGGCTCACATGGAGAAGGCTTGATCTGTTAACACAGTGCTATTGGGAGGTGGTGGGACCTAATGAGATATCCTTGTGCCACTAATTCATGTAAACACAAAAGGGATTGTGGGAGCCTATTCTCTTCCTCCCTTTCCTTTTCTTCTGGCCTTGAAGTTAGAGATTTTGCTCTTCCATATGCCATGGTACACTGCCTTACCATAGCCCAGAGCAATATGGCCAATGAATCTTGAGTTGAAGCTGCCAAAGATGTAATCCAAAATAAGTCTTTTTTCTTTATAAGTTATGCATCTGGGTACTTGTTATATTAACATAAGTTGACTACAAGGAGATGAACTCCATTCGTGGCTTACAGTATCATGCCACTCGGAAAAACAGCCAGTTCTTTTTTACAACGGAGGTGTTACTTCTGAAAGATATATTTGGCTAAATAAATATATTTTTCCTGTAAATAGCATGATCAATAGTAACTATAATAATTTTAATCATTATAATAAGAATACTTACATTTAAAAAATATAGTCAGTATTCCATCCCATACTTAAAATACAATATCTAGCTTTTGCTTATTAAATGAATCCAAAGCCTCAAGAGACATTTTAATTTCTTTGCCCTAGCCTCCAAGCCAATTATGAGTAAATATACAGAAGATAATTGAAAGCAGTCTAGTAAACTTGTCATATATCTTAAAACAAGGCTCTTGTTTAGCTAATTGTAGATGCTAACAGAAGACACATTGTTGGTAATATAGACCACAAAACTATTTTGAACTAAAATATTCAAGTCCCTAAAATATATTCGTTTTGATTTGGAATTAAGGGATTATTTTAATATTAATTTTACTTGCTTAGCAAAGGTATATGTGTGCACATGTCTGTGTCATGGGTCTATGGGAGCATGTGCATGTGGAGGCTAGAGGTTGTCCTCCTCACCTTGTTTTTTGAGACAGAGTCTCTCAGTGACCCTGGAGCTCACCAGTTTGGCTCCATGAGCTGGGTGATGTAAGCAAGTGGGCTGCCCGTCCCTGACATTCCAGATGCACGGCGCCACACTTGGCTTGTCACACAAGTGCTGACGTATGACAAGGATTTAAAATCAAGTCCTTGTGTTTGCAGGGCAAGCACCTAGATGACTGTGCCATCTCCCAGCTCATCTTAATTCTTAAGACACATAACAGCGTGTTCACTGTCTTTTGCTGCCTATTCAGTCTACTGCTGGACATTTAGTCTTCCAGTCTTCCCATAAGATAAGGACTGCCCATAGAGTCTTGGAAAGACTGCTTCTTTAGCGACTCAACACATTGATGCTTCTCTTTCTTTTCCCAGTGGAGGCCATGGGACAGCTACCTCCTCTTCCTAGTGCCTCTGAATCGTCTTTTGAGCCTGAAAAAAAAAAAAAAAAAAAAGCTTGTTGATCAACAAAAGTTTGGTCCCAGAACTGAAAGTTTAAGGTGAGGGAGCTCAAGGGGGCTTTCCTCTTTGTGGCAGGTGAACATTATTGGGAACTCAGGCTGTGACAAGAAAGGATAGACAGTGCTTCAACATCATCAATCTGCTTCCGTTTCCGCCTGGAGGGCACCCACACTACTGCCTGAGAACACGTGAAAAGAAGCCGTTGGCCTCTCAGGGTACATCTTGTCCCATTTATAATAACTCTGAAATCCTAGAGGATTCAGCTTTTGGGTTGTATTCCATTTTGACAAATCACTCAGAAGGCTGCCAGAGATAATAATCTCCCCCGAGGAACCACATACTTCGCATGGCTGCTTCCTTCTTAAACTGGAAGGCTGGAGCATGAGTTTGGCATCATGTCTTTTCCCAACTCCACCTCTAAAAGTTAGTCCAGATATTAATGGAAACAATTTTCTAGCAGTTACGTTCATGCTGGCAACAGCACTTAGTTTTTAAAAGGGCTCTTTTATGTTGCCCAGGCTTGCCTGGAACTCACAGTTAAGCCAGCCTGGTCTAAACTGTGGCTCTTCCTCCCTCAGGCTCCTGTGTGTTGAGATCTCAGGTGCACACCAACCACACCCAGCTCTGACTCACACTGTTTTTTCTTGAAGGACCTGGGATGTAGCTCAGTCCAGCTTGCCTAGCATGTGTAAGGTTCTGGGTTCAATCCCCAGTATTATAAAGCAAAACAAAATGGAATCAGATGTTGTTGTTAAGAAATACAAAAGCCCTTTGTCAGTTAGCCATGACCTTTCAAGATGGCAGGGAGTTATTTCTACACAGCCTCAACCATCACTGCGAAAAAAACAACAAGAACTCTCAAACACTGTTGAACTATATCGAGCCACTAATCCACTGCAGCAGAAGGCGAGAGCCCACCCAGGGATCACAGTCCTAACTAAACACTTCTCATAGCGGAGTGTTTTCTCTGGGGCCAGACATTAATCAACTTCCTGCTTACACGGCACTAACACAGTGAACTCTCACAATGACCCCAGGAGGTAGGTTCTATTTTTACCCTCTGTTAGAAATAGGAAAACACAGAAGTTAAGTAACTTATCTGAAATGATGCAGCCGGCAAATGGCAGAGGCAGGATTTGAATCATTATTGGTACTATTTGCTGTTAACATTCATCTCAACAGCCATAGTGAAGTCTCATCAAAACCATTTCCTATCGCTTTGTCAATCAGTGTATTCTGATAAAGTGATATGGTCCATGTGCCAAGCTAATACTTCATTTTGCCCATGTGTCTAACCATAACTTTGTTATCCAAGTACTAAGTTATTTTTCTTTCCTGTATTGAGCCATATAAAAACACACCATAGCCTTACTTTCTGGATAGCTGTTCTTAGCACTAGCCTTTCTAAGAGAAGCTACAGGTTTAAGGGAGAAGTCTGGAGACTTCCAGGTTAAGATGGTGTCATGTAAATAAATTCCTTTAAACTGAAACTCTCTATTCCTGGAGGAAGATCCTTAAGACTTAAGAAGTTCTGAAAGAAGGCTCATTAAGATGCAGGAAGTAAACAACTGACAAGTCTCAGGAAGTTCCTGAGAGTTACCGATGTACAGACCATCCTCCACCCAAGGACGTATAAGCAGTAACAACTGCTCAAAAGAGATTCTGCAACTTGTTGAGCTGCCTACAAATTGTCTAAGTTTCTAACTTTCATGTGTCATGACCCATGCCAAGGGGGACTTCAGTGATACAGCCGCCTTTGAGTTATTCCTGCTCCTGTAAGTAATCCCCCATCCATAGTCCTGTGAGTAACCCCAATAAACCCATTGACTTATCAAGTTGGACTTGGATGGTATCGTTACCAAACAGGACTATTAGTTTGTTGTCAGTTCCCTACATGGGGTGTGAGTAGATACTTGTTCATGTCTCCCCAGAAATAGAGCCACACAAGAGGAGGTGAATAAAGGCTTCCTTCTTGTGACACTGAGTGAAAAATCAGAATAGCAAAAGATAGACTATGATAGAGGAAGGTGGGAAAGGAGGAAGTGCTTTGGGAATCACAGAAGGTAACAAGATATCTGAAAAACTCAGAAAAATAGGTTAAGGCCACAGCTCTAGCACCTGAAAAACTGAAGTTGCTAGAAAAAAAAAACAGTAAAAAACTTAAAGATACAGGCACAGGTCAGGACTTTATGAAAAGATTTCTAATGGAAATATTAGCAAGAATTGATCAATGTGGCTGCATCAAATTAAAAAGCTTTTGCATGTCCAGGTTGTGGAATCATCCTAGATGTGATGGTTTGAAGGAAAATGGTCCCAAAGGGAGTGGCACTATTAGGAGGTGTGGTCTTGTTGAAGGAAGTGTGTCACTGTGGAGGAGGGCTTTGAGGGCTCATATATGCTCAAGCCACACCCAGTGAGACAGTTCACTTCCTGTTGCCTTTGGATCAAGACGTAAGAATGCTCAGCTTCAGCACCATGACTGCCTGCAAGCCACCATGCTTCCCACCATGATGTAAATGGACTAAACCTCTGAACTGTAAGTGAGTCACCCCAATTAAATGTTTTCCTTTATAAGAGTTGCCATGGTCATGGTGCTTCTTCATAGCAATAGAAACCCTAAGACACTAGCTGTCAACCAAAAAAATGATTGGATATAGAAAATGTGGTGATGTATGTGGTGTATACAATAAAGCTGTAAAGAAAAATAAAGTGGCATCATTTGTAGAAAAATGAGTAGAGCTAAAGATCATCATGTTAAGTGAAATAAGCCAAATAGAGGAAGACAAACATTGCATGTTTTACTGCATATATGGATTCTAAATTTAAAGTACACATAGGTGCGTGTATGCACACACACACACACACACACACACACACACACACACACACACACACGACATGAATATAGAAGTAGAACTATCAGAGGAAAGGTTTGACCAAGAGAGAAAGAGATAACAGATAAGATAGGGCAGGAGGGGATGGATATGAGCAAAAAAGCTGATATTTGATGTATGTATATAAACATGTCATAATGAAACCTATCTATCTGTACAATAAATACATGATAATTCAAAATTAATTACAGTGTTTATCAAAGAAAAAGAAAAGGAGAAAGAGAAAGAAAAAGAAAGACAGGAAGGAAGAAGGAAGGAAGGAAGGAAGGAAGGAAGAAAGAAAGAAAGAAAGAAAGAAAGAAAAAGAAAGAAAGAAAGAAAGAAAGAAAGAAAGAAAGAAAGAGAAGAAAAGAGCAGCCTGATTGGCAGATGTGCTGGCAGCTATTGCTTGAAGTATAGAAAGACATACGGATGTCTTGAGTCCTTCTCTACACTTCTCACACCTCTCCTGAGGAACTGTTTGATGTCCACTCAGGGCTGCACTTAGCCATTGCAGTAATGACCTTGGAATGACTAAGCAGTTCACACCCTGGACAGTTAGTTTCCTTGTCTAGGCAGTGTGTTTAAACACAGAACTTTGCCTGTCATATATCAGCCCGCAATCATCTCATCCCTCCAGGGTTGCAGGATTCCCAGCACAGTGACTGGTAACACAGGAGTCCAGCATCTGTCAGAGCCACCGCTGGAATGGATATCTACTTCTCTGCTAGTAGGATTTCGTGGTGGCTGGATTTCCCGGCTTTCATCACTGTGACCGATTCAGCTGCATCTGGAAGTTTCTGTCTCTGTGCAGCACCTTCCACAGTTGGGGTATAACAGCAGTAAAAATTCTCAGGCTGGCAGGGTGGCTCAGTGTCAAGGGTGCCTCTTGCTAAACCTGAGGACCTGAGTTCAATTCCTGGGAATCGTGTGTTGGGATGAGAGATTGGACTACTCAAAGTGGTCTCTCACCTTATACATGCTGTGGCATCCTTCTACACACACACACACACACACACACACACACACACACACACACACACACTTTTAAAAGCAAAAAAAATCTCCGAAATAACTTTGCTCTATCCCGTCCACCATAGCCTAAATATAATGAGGCCAAGAAATTGTAATTGAAGTATAGCAAACCCTTGACACAAAGGAACTAAAAAATTCATTGATTGACTAAATGAATTTATAAAAGCACACTCCAAGGTTTTAAGAGCAACTCAACTGTTTTATCTATTATCCTTCGGAGTCACAAGATTCCTGGGTTAGGAGTCCCTGCTAGATTATGGCTTATGTAACCTGAGGCAAAGTTCCTTGTTGGACAGTTGGAGACCAGTTACAAAGCACGTATGAGGTCAGTGTCTCCTGAGGGTAACATGCGGGTGCAGCCAGCCCCTGGGAAGACTCTGGTGTTAGCTCTGTCCTTCTGTGGGTGTTCATGCACTTCTCCAGTCTTAACCTGTGTGACAGGCAGGGCAAGTAGTCCCAGTTTGTCAATGTGGGGAAAAGAGAGGAGACTGGCTTAGGGCCCTTTGAATGACGGCTGTCTGCCTCTGGTTCTAGCTTGCTTTCGTCTCTGGTGGTATGCTGAAGCATGACCTTGGGTGTTGGTGGGGAGCCTCACTCAGCAGTGTTAGTACCTTTGCTGGAGGCAGAAGGGAAACTTTGATGATCAGCTCAAGGATTGAGATTCTACCCTGGGGGCAGGGAGCGGGGACCTAGGGATCCATAGAGAGGACCCATGCGTGAGCAGGTGACAGCATGCTGGATGACTTGGAACTGTTATTTATAACTCAGTGCGTTGGTCACAGCGGTTCCCATGGCAGCTTTCCTTTGGAATTCTCCGGGTTGGGAAACAGCAACTCCCAAGTCTCCTCTCTTAAAGAAAACTGAGCCTGACCTTTGACTGACTGTGGTGGAGGCTTGGCCACGGACGGTCTGGATAAATATCCCTGTGTCCTGGCATGGGCCCGTGTTGCCTTCTCTCTCCCCGCTGTAGGGGACTCTGGGTTTAGAGGAGACTGGGGAAGGAGAATCGGCCCATAGGTTTGCACAGCAGCAATGGCTCAGCCCCCACCAAAGGGAAGCGCGCATGTGCGCTGTGTTAAATTCCTGCTGGGGTGGGCCGTTGGGGGAGGGAAAGCAGAGGGGCAGGTAACAGAGACCCCCCCGGAATGGATGTTTCCAAGGAAAGCTGGCTCTGTCTGTCAGCATCCTCTCTCCCAGGTCGGCGCAGAAAGGGCAAACTGAGGAGTCTTGGCAAAGCACTCCCCATCACTCAGTTTTTGCAAACTACTCCTCTAGGTGTCGGAGTCTGGTGGGAAACTCTCTGCTCTCACTGAAGTGCCGCCGCCGTTAATGTTCTGCGGCTGGATTCACCATGCAGCCATCTGCTCTGCGGGCTCCTGGTTTTAACTGTGGCGCACGGAAAACAGGGCGCTTTGAGAGCATGTAGAGTGAAAATGTTCCTGAGGATGAATGACAGAGGCACAGGTGACCCGATGGGAATGGCCCACATGTGACAACAGAGGGGTGAGTTGGTGTAGGAAGCCAAGACCAGCCGACCTGGAACAGGAAGAGGTCAGTTGACCATAATGAGATGGGAAGGCCCACGTGGGGGGTGGGGAGAGAAAGAGGAAATGAGAGAAGAGGGAGGGGAGAAGAGAGAAGAGGGGGAGGACGGGCTGTAAGGGGTGGGGAAGGAGGAAAGGACAGGGAAAAGAAAGGGAGAGGAAAAGAAGGAAGAATAGAAACGGAGGAAAGGAGGAAGAAAAGAGAGACTTCAATGCACAGGTGCTGGGGTGAGGCCTCGCCCCAGGGTTCTGGGTATTTATTATTATTATTATTATTATTATTATTACTTTTTCTTCCCAGTAGAAAGATAGGTTTGGGCAGCTTTCAAAGGCCAGGGTGAGACACAGTTAGACGTGGGCTCCACAAGGAAAGGCTTGCTCTTCTCTCTTCATCTCTAGCTGGGCTGCCAAGGACAGTGCATGGGCAAAACATGCACCTAATATTTGCTGAATGATGCCTAGGAGAACAAGCAAAGGCCAAAGTGGGCAGGGGCTGGGCAAGCAGGGTGAGGTAGGCAGGCAGGCCCATATGAGAACGGCAATCCGTCCTGGGATCCAAGGCAACAGAACCAGTTCAATCCAAATGCCCCAGTGGTGGGACCATGTGATACCCATGCTCACTCGGGCAAGCCTTCCATTAGAGAGGAGCACAGGGGCCCCACGGAAGAGGCCTCACAGAGGCTGATGCCTATGCGTCCAAGGCCAGCTTTGGGGCTATTTTCCCGGGGGTATTCATTTGACGTCACAGAGAACACAGACACGTGTGCCTTATGGAGATAATAGGTTTAGAAGACCCGAAAGTGAGAAGGGGTTTGGAAGACCACTTAATGCAACTACCTTGTCATATAGACATTGGGACAAAATGAGATGAATGGCTTACTGGATGGAGTCCAAAGTAGTTCCTCTTTTATTCTGTTTGTTTTTCATCTTGATACGGTTTTGTGTTTTGTGCCTTTAGTAGAGTGCGAGCTTCCCCCAGGAAGGCCTTTTTGTAACAGTGCTATCGCAGATACACAGGGCGCGATTTTACCGGCAGCTGCAAATGCGGCTGTTGGCCGACGGGATGGAATGAGGGAGTAATACATGAAAAGAGATACGTTTTGAAGGGCAAGAGAGTTGGTGCTGAAATTGTGCATCCCTACACAATGGGAGCGCTCCCAGGAGGCTTTGGAGGTCATCTCACCTGGGCCCCAGTGTTCTGATTCCGGTGATGTTCCAGGGGAAGCTGTCTTTCAAGTCACATCCCCTCTGCTCCACGGCCTGGTAATGGAAACTTCGTGGAGTTGGACATGGGGGCTATTATCTCCTGAGACAACACGGGCGAGCTTGGGCAGAAAGGGTCTTTCCATCTTAGTCTGAATACACTGGAACAATCACATGATTGAGTTCTGTTAAAGAGGAAACTCCATGTTTGGGGAGGAAAACCCAGTATAGCAGCCATGCTGGCTGGCTGCCTTGCCCAGTGGCAGCAACCCAGGAGTACACGTCATTATCACCTGAGGAGTGCTTTGGAACATATGTCCAGACTCCATGTTAACCCATTCCAAGGATCAGTCTTGATTACATTTCTCATGAAAAAGATCCGCAGGTAATTCTGATGTATGCTCTAATAAATTAACCAACTTCATCTGAAGGGCAGAAATAAACAGGTCACAGTCACAGCAATGCATACACCTCTGACCCCAGGACCAGAGAGGCAGAGGCAGGAGGACCACTGATTGCAATTTCAAAGACAGGGATGGTACAGTGAGTTCAAGGTCACCTTATCTAACAAAAGAGCAACTCCTGTCCCAGCAAAGGTGAGATTCACCATGCTCTGGACCTACATGGATAACTACCTGGTCTTACCATTTTCTCGTTTTGGGGGGCTACCTGTTGAGGTTGCCACGGGACACTGAATATAAGATAACTTTGGCCTTCCCAGGAGGCCCTTCTCTCAGAAAGTTCCAGTACAGAAGAGTGTTGATGTTCGGCTGAGAAACAATACAAAAGTACCAGGAAGGGCGCGGCCGAGCAGGTGGCAGAGGCCTCTGCCGAAAAGGCTTTGTCTGAGGTGTGTGCTGATGCACCGTCAACGCCTGGGTTAGTCATTAACAGCCGTGTGTGTCGGTGAATGCTAGACGAGAGGACTGGTGTTTCTACGGTGTCAGCCGATATTCAGGTTCAGGCTAGGGTGTCACCTGATGGGCACCATGTGAGTCATGCCCTGGGTGCCGGGACCATTGAGATCCCCAGCCATGCCCGCCTCCAGGCCCAGTTTTAATGACACCAGAGCCCCTGTTTCATGCTGTTCCCAGTGGTGCCATTTGTCCCAGGTTCCTCTCCATTGTTCTGCCCTCCCTCTGTGGCGGGGTTCAAGTGACTCGGGTTTCCGCATTAACGTCTCATTGCCATGGTTTCCACTGGTGTGCGGTGATGTCAGTGGTGAGGAGAACACGGCTTCCTTTTTCCCCTCGATTATAGCCTGCTGCACTTGTCTTTTCACGCTGTAACACAAATGCTTACTGTCACCAGGGCTCTTTCACAGGGGCACGTGACTTCCAGGTGACCACAGAGGTAGGACACTGAGCAGACAGGCGACCAGGCATGCAGGCTTTGAAGGGTGTTCATGTCTTTGTCATGGAGACAGCCTTAGTCACCGTCCTGAAGTCAAATGGAAGGAGATGATAAATGTGTCATCTTTGAAAAGTTCTGTTATAGTACACACAGAAAACTTTTCAAATAAAGCTAAGTTAGGAGATATAAAACCCCGTTTGTGGACTGGGGAGCTAGCTGGATCAGTAAACTGTTTACTCTGTAAGCATGAAGACGTGAGTATAGCAGTAATCAGCAAGGCAATTCCATGTAGTTTATCTGGTAATTAAGAGGTTTATTTCAGGGTAACTTACAACCAATAAAGGGTTGGTTACAACCAATAAAGGGTTGGTTACAGGATCTGGGAGAGGTGAGGTACAGTCCAGCGTGGTTCTCTGGAGAACTCTGACTTGGTCTGCAATCCAGCATCCACTATTACAAGGAGCCAAGAGAGCCGGCATCTACGCATCTCTGGTCTCAAAGGGTCCCGTCTCGGCCACGCCCCAGGGGCAGGTTATAGGCAGATGTGGCAGTTACCTGCTGCCTCACTAGGGGCGGTGCTTCAAGGTCAAAGCTGGACCGGCTACCCACTTCACATGAGCTGGGTCCCCAGGAGCCATGTAAAAATAGCTGTGCATGCAGTGTGTGCTTCTCATTCCCGTGCCAAGGCAGCAGACACGGTGGATTCCAGGGGCGCTCTGGACCATCAGCCCTGCTTACTTGGAGAACTCCAGTGCTGGCCAGTGAGAGAACCTGCCTCAAAAACACCAAAAATGGTGGCTGATGCCTGAGAAATATTGTCCTCTGACTTTCATATGCCGGCATGCAAGTGCTCTCTCTCTCTCTCTCTCTCTCACCACCATCCCCATCCCCCCACTAACTAACTAAATGATTCCTATTTGTGAGACTCTGGAGATGATTCTGCTGTCAAAAGTACTTGTCACTTTTACAGAGAACATAGCTTCAGTTCCCAGCACCCCCAAGGCAGCTAGCAACCACCTGTAATTCTAGTTCCAGGAGATCTGCCACCTACCTCTTTATCCTGGTGGACACCAGACACATGTGCTGCACAAGTGTGTGTGCAGGTAAAAGCACTCTGATAAAATTAATTAAAAATAAATCTGAAAAAAGAAAAAAGAAACACCTGCCGGGCATGGTGGCACACGTCTTTATCCCAGCATTTGGAAAGCAGAGGGAGGTGGGTCTCTATGAGTTTGAGGCCATCCTGGTCTACATAGCAAGTTCCATGCTAGCCTGGGCTACATACTGAGGCCCCTTCACAGAACAAACAAAACCAACCATTTGCCCTTCTACATAGAGCACGGAGGGGGAACCTCAAGATGGAGACCAGGTGTGTGACCATCTTCCCACTCTTAAACGGACATAAATGTATGTTTTGCTGCACAAGCCGTAGGGACTGAGTGCTGTGGATGGAGGTGACGGGACGGGATTACACATGGACACTTGGAAAAATGAGATAAAGAGGGTGGCTTGAGGTGTGCTCCGCTGTGTGGATCAGAAACACTCTGAAATACAGGGAGATTAGATATGGAAAGTCTAATGCTTGGTGCGATTCTAAAACTCAGAGCAAAAGCAGCTCTGTTTTAGTGGCCTCTGGAACAAAGGGGGACACAGAATAGAGTGGAGGCCCTTCCTTCTTGAGTCCACTGCAGGCCACCATGAAGCTGAGCAGCCTGAGGTGAGGAGGGACTTGCATCTGGATGTCTCCAGGGGGTGTCTCCTCATCTCCAACATGCATGCATCTTGACTCCTCATTCCTCTTGCTGTGTTCCCGGTGAGCGACTGTCATCCCAACTAGTGACATAAACCACACAGGAAGCCACCACAGCCTTCCTCCTGACTCTGACTCCATATCCCACACCCCATGTGTATCTTAAATTCATCCCCACTGCCACTCTATTAGTCCAGGACAAGCCATTGGCCACCTAGATGGCTCCATAGCTTTATAGGAGGTGTATCAACCCGTCTCTCCTTCCCCGGCGTGACCCCGGAGTTCTCGCACTCCAGACATGGCTGCATCACAGCTGCTCTGTGTCTCTGGCCTGTGTTGCTGATGTGCCAGGCTCTGGGCATCGTGTTTTACATTGCAGCTGCTTCGACAGGGGCCTGCACCCCACCTGCTCTTCCAGCTTCATAATGCCGAGCCACGTAAAACCCCTGAACCCGCTCTCGGTTCTTGTCTTCTCTCGCCCGCTCCTGTACCTCCCTCTGCACATCTTTTTAAATGAACATGTCTTTACATTGTAAGTTGAAGCAGTCTTCTTTGTGGTCGTTTGATTTGTCTTTTAACCTTGAGGTCTTGGCATTTAGTGCTGTGCTTATCAACACACTACAGACTCAGAAAATATGTTTTATTTGAATGAATGAATGAATGAATGAATAAACCCCAACCTCTAAGCTTAAAAATAGACCCCCGAAACTTGCCTCTAGTTTTAAACTTTCCTTTTGGTGTGGCTATTACTCATCAATACAAGAAAAATTCCTCTTGACCCTGGCAGTATAGCCAGAGACCGTAAGTCACTGGTCAGAAGCAGGCACAGTGCCTTTGGGATGAGGATACTAGTGCTCAGATCTAGACTCTGTCGCTTTTTAGCTATGAATAGTCTTTCTACAAACTGTTCTACCTTGTAATCTAAGCCTCCTCCATCTATCTGGGAGCCAATCTCTCATTTAGAGGGTTGTTCTCAAGCATGTTGGTGCTCTCTACTTAATTGAAACATGCCTTTCTCTCCTGGTCTGTATTAAAAAATACAATATGCCAGGCGGCAATGGTGGCGCACGCCTTTAATCCCAGCACTTGGGAGGCAGAACCAGGCAGATCTCTGTGTGTTTGAGGCCAGCCTGGGCTACAGAGGGAGATCCAGGACAGGCACCAAAACAACACAGGGAAACTCTCTCTAGAAACACACACACACACACACACACACACACACACACACACACACACACACGTACTTCTGGAGTTAAAGTGAAATGATGTTTTTTCACACAGTATTTGGCCTAACACTGACACACAGGAGGCGCCCCACAAAGGACGGTTCCTGTCATCTCCACTGGTTTTAGGTTTCGTTACACCTGTGTGTCACTCACTGGTCTTAACCTTGTGAGTGTCAAATGCCCTTTTAAGTCTGGAAATGCAGGGGACAACCTTAGAGCAATTGTAAGAGTGTTAGAGCGCTCTCAAAGCTCTTCCCTGAAGTTCATGCTGTGTTCGTAGGTAGAAATGAGGAAAACATACCCTAACTGTGTGCTGCATTGAAAGGACAAAGAATGATCTGAAGTGTAGTGATAAACCATCAACAACGAGGTGAATGGCCACAGAGTGTTTGACTTTCTCATGAGTCTTGCAGAATGTCACCAGATTACAATTGTTTGAATAAAAAAGGCTCGATGTGCTTGGGAAGTTCAGCCCAAAGAGCTATCCCAAGTTTCCAACGGTTCCTATCTGCTCATCAGCCGATCCTGGCCTGCATGTCTGCAGACAGAACTCAAGATGGAGAAAAGTCACAGCGAAGTCTTAAGAATAGAGTCACCTAAATTGGCACCTTAAAATAATACAGCAAAACAGTGGTTCTCAAGCTTCCTAATGCCATGGCCCTTTAATACACTTCCTCCTGTGCGGTGACCCCCAACCATGAAATTAATTTTGTTACCACTTCAAAACTGTAATTTTGCTACTGCTATGAATCTCACTGTAAAAATCTGATATGCGGATGGTCTTAGGAGACCCCTGCAAAAGAGTCATTCGATCCTAGGGGGTCACAACCCACAGGGTGAGAACCATTGCAACATAGGAAGGGATTTTGGCTTTGTTTTTTGTTTGTTTGTTTGTTTTTGAGTTAGAAACCTTTCTTAAGCCTGGAGTCTTTCTTCAAACCGAAAAGGCTACACACTGTTAAGTAAGTGTATGACTGAAAGCACAAATGTTAAAAAATTCTCAGAACACTGGGCATCATTCCAGGTTCCTCCTGTTGGCTGGGATTCACCCACTGCCAGCGACTGGAAATGCCCTTCAGACACAGACACACGACAATCAAAATTTAATCAATACTTATCTTCCTAATAAGATCTATCAGGACTCTGTTTGATGTTAGTGAGGGAATGTAGAATTTTTAATGATTTAGTCTCTTAAAAATAAATGCACTCAGGGCTGCCTTGATTTGATGCACTAGCAATATTAAATGTATAAAACTGAAGAGTTCATTTATCTTAGCAATTATCCAGTAATCTATTTTATAACTTTTGTTTTAACAAGTATTTAGGCTGGGCGGTGGTGGCATACACTTTAATCCCAGCACTCAGGAGGCAGAAACAGGCGGATCTCTGAGTTCGAGGCCAGCCTGGTCTACAGAGTGAGTTCCAGGACAGCCAGGGACTACATATAGATAGATATAGATGTGTTCTAGTTTGTTTGTTATTGTCGTAGCACATGGCCTCATCTAGCCCAGGCTAGCCTTAAACTCACTATGTAGCTGACGTTGATCTTAGATTCATGTTCTTCCTGCCTCCACTTCTCAAGTGTTAGAATTATAGACAAGTCAAACCACACTTGGGCTCAAATTATTTTTTTTTTTTTGACAGGGTTTCTCTGTGTTTCCCTCGCTGTCCTGGAACCCTCTGTAGACCAGGCTGGCCTCAAACTCATAGAGATCCACCTGCCTCTGCCTCCCAAGTGCTGAGATTAAAGGTGTATGCCACCACTGCCCAGCTCAAATTAATATTTTAATCAAGTGGAAAAATTTTCACCTATTGTTACCCACCTAGTCTGCTCATGCATAATATCTTCTAGATGGTCATTACAGTTACAAAAAGAATGTAATAGTAGCAGTTTCTTTTCTATCACTTCTCTAGCCACATGCTCTCAGCAGGATTTACAGTAATAGACTTGAGTGTCCTCCTGCAAAGAGGGCCTTTAACACGATCAGAAAGTGGTTGGTTATTCCCAGGGCATCATGCCACTACTGCGTCTGTGGTTGTGTCTTGCCAGGCTGGTGGCTATAACCATGGGACATGGGAACAAATAAACACATACTGGGTGATCTGAAAATAATAAATTGGACTTTCCACTCATTCATGGTCACTATAGTGGAACCTGCTTATCATCCCCTTTCTATTCCCTCATCTTTGTCTATGAAAGCCCCTGACTCTGAGTTTTGACAGGATTCATGGATGTCTGACAAGAAATTTCACTTTCCAGCCTCCACTTACCTCTCTGTGGTCATGTGTCCAAGTTCTTACCCATGCGATGTGAGTAGGAGAAATCTGAACCCTTCCTGTTACATCACAGCTTTAGAGGAAATTTGTCTGAGGCCTTTTTTCTTTTCTTTTCTTTTTGTTGTTGTTTGTTTGTTTGTTTGTTTGTTTGTTTTGATGAGGTCTCACTATATAGCCCAGGTTGGTCTGGAGCTCACCGTGTAGACCAACCAGGCTGGCCTTGAACTTGTGGAGAAACTCCTCAGTGGTATAGCTGTGTGCAAGTGTGCAGGAGACCAGTGATACAGTTGTCGTGGATCCCTCTTGTTGAGGTAAGCTTCTCCATGCTGCAACTGCCTGAGACAGCCATGCTCCTGCATGCAGCCCTCATGCAAGCTTCCTTAAGTAAACTCACTGTTTCTCCAAGCTGGACTCCAAGGTTGCATCGTTTCGTTGGTCTGACGTTACTCTATCTGGAGCGGCTAGAGACGACTCCTCAGGAAAGTATCTCAAGAGACAACCCACACAGACTTAAATGCTTCCGACCACCCTGTGAACCCAGAAGGAGATCCCGGACCCGTCCAACCTTCAGATGAGTAACTGCAGCCGGTATCTGGGACTGCAGTCTGTTAAAGACCCTGAGGTACAAGGACCGAGTAAGGCACGCTAGAGCCCTGACTCACAGAAACCGAGGCAATCACTATACAGGCTGGCTTGAGCATAAGGGAAACGTATACAGTAAAAGGCGACAAGTGACGCATAAACATGCTTGTATTTCCGAGTGATGAAACGCCACACACAGAAGCAGCACGCTGAAGTCGGAGGTGAGTCTTCATGGGTCGGGAAGAGAGCTAAGGCTGACCTCCCCGGGGATCGGCTCTTTGCTGTGGTCACTGGGTCAGACTTCGACCCTGCTTTTTGGAGTTCCATAGACCTGATTTATTATCAAGCCCAGAGTGCTTTAGACTTGGGGAGCTTAACTAGCGAAGCAAAAACTCCCCATAGAGTACGGTTTAAATCAGGATGCTAATTTATCAATTCACCTTGATAAGTAAAGCTGCCAAGGGGATCTGATAGATGGCATCTTCATGCTGCGCTCCTTCCTCCTTCTATGGCAGCTGTTCTCCATCTTCCTAATGCTGTGACTCTTTAATCCAGTTCCTCATGCTGTGCCGACCCCCAACCATATATCATTTCATTGCTACTTCATAACTGTAATTTTGCTACTCTTATGAATCATAATGTAAATATCTGATATGCAGGCTATCTGATATGTGACCCCTGTGTGAGTGGTGACCCACGGGTTGAGAATCACTATTCTAGAGTCGCATCAGAAAAGCCTTAAGTGTATGCACACATATCCCAAATTTTACCCAGCTAGACTTCTCTGAGAATGGATACCGTTTCTCTTGATGTGTCCATATCCTTGCTCAGGCCACAGCTGAGCAAGATTTCGTGGGCAGCCTTGTGGTGGTTAGGTTCCTGGATCTGGCTGAACCTGCTTGGTCTAGGATGGGCAGGAACCAACCCACCCGGACCTCTTCTTTGCTGTCTATTCTTCTCGCTTGCCAGATGACTTTTCATCCACGTTTTCTCCAAGTTCTGGGTCAAAGCTGAAGCTGGACACTTGCCCACCAACGTCACCCACCTGGAGTAGCCTTGATGCTTTCCCGACACTGTTTTTTGTTTGTTTTCCCGCCTGTTGCTTATTAACAGTGATCCTCTGCTCTCTGTGACGGACACCTCTTGTGCCCTCCCTTACATTCTCTCTGCCCACATGTTTTTTCTCCAGCCACTGCTATGACAAACAGCTCCAGGCAGGTGGAAACCTGGCAGCGTGATGTCTCAGCTGCAACATGCCGTTTCCATTTCTGTCTGGAGCTTCCAAGAGCCTTAGAAGGAGAGACTTGAAGAAACCTGCCTGGTGATGTTCCTGCCAGGTGTTCCCAACCCTACAAATCACCCCACAGAGGAAGAGGAAAGTGGATACATCTGGGGCTCGTTCCACGTGGCTTCTTGGAAGTTTTGGAAATCAGAGCAGAGATCCATTCACCCATAGTGATGATTACTCAATCGTATATCTTGCATTACATATTCTCTCTCTCTCTCTCCTCTCTACCACCCCCTCATCCTTCTCCCACTCCTGTTCCCTGGGATCTTGTTCCAAAAATCAACTAAGTGAATGCAAGCCAATGACCAAGGCTGACTTCTGGGAGAATCCTGCCGAAGACGACTTTGGAGGAGCATCCTGGGGTCTTTCCTTCCTGTGATGCTGTTCCCGCCACTGTCCCGCTGGGGTCTGTGGTTTCTGACTCCTCCCTTCAGTTCTGCTCCAGCCATGTTCCTACACAGCAAGGACGACACACTCGTCACTAAAGCACCGCAGATGGACTTGACATCCTCCGCTCTACCTCAGCATTCTCACTGGAAGTTGGAATTATCCAGAACAGCTCTACTTCTGTAATCTTAGACACCATTATCCTCTCTCTCTCTCTCTCTCTCTCTCTCTCTCTCTATTATATATATATATATATATATATATGTTTTTGTGTGTTTTATATATATTGTGTTAGTCAAGAAAACTCTTCATGCAAGGTTATTGATGTCAATAAAAACTGCATTTTGTTCCCTTTCCCCCGATTGGTGACTTACCACAGTCAGGGCACATAGAGAGAAGGCCTAGTTTGGCCGTCCCAGCTGTCGGAGAGAGGTGTTAGGCGCAGGGGAGTGACAGCGAGTGCTGCCCAGCTGCCTGGGCCTCTAGCAGACAGAGGTGTGGTCGGAATGCGTGAGTTCAGACTGAGGCTGGGTCTCAGCTGAGGATGAGCAGGGGCAAACTGAAAAGGTTCAGACATCTGGAGACGGTTCATACCTCTAATGGCAGCACTCAGGAGGCAAAGGCAGGCGCATCTCTGAGTTCGAAGCCAGTCTGGTCTACAGAGCAAGGTCTACCTGGCGAGCTCTAGGATAGTCAGTGCTATGTAGAGAGACTGTCTCAAAACAAAACCAGACAACCCCCCCCCCCACCGCCGCCGCCAAAAAAAACCCAAAGATGTGGGAGTCATACACTGGACTTTCTTCTCTAGTCCCTGCTAGGGCCACACCTGTCTGTCACTCTATATTCTGTGTCCCAGCCCCAAATGAGATTTTTCTCTCTCCCCTCCCTACCTTCCTCCCTCCCCCTCACCGCCTCTCTCTCTCTCTCTCTCTCTCTCTCTCTCTCTCTCTCTCTCTCTCTCTCCTCTCCCTCTCTCCTCTTTTGAGACAAAGTCTCACTGTGTCCTCCTCCTGAATGCTGAGACTCCAGGCATATGACAGCACACCAGGCCTAAGCTCCTTTCCTGACCCCCCAGACTGCCTGTTTCCTGTGGGGCCTTACATCTACACACTTGCTGTTACCTCTGGTCTGAGGCCTTCCATTCACCATTCCCACCCTGTCTCTAGTCTCCAGGGAATGCTGGAATATTATCTCACTCTACCACAATTCCCCTGCCACCCAAGCCCATTCCGTGTGAGCTTGTGTGATTGCTGTCTCCCCACAGACTTCATGAGGATGGAGACTTTGCCTACGTTGTCTCACAGTTGACCCCAGCATCCTGCTCTGTGTCTGGCTCAGGGCAGGAGCTTAACAAACTATGATTTCTCAGCCTCTCTTCCTACACAGGACTCACCATTCTGAGATTTCAAGTTGTGCCTAGATCTTCCCATGTTGATGTGGGTTTAGGAGCGACACTCCCAGCCATACATCTTACTGCAAAATTGCCCAAACTTTTTTGACATAAAAGCTCCTTTAAAATTAGAACACACTGACACAGCATTGTCAGACCGACCAGAGATACAATGGGGATTTGGTTCATATCCATGCCAGAAGAATGAGCTACAGAATTGCAGCCATAAATAATTAAAATGTGATTGATTTTCTTTTATGAATTTTATACACTAGTGAAAAACACTTATTATACGTCATCCAAGACGCATAATCATCACCATCAGCTTGACTGATTTAAAATCACCTAAGAGACCAAGGCCAATGCTGGCATCCCCCTGTCCCTGTTTTCTTTCTATCTGTGACCAAACTGTTCCCGGTGGACTCAACCCTGTGAAACTCTGAGACAACATAAATCTCTCTCCTCTCAGGTTGCTTCTGTTTAGGGGCTTTGGCCATGGCGATGAAAAGTAAGCGACACACAGTTCACACGGATGTCTAGGGAGATGGTGGGCTTGGGTATAGTCAGGTCTGGAAGTTCATGGAGTACTGGAAGGCATCGCCCTGGGAGAAGGGAGGGAAGGGATGTGGAGAAACAAGCAAGTGACCCACCGTGTGACGCTCTCGTCTCTTCTGTCCCCCCACAAAACTTGGCCAAGTCTACCTTGCACACTGATGCCCCACGAGTAGATTTCCTGTTGTAGAAGTGAGAAGAGCTGTGAGAGTTAGCAAAAGATTATAAAGGAAGCTGCAGAAACGGACAACATCCTGAGGGGCTACGGAAGCCTCAACTCAGCACAGAAACATATCTAAAAGGAGCATCCACTTCAAAAGCCAACAAGTCACAATGACTCCTGGAAACAACAAAGCAGGACTTCACTACAAAGCTCAGGAGAAACAAGTCCCTCCTCTCCTTCCCAGCACCAGACTCCCTACTCAGGGACGCCGCCTCCAGAGCCTTCCCTGTGTGGCCTCTAAACTCCAGTGACCTCCCTTTCTACCTCCAAATTACTGTCACCCTTTCTTCGTGATCACGTACATTTTCACAGCTCCTCCCGATGCCTAACCACTCTCTGAATCGTTAGCACTACGAGGAAACAGCCGTGAAGCTACAACAGTCATTAAAACGTGACGAGACAAAAGACGTCCTATTTAAGGCTTAATATCTATTGTCCCCTTCATAAAGTTGCCACCACAAGAATGACACAAATGGAGTGTTTTAAAAGAAAGGATGAAATGTTTGACAGGATCACATAAACCATGACATCGATGGCCTGGGGATCTAGCTCAACAGCAGAGTGCCTGCCTAGCATGAACAGTGCCCTGACTTGGATCTCAACGTTTCAAAATAAGTGAAGAAATAAAGTATAACCTGACAAGCACACAGCAATCTTCAATAACAGTATTTTTTGGTGTTCTTTTCATGGCTCTTAATTTGGGGGATGATATTATAGATCTGTAAATAAATATATTAAATATATTCTTTAAAAATATTGTGTGTGTGTGTGTGTGTGTGTGTGTGTGTGTGTGTGTGTGTGTGTGTGTGTGTGTAGTTACAGGTGGTTGTGAGCTGCATGCAGGTGCCGGGAACTGAGCCCAGGTTCTCTGTAAGAGCAGTAAGTGGTTCATCTCACTTAACCTCTGAGCCATCTGTGCAGACCCTTATAGTCTTTATTGTTGCTACATTGCATAGTGTTATGAAAAACCCCACATTGACAAGATGTGCTTGGGGGAAGGAAGCATACAAAGTGTGTGCTTGACAAGCTCTCCGTGCTCTTGACCTCGAACAGTCCAGAGTAACTCCTTATTTGACTTCGGACAGAGAGCTCCAGGGTGTTTTTACAAAGCTGAGCTTTCACCTTCATACTTGTGAAGGTCATTTGATTATCAGCTTTCGCTTGTTTGATTGTGACACAGTTTGAGAATCTTAAGTCATTTTTTTTATTGGAAATCATTCTTTCTTTTTTTTTTTTTTTAGTCACAGATCTGTGGAGAATAAGTTTGTATCATATAAATATTTAATATAAAAGAAGCATTAAATTTTAATTTATGTTGAAACTGTAAGACAGGATGCAGAACATACAGATGCAGCGGCCGTTGAAAAAGTGACATGGATTAACCTGAAATCGATGCTGCTTATGCAGCACTGTGCAGAGTGGACATGGCATAGTCTTGGATCAGGTGACAGTCTTCAAGGAAAGCCTTCTTGGTGGCCTGCTGATGCCTAATATTTGGGGTCGTTATAGAAAAGTTTATTTCTCATTTTTCTTTCTGCGAACATTCAGATGAAAAGCATTATCTTCATTAGTTCCTTCTGTTGCTGCGATAAGACACCCTGACAGAAGCAGTTTACAGGAGAGGTGGTTTAGTTAGGCTTGCGACTTAGAGAGATGCAGTCCATCATGGTGAGGAAGCAGGGAAGGCATGGCGGCAGGTGGCGTTGGGGCAGGAGGCGGCGGGGCAGGAGGCGGCGGGGCAGGAGGCGGCAGGGCAGGAGGTGGGGCAGGAGGTGGCTGGTCACGTTGCCTCTGCACTCAGGAACAGTCTGGGCAGATCAGCCACGGTAGAGTGTCCAGCTCTTCTCTGGACTTTGAGAAGACCCAGCAACTCCGTTTCCTTTGTACTTTGGCCAGTCCCTTCTCAGATGAGTCCCACTAAACAGACTTGCTACACTCTCCAACTTAGACCCTTTAGACAAAGGAATAAGAGCAGTTAATTCTTGGGAGGAACACACAGACGCCAGTCACCATGTTCTGTGCTGACCGGCCAGTCTGTGTAAGAACTCAGCCCAATTCTATGAGGTGGGTACCATTTCCACCTCCATCTGACAGACACAGAGACTGAGGTACATAAGGTGATGGAACTACCACTCCTCATCCTCGCCATTCCACTGCTCTAGTCACCCCAGCATCTCTAACGGATGGCGACCCCCTCGTGGCTCTGGGGAGATTTGTCCTGGTCCTGGGTCTTTTCTTACACAGATCTGATCACACCTTCCTGTCATAGTTTTCAGGCTACACTGCGTCATGGTAGGAACGTCAAGAGCACAGAAACGTAAAGCAGCTGGTCATGTGACACTTACCGTCTGAACAGAGAGGGGCCAGGTGTATGTTACTGCTCTGCTTCTTTTCTTCCACTTGCACAGTCCAAACTCCTCAGCTGGGGAATGGTGCTACCCGGGGTGGGCAGTCCTTCCCCTGTCAATCAATACAATCAAGATAGCCTTATCGCAGGCATGTGCTGAGGCTCATCTCCTGCTCAAGTCTAGGTTTTTTGTCAAGCTGACAGTTAACATTAATTGTTGCACTTCCTGGGTGATGTGTTGCTCCTAACCTGGGATGTATATCATATTCCTCCTCTAAGTTTTTAGAATACCTAAGCATGTGTGTGTGTGTGTGTGTGTGTGTGTGTGTGTGTGTGTGTCCCAGGAAACTCTCTACAAGGTCCTCCCAGTTAAATGCAATTACTGCTGTGAGAACGTCTTGACCAGTGAGTGGGAATCGAAGTTCAAGCTGGTCCTTGTGCAGTTACCACCACTGCACATCAGCTGCTCCTCACAGGTTGAGAACAGAGCACACTAAGAGCCTTCTCAAGTATGCCCCTGTACCAAAAGAACACATTGACCTGCTGAGGGGACACGATCATTTAGTCACTCCTAACATAAGCTAATGCCAGCATGGGGGTTTCTGATGTGGGGGAGACATGCTTCTGAGTGAGTGAGGGTCCTCCTTCCCTTTTCTTTGTATCTAACATGGCGGTAGGTAGTGGAAGCACACCAATGAGAAGTGAAGGGCAGTATGGCTTACTTAGATGAGCATTCCCCAAGTGTCCATCTCTTAAAGGACTGGTCTCCAGTATAGTGTTAATGGGAGGAGGAGGAGGTGGTAGCTTTAAGAGGAGAGGCATTGTGGGAGGTCTTCGCTTATCAAGATATGTCTTTGAAGGGGATTGTAGGGCTCTGGTCCTTTTCTTCCCTTCCATTTTGAATGCTGATGTAAGCAATTCTGATTTGTCACAAACTTGTACCATGACGTGTCTCTTCACAACCAACAGGCCAACCAGTCATACACCACCCAGTAGTGTGCAAAAAACGTGCCCTAACTGTGAGCAATGAATCCTTCCTCCTTATAAGCTGGGTGTCTGAGTATTTTATTATAGTGACAGGAGGCTGACTAACTCACGAGAGGGGTATGGTAGGTGGTTATTCAACTTCATTTTCCTCATCAACCTAGGCCTCATGTACATATGGCCTAAATCCCACTCACTTGTGTTTCTTCCTCTGAGAGCTGGTCTTGACTGTAAACCTGACAGGCTTTAGAACCACTGTGGAAACACACCTCTGGATGTGTCTGTGAGAATATATAGAGAAATATTTACCTGAGGAGAGAATTCCCACTCTGACCGTGGGCAGCACCATCCTACGGGCTGAAGTCCTGGACACGATAGAAAGGAGAAGAATAGACGCCAACATTCATCTCTGTCTGCTTTCACCTCACCTCAGACCCCGCGGTCAAGCCTCCCCCGCCATGATGGACTGTGTCCCCTGAAACCGTGAGTGAGAACAACCCCTTCCTCCCCTACTTGCTTATGTCAGCATCTGCTCGCTCCCAGAAACGACAAAAGTGACAGCAGACAAATTATCAGCCTAATGCCGTTTCACTGTTGATGTTAAAGCCTCCTTCTCAAATTATAATGAGTGTTAAAAAATAGAAACCTACAATTCGTAAGTGTATGGGGCTGAGTGAGGGGCAGTCTGAAAACACAGCGGGGAAGCTGCTGGCAGATCTGGCTTTCTCTGACCTCCCCGATCCCTCTGGGGGGGTTCAGAATAATTTACTAAGGTGAGAAGGACATCATCAACAAAGTAAGAGCATTTATTTTTTTTTTTTGCACAAGTTTGTGCTCATTGCATATAATGTACCTTCATCTCACACAGCATAGCTGGATGCACAGAGAGCATTCACCCTAATGCTCATCCATTAAGGTAGAGCATCCCTAGCACATCCCTAGCAGAGCCATCACCAAGGCAACTGATGGATTTAGAGTTGTGTTTTTGTTTGGCTGACCTGCCCTAAGTTCTTCACTGTGAACTCTTTGTGAGGCTGCATGTAATACTATGGCATGGTCATTTTCCTTTCTGAGACCCCCTTCTCCACCTGTTTCTTCTAAAAGCGTATGAAATGCTCCTGTTGAACACTAGAAACTCAGGAATCTGGGTAGGTGGCTGAGCTCACAAAGTGTCTGCTGTGCAAGTGTGAGGACTCCACTTTAATCCACAGCAGCACTGTAACAAGCTGGATTTAGTGGTGCATGATGGTAATTCCAGCACTGAGGAGGCAGAGACAGGCTGATCCCTCTGGCTCCTCTGTGGGAGGTCTCAGAGACCAGACCCTGTCTCAAAAACCAAGGTGAGTGGTGTCTGAGGAGGAGGGACACCCAAGGTCATATTCTGGCTTCCACATGTGTTAACACACACATCTGCACATATGTGAACACACACACACACACACACACACACACACACACACACACACACGGCTATTAGCAATCTATGATCAGTCTAAAGCCTTTATTTTGAGAAAACTTCTCTTTTCTGTCTTCTCAGAGTTCAGAACTGAAGGTGAAGGATAGGCTTGGTGTGTAGCTCTTCATCAGAGGCACCTTCACTGTAGCAGGAAACCTGGCATGGACACAGGTGCTCAGAGAATGCTGATGAACACGGGTGACTCATCACATTCGAAGATGCTAGTGGCCTATTAATGACACGATGCTACTCCGATCTCTACTGCCTAAGTTCTTGACCACCCTGGAGGGTGATGACTATTATCAGATCTCCCCTACATTTTTCATGAGAAATAGCTAGTGAAAGAGTATCTTTACATGTTGGTTAGTTTCCTGTCAGCTTGCCACAAGATAGGGGAAGAGAGAATCTTAATTGAAGGGTTGACTCCATCATATTGTGTGTAGGGATGTCTGTAAGGCTTTTTTTTTTTTTGGATTAATGATTGATATAAGAGAGCCCTGACCACTATGGACAGTGCCAACCATTGGGGAGATGATCTTGGGTGGTATAAGAGAGCAAGCAAGGCCAGGCAGTGGTGGCACACGCCTTTAATCCCAGCACTTGGGAGGCAGAGGCACGAAGATCTCTGTGAGTTCTAAGCCAGCCTGGTCTACAAACAAGTTCCAGGATAGCCAGAGCTGTTATATAGAGAAACCCTGTCTCAAAAAGCCAAGGAGGAGGAGGAAGGAAGGAGGAGGAGGAAGAGGAGGAAGGGAGGAAAGAAGGAAGGAAGGAAGGAAGGAAGGAAGGAAGGAAGGAAGGAAGGAAGGAAGGAAGGAAGGAAGGAAGGGGAGGAGAAGGAGGAGGAGAAGGAGGAGGAGGAGGAGAAGAAGAAGAAGAAGAATGATGTTGGGTAAGCCAGTGCGCAGGGTTCCTCCAAGGTTTCTGCTTCAGTTCCTGCCTCCAAGCTCCTCCCTGTGCTATTGTCCCGACTTCTCTTGATGATGGACTGTACACTATAAGCCAAATAAGTTTTTTCCTCCCTAGGTTGCTTTTATTCATCACAGTAAAAGGACACCTTCTGCGTCAGGCCACACATTGGCCTTTTCTTTTTAGTGCTGGGTATTAAACTCAGGAACTTCTGTGCGTGCTAGACAAATGCTCTACCACTGAGTCTCAGTTCACACCTGCCTTTCAAAAGAAGTATTTTAAACAATTTTTAAAACTTTATGCCTGGTTCCTGGTTCGTCTCTTGATGGGGAAAACAAAGACTGGTGCCATAATCCAGTGAAGCTGTGTCTGAGAGACACTGGGGTCCCCCGTCATTACTCCTTCCCACAAAACTCCCTGTGCTCTTGGCTCATATCTGCAATGGGGGGCACTTCCATCTGGTTTCACTTTGATATAAAATGTGGTTCTATATGACCATAAAATCGGTTTAAATGCAATTGTTGCAAGACTAGTTAATGGACATTTATTATTTAACAGTATGTTTTAAAGTCATCTGCAGCCAGAAAGGACAAGAAAACTTCTCTCTCCTCTCTCCACCGCACTGAGAAACAGGCTCGTTACTGAAAACACCCACCAATGTCATTGGCTCCTTTGTTCATTTAGAAGGATTTATTTCCTGACAAAACAGAGCTACAGTTCCATGGCTACCTAGTTGGTAGCAGAGACTCATTTTAAAGAGAAATTCTTCTCTCTCATTGTTGTGCTTGTTTCTAAGAGGCTATCAGCTGCTTTTTAGAGGTGTTCCTAGACTTTCTCCCCACGTGAATTCATCTTGAAGCTACGTCAAGGTCATTACTCGGTTCAAGGAAGAGACACTATTATAGAAAGACAGAGAGCTCTTCTAGCTCATCAATGACCTCTAAGACGTCGGCACCAATTATCATTTCGATTCCTGTCTGTGGAAAGCCACTGCCGGGAACATCTATAATGATGGTTTCAGCATCTTCTCCCTGTGATCCTGTGATCCTTCATCCCAGGCTAGCAGCTGGATGCACTGTGAATCTGCTGCCGTTCAGCCCTCCAAATGGTCAGGAAGTCTCAGGAGTGTTGATAATGAATTCAGGTAGCTGCCCAGCACAGGGAAACCCCATTTTCTGTCATGTTAGTTGAGCAGGGGGCCGAATTCAGGGCAGGTTTTACAGGGGGTGGCATCAAATAAAACTGGCTTTTTGGTTTTTGGAGCTGGGCCAGCTCTTTGGAATTTGTCAGTCTTTGTCTTAACGTGGTAAGACTGTGCTGGAACCTTCTCTGCTGCCATGCAAGGATGAGCCTCATTCAAAATGCAGACCGTTAGCATGGGCAAGGACCTCAAAGGATATTCCCATCACAGCCACCACAAAGGGACAGAAAGAAATGATGTAAGGGCCTGTGTGTACTGCACAGTGCCTGGCATTGGGTAAGAGGAAAGGTTCTGTCTCTACAGCTCCCAGCCTGGCAGAAAACAGATCAGTTCCTATTGGCCGGAGGCCAGGGTGGTGAGTGCAAGGATGAAGTGTGCCTGTAGTAGTGAGCAGATGGAGGGGGACATTTAGACAGACCTGGAAGCTGTTCACTGAAGGCCTCTTAGAGATGTGGCTTAAGGTGATTTTAAAGGGAGAGCAGGAACCATCTAGAAGGAGGATTGTTGTCAAAGGGACAGAAAAGCTGCATTCTACAACCAGCAAAGTTACACCTGTGACCTTGGACTACAATCTCTGTCTCTAAAAATATAATACACATTAAAAAAAAAAAAACACCTCATTTGAAATCACAGTGAAAAGCAAGGCCATGCTCCTGCCTCAGCCCTTCTGTCCTTGGAGCGCTCAAGGGCGAGCCGACTCAGAGAGGACCTGCTCACTGCAGTGTCTGTCAGCCCCAGCTGCTCAGGGGAATGCAATGGCACTTTCTGTATCTCTGCAGTGACAAGCGAGAACAATTGTTCTCCAAGGTCGTCCACTCCGAGAACCACCACGCGTTGCAACCCCAGGGCTCTGCGGGTGTTTCTGGGCTCTGGCGCACACCGTGCTTATTTACACTTTAAAAACGTGTTATGAGCTGCAGGATGAAGGGCCTTGCCTCAGACTTAGAGTCTCTATGCTGTCATGGTTTATTTATTAATTCATTACTGGCAAATCTTAAGTGCCATGAGCCAGACTCTAAGTTACTATGCAAAGATGGCATGGCCTTCTTACGATTCCTAAGACATGTGCAGTTCCAGGAGCAGAGGCAGAGAAAACTAAGGACCATGGCACAGAGTAATAACTTCTACGACAATGGCATGCACTTAATGGATTCTGGCCAGAACCTTCTGGGCAAGCATGGTCAGAGAGACACACCCCAGGAAGACAGGTTTTCTTTTCTTTCTTCCCTTTTTGTTCTTATTTCTTGGTGGCTCTAGGGATTAAACACGGGACTTGGCACATGGCAGACAAGGGCTCTGCCACTGGTCTACATTCCCCAGCCCCGTTTCTATTTTTAATTTTGAAACTAGGTCTCACTAAGTTGTCCAGGCTAGCCTCAAACTTTCTCTCTAGACTGCACAGGACTTAAACTTCTGAATCCTCCTACGTGAGCCTTGCTAGCAGCTGTGATTACAGGTTTGTACCACCAGGCCTGAATGGTCACTTTGAGCGGGCACTTTGAACAAGGTGAAATGGAATGGATGAATATGTATATGTGCGTGCTGGGGTCGGGGAGGGGGAGACACTCGGTTATAACCGTCACCGGCACACACCCATATGCCTACGCTCCTTCTTCAAATGTTGTAAATACAATTCAGACTGCTTGGCAATTAAAAATGAAACCCAGCCGTACCTATAGCTGGCTCAGTTTTAGAGTCAAATACTAACAAACCTTGATCTCCTTGGTCAGTGAGATGTTAAGATAATAGTACATTGTAGGAGATATTGGGCATCCTATACCACACACAGCCCTCCTCGGCATCCGAATTTCCCAGGCAGCTCCTTGAGAAAGCACTTTTCAGTTATTCTCAAATACTTCACTGAGTATAAAGTGAAAATGCAGTCATACGTGGTGGTGCATACCCGTAATGCACTTCTGATGCCAGAGGTAAAAATCCCAAGTTAGAGACAAGCACAGGCCGCATGCAAAGATGATGTCCCAAAACAACCCAAGTGAAAAGGCAGTGTTAGTTGGCTTCCTGATGCTGTAACAAATAAACCTGAGCTACACTGACTTACAAAGAGGAAAGGTTTCTTTTGGCTCATAGTTGTGGAAGTTTCAGACTATGATTGGCCATCCTCTTTGCTTCAGGCCCTGTGGAGATGTAGCAAGTCAAAGGTGGCATTCATGGCAACACCATTTGCCTCATGACTAGAAGGGAGGAGACCAAAGTCTCACAGTCTCCTTGGAAGACTTAGCCCTAGGGACAGAGCATTACTTACATGAGCCTACCTACTAAAGGTTTCACCATCTCCCAAGAGCACCATATCTGGGACCAAACCTTCAGGGAGCATTCCAGATCCAATTATAGCAGTGGTTCTCAACCCATGGGTCACGGCCCCCTTGGCAAACCTCTACCGCCAAAAATATTTACGTTACAATTCATGACAGTAGCAAAGTTGCAGTTATGAAGTAACAATGAAAATAATTTTATGGTTGGGGGTCAGCACAATATGAGGTACTGTACTTAATAGTCGCAGCTTCAGGCAGGTTTAGAATCACTGAACTATAGCATGCAGAGGAAGTCTGGCTAGCTTGAGTTTCCTCTTTATGCCTAGGGGAACATAAAGTTTTGAGTGAAAAACATGGTTTTTGGAGTCAGTCTGTCTGGCATCAAATCCTGACACCATAACTTTCTAGGTATTGACCTAGAAATTACATAATGCCGATGATCCTCAATTTCGTCATTGTACAAATAGAGACGGATGAGCTGGTGGTATGGCTGAGATGCAGAGTGCTCAGTTGCCAGAGCATTCACAGAGCCCTGGGTTCAGTAGTTCCCAGCATTGCATAACATGGTATGGTGACCCAGAACTATAATATCAGCACTGGGGAGGGGGGATGGAAAGGTCAGGAGTTCAAGGTCATCATCCACCACATAGTAAGTTTGGTGCCAGCTTGGGTGACACAACAAATTTCAGGCCAGCTAGAGCTACATAGTGAGATGTTCCCTCCAAACACCAAATACAAACAAACAAAAACATGAAGTGTAGAATAATAGGATATTTATTCTGTGGGGTAATCCTAGAAGTGCATTTAGCCAATGCTTATAAGTTATTTTATCTATCAGATACCTGTTTGCTTCATGTATAATCCATCATATAACTCTTTACATATTGATCTATCATTTATCCATCATATTATCTGTCTGTCTATCTATCTATCTATCTATCTATCTATCTATCTATCTATCTATCTCTATCATCTATTTATCTACCCACCTACCTATCCATCATCTACCTACCTATCTTTTATCTACCCAAAGCTATCTACCCTACTTATAAATCCTTCCCATTACCCCATACTTACCAGGGAACTGGACCACCTATAGTTCTGCTTACATTTGAATCACATTTGTTTTCACTGACATCAACATGAAGCCTTGGGGAAAGGCTAAAAATAAATTTCATTAGGAAAAAGGCTTGGTCCTTTGCATGCTTTATGACGGTCCTGCTGTGGACAATGAGACCCTCTCAAGAGAGAAGTATTGTAGACTGGGGACATTGAATCTCTGAGGCAACTGCAGAGTGGATGTACATAGTTCTCCTTGCCATCTCCCTTACCATGTTCGAATACATGTTCTTCCTGGGGTTACCCAAGAAACACATGCTATTGACATTCCTACTTATGTGGTGTCAGAGAGATGAATGGAAAGGCTGGTGGGGATTAAACAATGGTCATGTCATGCCCTGGTGTCCCCATAAAAGTAGGCTAGCATGACCTGTATCATGCCTGACTTTTCTCATCTCTCAAGATAGATTAGAGAATAGATTCATTTCAACCAAATTACAAGCTTAGGGAAATAACTTAGCCACAAATAAAGCCATGATCAGATCAGTTGATGTTGCCTTATACTGATACTGCATTCTCTGGGAGAAGGAAAATAATGAAGTGAGCTAGAACAGCCCAAGACAATTTTGTGAAGGAACTGAGAATTCCAGGGTAATTAAGATGGAAAGTCAAGAAAAAATAACTTTGAGGCTGAAGAAATGGAAAGCCGTCGAGAGAGACACTCAAAACCTTGGTCTTCCACATCCATGCATACACACATGAAAACACACACACACACACACACACACACACACACACACACTCACACTCACACTAGTATTTTAAGTATTAACTTATTACCTTGTAGAAAAACTAAAGTTCTATATACCTGAACCTTATTCTAGGTGTCTACTTCCTCCCTTCCTCCTCTCTCCTCCCTCTCGCTGCTCCTCCCTTCCTCCTCTCTCCTCCCTCTCCCTCCCTCTCCCTGTTCGTCCTTCTCCTTCCTCCCTTTGCTGGAAATGAACCCCAGGGCCTCATGCATGTTAGGCAAACACTTAGCACAGAGCTGTACCTCTAGGAATACAAGAATCACAAACTGTCATATTTATTGCAATCCCAAGTGTCAAGGGGAATTTGCTATTGCAATCACCAGGTAACTGGAGCTTCACTCAGCCAAGGATGCAGTGAGCCAGAGTCAGAAGATGAACTGAGGCTAACACACTGAGTGCAGTGGGTGCTGCCAGGTAAGCGTTTGTCCCGTGTGGTCAAAGCCTGCTTGTATCACCTTGACATGTGCAGATTTTGAGTAGGCAGAGTCCAGACACCTGCATTTTAACTCACTGCCAGGTCATTGTTGCACACACTCAAATCTGCAAGCTAAAGCTCTGGATTCATAGCTTGCAGACCCTTTTGGACACTGCCCAGGTAAGTAATCTATCGTATATAGAGACCCAGTACACACATAGGCCACCAGAAACGGTGCACTCATAAGGCATTAGTGTCATTAGTGTTTGTTTTGTTTTATTCTAATTCATTTTTAAAGCCTGTGATTTATAGTATGGACCACAAATGTGACTTGAAAAACTCTATATGAAGAAAAACTGCTATGGATATCACTCTATATAAATAAAACACTGATGGCCAGTGACCAGGCAGGAAGTATAGGCAGGACAAAGAGAGAGGAGAATTGGGGAAACAGGAAGAAGGGGGAGAGACACTGCAGCCATGGCCAGGACAAGCAGCATGTAAAGACACCGGTAAGCCACCAGCCACGTGGCAAGGTATAGATTTATAAAAATGGATTAATTTAAGATATAATAACAGTTAGCAAGAAGCCTGCCACGGCCATACAGTTTATAAGTATTATAAGCATCTAAGTGCTTATTTTATATGTGGATTGTGGGACTGTGGGGCTTGGTAGAAGCTGGAGAGAAGCCCTCCAGCAACAAATGGCACCCAACGGCTCGAGTTTCCACCTTAAACTTGAGAATATTTAATAACCAATTCTAAAAAGAGCCAAAGCCAGGTTCCTGCTTCTTGTCTCATATGGGCAGCTAGACGCCGCAAAATGCAGGTTTGAACACTGGCGGGTTCCTGATGTGTGTGTTTGACCATCAGTATGGCGGGAATGAGGTGTCTGCCAGCGGCACATTATGCTGTGTGGTAGATTTAGTCTTTACTAGTATTAAAAAAAAAAAAAAAAAGAGGTTTCTGGGCTACACCTTTCTTTGATAAGAAGCATAGACCCACTATTTCTGAAAATTGATGGCTCCCAGAGCTGGCGGAAAACATACCACTGCCATGTTGGGAAGCTGAAGTGGGCGGAGCCAGCAGCCACAGTGCTGTTTCAGGCTTAAAAGGCTACAGTTTAAATCAATAATTTCCCTTAAGACTGATTCAGATGAAATAGTTTATAATGCATGTAAAAATGTACGTAGGCTTAAAAGAAAAAATATATATATACCATTATATAAACAAATAGTATCTAAAAATAAAGTGTTTAAAAAAAACAGTGAAGGTAATAAGCACGTAAAGATGGCTATCACACGTAAAATCTGGATTATGTTGTCTTTGATATTCATAACTAAAGAAAAACATTTGATTGTAAAAGCTGTTCACTTATGCCAAAATGTAAATTTTAAAGGTACCTTGACTTCAAAATTTGGATATAAGGATATGTTACTTTGGAAAAGAGGTTCTGCTTTTGTTTCCACAGAAAGCCAGAGGCTGTGGATTTGTTCCAGATTAAGATACATCAGGTTTCACCAGCCAAGACCCCCTGAAAGGTCTCCGATGACACCATGGCCCAGATGATCTAACATCCAGAGCGGTTTCAAGGTAACTGGTTCACACAATACAGCCTCACGGACTACCCCATAGGCCTAAAATTTTCTTTGCATCCCCATAAGATACAACGCCCCCCTCCAGCAGGAAGTAGTAAGAGATGCTACGCCCAAATTCCCAAATATACCAAGCTGGCTTTAGAGGTGGAATTGGCTCACTCCCCCTCTAAACCCAGACATATTGCTTTAAAAAAAATGGTTAAGAGATTCTTGTGTCCCAAATCAGAAGAGCCCTCTGGTGTGGGACAGAGAAAAACCAATATTATTTTTTAAACAGGTTGATTATAAATGTGATCTCTTTTTAAAAAAGAAAAGGGGATATGATATAGATATATAGGAGGATATAGAGATGATAAGATAAAAGGGTAGATTAATGAACCTACCTTTAAAGAACAACTTGTTTAAAATGTTTTACATTGGTATAGATTTTAGTTTATGTTTAAAATGTTTTACATTGATATAAATTTTAGTTTATTGATAAAAACTTAAAGTTAATTTTGTTATACTGTACATATATATTTCTATTCTTGTTTGAGGTATTATGTTTATGTAACTCATTTAAAATTGTAATGGATAATTAAAAAATAGATTAATAATTAGTCATCTATGATAATCATATTTGTAGCCATGTTAATTAAGTCTTCTAGGTATACATAGATATATTTCAGATAGATAGGTAATCTTCAAATACTTCATAGACCTAGAGAATATGGCATTTAAATAACTTAGAATTCTGTTGATGTGAGACACAGTTTCTTCTGGCTGCACCAATTTGATCCAGAGAGAATGTTGGGCTTCTAAGACATTTCCATTTGGAAGTTTGTCTTCTTGGCACAAAATGGCCTACTGGGCAAAGAACTGCCCTTGCCTTGATGGCTGACAGTACGAATGCAATGCTGTCCTTCCTGGACAAGCAGGACACAAGGAAAGCAACCACTGTACTCTGCCAAGATAGGGTAAGATGGTCTTTCAGAATTCCTGCTTCTGAAAATGGTCTGTCATATACTCTAGGCCTGTAGCCAATTTGAATGCACCAACAATGCTGAGAAACATTAGGTGACTGTCCAGGCTGCCAGCTGTCTTGGTCTACTCTTGCAAGATTCCCGAAAGTTGCTTGTATCCATCTACCATTTCTCAGGTACCATTATGTTCCTTCTCAGGTCTTTGATGTGGTTGAAAACTAGATACTTGTAATTTCCTCAGTTATGATAAAAGATAAGTTAGATATAAAACCTTAAACTCACAAATATAAGATAGATAGGACATCTTCTTTAATATTGTAACTGTAATTCTTGCTCGATAATTGTTTTGATATATGTAATTTTACTATGTTAAAATTAAAACTCTTCCTTTTTAAAAAAAGAAGAAAAGGGAAGTGCTGTGGATATCACTCTATATAAATAAAACACTGATGGCCAGTGACCAGGCAGGAAGTATAGGCAGGACAAAGAGAGAGGAGAATTGGGGAAACAGGAAGAAGGGGGAGAGACACTGCAGCCACGGCCAGGACAAGCAGCATGTAAAGACACCGGTAAGCCACCAGCCACGTGGCAAGGTATAGATTTATAAAAATGGATTAATTTAAGATATAAGAACAGTTAGCAAGAAGCCTGCCACGGCCATACAGTTTATAAGTATTATAAGCGTCTGAGTGATTATTTTATATGTGGATTGTGGGACTGTGGGGCTTGGTAGAAGCTGGAGAGACGTCTCCAGCAACAAAAAACTATTAACCAAGGCTTGAACCTCACGTGGTGGGAAGCTAAGGTTGGGGACACAGAAAGAGAGCTACTTCTCCATTTTAACATAGAAGTTTGAAACTTTCAAAAGATGGATCTCTTCTGAACCTGTGGCTAAAACAGGGGCCTTGTTTTATGGAAAAATTCACATACATACACAGGTTCTTCTCCCTTTTCAAGGATTTTCTGGATCTCTCTGAGCAAATCTCTCGGTTTTCAGACTCTAGGTAAATGGTCATTACACTCTGTGTAGGAGCAGGAGTCAAGGGTGGGCCACCTCATTACCTCGTGAGGTCAGGACAGGGGGAGCACAGGGGCAGATATGCTGCTGACGTTTAAGATGCTGCTTCTTCCCAACCTTAGGCCTCCTAGCCTTAGAGAAGGATGAAGCAAGACACCCACTGGCTGTTTGCTGTCTTCCCTGATATCACAGGCATGAGGTCATTGGAGAAAAATCTTGCCAGATCATAAGGATGGCTTCTTGAAGACAGTTCTCGAGGAGACAGATGTCATAATGGGGGTAGCAGAGGTCACTAAAAGCAAGGGCTGGAAGGAGGTTGTTATGGGCTCAATCGGAAATGTTACCCACGGGCTCATGTGTTGAACACATTTTTCCCCAGCTGGTAGCCGTATTATAGGAGGCTGTAGATCCTTAGGAGGTGGGACCTAGCTGGTAGAAACGGGTTACTAGTGGGCCTTTGGCGCTTGTAACCCAGCAGTAGTTCCGGCCACTCTCTTCTTCCTTGGCTACCCTGGTGAACAACTCCATACCCTACATGCTCATACCACTATCCATGTCCTGGTGCCTTTCCTGCTGTGTTAGACCAGGGGCCTTTGCAGCTATGGGCCAAATAAATCTTCCTTCTTTAATTTGTTTTGGCGGTTATTCTTTCACAGTGATGAAAAGTGATGCAGAGGACAAGCATGCTTCTGTCATCCCGAACTCTGTTGGCCCTGTTTTCTGGACCACAAATTGGAGGTTGGAAGACATGGCATTTTACCTGGAAGTGTTTTCATCTGATTTAAAAACAGCTACAGCAGGCCCCAGGAATCTCTGCTGGAAAGTCCATGGGGCAATGGACATTTTGAACTTATGGCATGACATCCTGATAAGTCCATCCCACGTAAAGGAAAAAAAGGAAAACAAACAAACAAGCAAAAAACCCCAAACAACTTAGGTTGAAAATGTCTGTAGTATTTTACTTACTCATCCCTGTGACAAAATCCCAGACAGAAAGCTTAAGGAAGGTCTTGCTTATTCTGTTTCACAGTTTGAGGGTGCAGTCCATTCAGGAAGCAGAGAGAGATGCATGTTGATGCTCAGTTCAATTTTCCCTTTTCATTCAACCCCAGCCTCTGGAATAGTGCCTCCCACATTTAGACTAGGTCTTCCCACCTAATTAACCTAATCTAGAAACTCCCTCACAGACATGCACAGAGGTTTGTTTCCATGGTGATTCTATTCCCATCAAGTTGACTCATGCCAAGGCTAGTTGTCATCTCTGCCGGACTTCCTAAATACCCTATCTTAGCCTGGTCTACCTTAAACATGCCCAGAACACCTTTATCAGCCTGTCATTGGGCAAAGTCATCTAACACAAAGCCCATTTTATTATAAAGTGTTGAGCATCATGTGTGTGGTGGTTTGAATGGAAGGTTCCTCATAGACTCAGAAGTTTGAATATGATCCACACTTGGTGGTGGTGTTTGGGGAGGTTTAGGAGGTGTGGCCTTGCTGGAGGAAGTGTGGCACCAGGGGCAGGCTTTGGGGTTTAAAAGCGACATGAAATTTCCAGTTTGCTCTCTCTGCTTGTGTTTGTGGCTCAAGATGTGAGCTCTCAGCTTCCTGCTCCAGCGGCCATACTTCTACTCTGCCATGGCAGACTGTCACCCTCTGTCCCTCTAAGACTGACTGAGCTCTTTCTTCTGTAAGTCACCTTGGTCATGGTGTTTTGTCACAGCCGTAGGAAAGTAACCGATACAGTGGGATTCCCTAAGTACCGTACATGAATGTGAGGGGGAAAAGGAGAGTTGTAGAGATATTTCCCATCAATGTCTGGTTAATGCCCATGACAACGTGGCTTCTACTGCAGGCACATCACTTTTAGTCATGATAAAGTTCTAGGGGTAGCCATAGTGAGGTGGGGGTTGGGAGTTTCCTTTCAAGGAGATGGTGCCCATTTCTAGTGCTTAAGGAATGACTCAGAGTCACCTCTGGCCTTGAAAAACAAAGCTGAGAAAAGGCTCCAAGACGTCCAGGGACATGGAGCCATTTCCAAATCCTCAGATGCCCCTATGCAGAATCACACAAAGGTATTTTGAGGGAAGGCCCAGGAAGAAAATGGCCCAGGGGTGCTACTCCAAGTATGACCAGTCCACACATCTTTTCCTGTGGGAGGTACAGAGGTCCTTTGCTGCAGATAAGCACCAAGACTGTTAAACACACAGGGCTGTCTTTTCAAAGGGAAAGATGTATAACCTGTTCTCTACCCAGAAGGCTGGGAGTGGACAAGGTTTATAGCCTGGTGACCTCTCACTATCTATGTGGCTGAGACCATAGTGGATCCTTGCCCTACCCTTATCATGAGCCTGTTTTTCTCAGTCAATCTCTAGAACCCATCTTTATGGAAGATGTCACCTGTAGTTTACAAAGGATTTCAATGTAGCCATGTCTTAAGCTTTACCATGCGCATGGGATTGAGTTATTTATCACCAGGAAAATTTTCACCAAGTTGTGCTGTTCTTAAATATGCCTAAAGTAAACCACTCAGGGTTAGACTCTCAGTGTGAACCAACACCAGCTACTGAGTCGTGTTAAACGGAACTGCCTTCTTTATCTCTCACAGATCATTACTCTGCTGGCCTCGGTGGTTGTGGAGACCCCCACCCTTTCCAAGCCTGAATCATTTATTCATTGTTGGTTACTGATGGGGTGAGAAGAGACAAACCTATGGATTTGAGAGCATAATTTTTTGGTTTACTCTATCATTTTTTTCCTTGTAGTGCTGGAGATGGAAGCTAGCGTCCTGAATATGTTTGGCAAGCACACTACCACCCAGGTAGACCCTCCCCCTTCCCTATCTCTTTTGTTTGTTGAATACACTACATTTTATTTTATTTTGTGTGTTTGCATTAATTTTTTTTCTGTGAATTCACTGTTATTTTATGTTATAAAATATTTGTTTTTGACCAGTTTGGAACATGGGGGGAACAGCCAGGCTTCCAGCACACTCTGAATAGCACTGATCTAGAGCAATGATGTCTCCACATCAAGGGTGAAGAAACCAGGGTACAGAGAATACACGTAACTGAGACACGTGAGTCAGATGGACTATTCCCATCATCTGGTGTGGTTTAACATCTAGACCCTGCTTCCTTCCCAGAGGAGATGCCGGGGGCCTGGGACCATGATAGTTTATTGTTTAAAGACTTAGTCTCACAAACAAATGGTCTATAAAAATAGCAGGCAGCAAATCAAAGCAAACATATTTCTTTGGAAATGCATTAGCAGATCTTACAAAAGCAAGTTTCGACATGTCAAACTGCAAAATATTCTATCCCTACAAATAGTTGTGGTCTTTTGTTGGAAAGGAATGCCAGAAAACAGAAAATAATACATTTAAACTACAAATAATGATTGTATTCTTCACTTAAGGAAATAGACGGTTGATGGCACTCTAATTTTTTGAAGCCAATAGGTACCAGTGTATGCAGTCTATAGAATACTGTAGACACATCCCTGTGAGCAATTACTGTGAAAATTTAGAGAAGCCTAAAGACAAGAGTTGAATGGTCCCACTGGGAGAAAATGGTGAAGGCAGTGAAGATGGTCAGTGATAATTTGAAGCATCATCTTAGCATTATCTCTGTAGACACTAATGGCGCTGCAGCCAGTGATAACTGCTCTCTACTCGGGAAAGACCATGCGCACTTAGAAACGCACACAGCTGAGTCCTTAAAAGTGTGTGTATGAGCGACTCCTGTGGGTCTGCTTGAACCTCTCCTCCAGCTAATAACAATTCCTCCTCCTCTCCTACTCATCGTGTGCTCTGCTCACCCCCATGTCTTTGCCCCTCACATTCTTTTCAGAAAACATTTGATTTACTCCACTTAAAAGACAAGTCCTTCTTGTCTTAAACTTTAGTACACCAAAAGCTCAGCTGCTCCAGAAAGTCTTTTCTAATGGGCCCCATGGAACTCTGACTCAGCCATCTCCTTGTGACCCTAGACTGTACATTTCCATTCTATATTTCTATGTAGTTATTTTGCTTGTCCATGCTTCCAGCTCTGCAGTGTTTGTGTGCACATGTTGTGTGGAATATATATAATGTCTGAACGTGTACATGCAGTGTGGTGTGTGTGTGTGTAGTATGTGCAATATGTAATGTCCACGTGCATGTAGGCATACATGTGTGTGATGTATGGTGTGTATGTGCCAAGTGTGTTCAGTTTTTAAGGTATGTGTACATGCAGACATATGCCAGGGAGTAAGATTTTGGTGACGTGATAAATCAGTGTGTGTGTGTGTGTGTGTGTGTGTGTGTGTGTGTGTGTGTGTGTGTGTTTTGTGTGTGTAGGAATCAGGTCATGTGGTAAAGTGAAGAAGCACAGCTCCTGTGTGTATGCGTGTATGGGGGGTTGGTTATTGTGGTGAAGTGATAAAGCACAGCTCATGTGTGTGTGTGTGTGTGTGTGTGTGTGTGTGTGTTGTGTGTGTGTTATGTGTGTGAGTGCATGTGTATGTGTTGTATATGGAGGTCAGGTCATGGTGAAGTGCTGGAGCACAGCTTATCAGAATCCAGTCTCCCTATACTGTGTGCTCATTGAGAGCAGAGACGATTCCCCCTGGTGACATCAGTATATGGTGGACATGTAAGTAAGTGTGACTTTGGACAACTCTCACTGGACAGCTGAGGGGATTAAACTGGATGATGACCATGGACTGCAGGGCCCTTGTGAAGTGTTCAGCACAGGAACCTTTTAATTTTTTTTATTTTATTTTACATGTGTAGGTGTTTTGCCAGCATATATGCCCATACACTATTTGCATGCCTGGTGGTGGGGGAGGCCAGAAGAGGGTGTGGGATTCCCTGGAACTGTAGTTACAAACAGCTGTGAGCCATCATGTGAGTTCTGGGAACCCAAGGTGGATCTTCTGGAAGAGCAGCCAAGTGCTCTTAACGGTTGGGCCATCTCTGCGGCCCAGGAACCTTTTAATTTTTGTGTGTGATGCTAGCACAATGTTTAGTAGGTGCTGGTTGTCTTTGTTGCCATGATGTAGTGGTGACTCGAGAGAAATGGCCCACAATTACCCTTCTGAGACAGACAGATGGTCATTAGAGCCCACACTGGTAGTTAGGACACGCCTGTCTCTCACTGTCACCCCCCTGTGCTAATGGCACTGGTGTCAGGGAAGGTTGCAGGCACTGAGTCATCCTGCGTCTCCATACTCCTTTAGTCATGGAGCATGACGTCACCGTCATAGAAATAATAGTAATTAATAATAATAGAGGACAACAATGGTAACTAGCAATGCTGAAAGCTAATTATGGTACCTGGAACCATATATTCTAATTATTATTATTATTATTATTATTATTATTATTAATTTTTGAGACAGGATTGCACTATATAGCCCTGGATGACCTGGAACTCACTATGTATCCAGGCTATCTTCAAACTCAGAGACCTGCCTCTGTCTCCCAATTAAAGGCATGTGTCATGACACTAAGCCTATTTTTTTTTAATTTTTAAAATTTCATTTATTTATTTATTTGGAGGGGGTGGCAGTCCACCACAGAGTGCATGTGGAAGTCAGGGGACAATTTGTGGGAGTCAGTTCTCTTCCTCCACCATGTGGGTTCTGGAACCTGAACTCGGGTCATCAGGCTTGGTAGTAAGCACCCTTGTCCACTGAGACATCTCATCAGCCCTACACTTGGTTTTTCACTGAACTTCAGAACAATTCTGCAATCAAGACAGACCACATATATTCACAGATCAAAGCAAACCTCTTCTTCGAGAATCATTTGGAGTTTCAAACCATCTGAAGCAATGTATTAAACTAGATGCGAGTACAAGGTACTTGGTGATGAGAGGCTGCAAGCCTGTGGATCCAGCTCTGTCCACAGTAGAGATCTGAGTGTTGCTTCTTTGGTAATTTATTTCTTTTTGACCAATGGCAACAGCAAGTGGAGAAATAGCTCCTCAATTTTCTGGGGTTCAGACCACCCTGCTCACATTTCTCTCAAGGCACCAACTTTCCCATTTTCTCAAACTACCACACATGACTTGCAAAGCAAGTCTAGGCAGGAGTTCAGACCCAAGGCCTTGGCTGTAACAGCAGGCCATTCTTTCTGTGTGTGTTGTGTTTTGTTTTTGTTTTTTGAGACAGGGTTTCTCTATGTAGTTTTGGTGCCTGTCTTGGATCTTTCTCTGTAGACCAGGCTGGCCTCAAACTCACAGAGCTCTGCCTGCCTCTGCCTTCCGAGTGTTGGGATCAAAGGCGTGCACCCCCCACCCCCCACCCCCCCACCCCCCGCCCAGCTTAGCTGGCCATTCTTAAGCACACATTTAGTTGTATATACATTAGTGTCATGTCTTGAATGACAATTGCTCAGACCATTAGACTTCTTGCCATAAAAAAAAAAAAAAAAAAAGATGCAATGCCTTTAGCAGTGTGATAGTGTGATGGATCCACAAGCAGTATCACAGCCATCAATCAGGAATGTTACCTCCATTTTTCTGTGTAACTACCCTCCTCTCTTACCCTCCCTTTTGACATATGCTCTCTAAGCTGTAAATTATGTATTTCACTATTCCTTTTCTAATTCTTGTTTGCTGTTGGTTTTTATTATAATCTGATTTCATCCACATAAAATATCAGGCAAGCTACATAATGCAGTTTGTGGTAGATCCTGCCTCTAGGGCCAGATTTGGTTTTATTTTATTCATAGCAGAATAAGTTCAGTCATTCATAAGTTTTTATGCCCTTATTGCTCTCTGTTACACTTCTGTTTTCATATGAAGAAAGAAGAGAAGAGAGGAGAGAGAGAGAGAGAGAGAGAAAGGAGAGAGGAGAGAGAGGAGAAAAAGAAGAAGAGAGAGAGAGAGAAGAGAGAGAGAGAGAGAAAAAGGAGAAAGAAGAGAAGAGAGGAGAGGAGAGAGGAGAGAGAGAGAAAGAGAGAGAGAGGAGAGAGAGAGTGCTCTGGGGAAGGATGCAAACCCAGAATCAGGCATCATTATGCAGGTACCTGTATGTACACATAAGGTAAATGGGAAGAGAGCTGGGATCAGGCTTTTGAAGTCTCAGCTTTCTAGATTAATTTGTCCTGGTATCTGTGGTACTAAGCAAACCATTTCACCTTTGAACCTTTGTTTCTTCTTTGAGGAATGGACTAAGAATATTTCCTCGAGGTATGCACAGTAGCACACGCCTTTAATCCCAGCACCAGGGAGGCAGAGGTAGACAGATCTCCAAGTTGGAAGAATATTTCTTTGTAAGATTTTTCCTGGATTAGTGAAGATATCATACCAAAAGGCTTTACAAAATCCATATAAATCTTAGTCTCAATGAAGAAATATGAAGAAATGCGAATGTGTTTTGATGCCCCCCCCACCTGCCCCGATACTTAGCATTCAACACTGATGTTTGTCCTTTCATTTTAGTGTCCCTTAGCTGGGTGAACCGTAAACCAGCATGCAGAACTCACTACAGACCAATGAGTGCACTTCTCCAAGTAGTCACTTTTGAAGGTGCCGGCTTGAAAGGAAGCTGTCTTTCAGTATTTTATTTTAATTAATTGAGATGATGTAGCCTACTCTGTAGCCCAGGCTGACCTGAGGTTCACAGGAATCCTCCTGCCTCAGCTTGGTGTGAGCCACTATGCCCAGCCTTCTTTCGGAGTTTTAAATCCTTCTTTAAGGAAATCACCCAGCTTCAGGAATACAAGAAAATATTGTTTGAACCCTCTGTTTCTGTTTGAACAAATGCGGAGTTGTCCAGTTCAAGCATCCATGCTGCTCATCACAGATGTGTCTGAATGACTCTCTATTCCAAATAAACTATCAAAAGATGAAGTTTTTCTGCCACCTAGAAAATATAGCAGATTGTGATACAGGCCACAAGGTGCTTACAAAAAGAAGGTTCCTAAGGTACCCCCTCACTGGACCAAACACACATTTCCTCAGAGGGACCACTTTAAAGGCCCAGCCCAGCTTTATTGTGTCTTAAGATACTTATGAAAAAGATTAATTGCAGCATGTTAGCATCACACGTTGTGTCTACCTCCTCTTAGCATAGACCAGAGCACGTAGTAGGCGTCCATTGGGAAGCAACTGTCACTTAGTATTAAGCTTTCGGGATTAATAGAAAAAGAATAGTTAAAATAATATGGAGGAGATACTTTTCCCCCAAATGTGAACCTGGACTCCAGCCATGGCAACTTTCTGAAATGCATATTTTACTATTCGAATGCCTTCAAAAAAGGACTTTTATAATTTCAGCATTTCAGATACTCACTTTTAAACTAGAAAGAAAAGGCATCAGCAAATAGTGGGAAAGTCAGTCTGGATGCCTTGACCAATGAGCTCTTGAGTAATGAATACCCAGGGACGACTACGGAGAGCTAGTGTGTAAAGCTTGAGAGTTGTCCACATGGAAGTGACCCTATCCTGAGGTCACTGGACAGAACCACAGGATCTATGAAACGGATGACTTCAGATGAATGATTAAATTGACTACTCTTTTCTCTAGCCAAGGAACCAAGGATCTCCTGTGTGCCAAACACTGTGCCAAGCCCTGGAGAACCCACACTGGACAGATGTTTACCACATCTCCCGGATGGTCATCATCACAATATCTTTGCAGAAAAAATAGAGTGTATTGTTTTATGATATACTATGATACGCTATCTGCAATAACAGGAGACAGCTTCCACAGGGAAGGCCTCTCTAATGCTGTTCTTTTATTTGAAAAAAAAAAAAAAAAAAAAAAAGAGTGCTGCTGAAATGGCCCAAAACATAGTTTCTTATTTAACACATGGTTCTTGTTGAACTAATAAAATCTTAACAGTTTATCGAGAACCAAGGAGCAGAAATCAGGAGAGCACTAGTGACTGATGATAAAGCAGTTCATAAGGAAGAACCGTGGGACTGCGGTCAGTAGAATAAAGCCGGGGTAAGATTACAGGACACAGAGTATGAGCCTCCCGCTCAGCAAGGTGTCTTTACTACAGTTTTAAAGTGCCCTGGCTACTGGTGGAACCAGTTAAAGCTGTTTACACAAACGCTTACTGGAGAAAGGCCAGAATATTAAGAGAGAAAGCAATCGCAGGTTCGCTTAGATCGAGGCTAAGACCTAGCTAACACAATTCATATAGATGCTAGAACTGTTACCTGGGTACTTCTTTAGTTAAAAGAGGAAATAATCAAGGCATACCAGGCAAGAGCATTACGGGAGCTTCAGAATATGAAGCTCTGGATGCAGAAAGTGCCTATCAAAATGTAATCTTGTATGTGGGTGGGAATTTTTGTCTGTCCTCCATTGCTCTCTCAGAGGTGCTCAGATTAGCACCTCCTTAGCAGGGCTGGGGATTTTTAAGAGGATGAATGAAAAGCAAAATGACAAATGGTGATGATATTCATACATAGGAAAGTCAGAAAACCACCGAAATGTAAGTTGTGAGACATTTAAACTAGGAAAAATGAATTAAGTTTATGAAAGGAAACTACAAAGCTAGTGTGTGTGTGTGTGTGTGTGTGTGTGTGTGTGTGTGCGCGTGTGTATTGTGTATGTGGGAATAAATGTGCGCACAAGCCAGAGAGTCAGTAATGGGTCCTTCTCTGTTACTTTTCCTTATTTTCTTGAGATGGAGCTCTCACTGAACTAAAAGGCAGAATGGTAGCCATCAAGCTCCAGAAATTCTCCTGTCTCCAGCCCCCATAGCACAGAGGTTATAGGCATGGTGTGTGTGTGTGTGTGTGTGTGTGTGTGTGTGTGTGTGTGTGTGTGTGTGTTTACTCAGGTGCTCATGTCAACCAAGCAAGTGTTCTTATCCACTTAGCCATCTCTGCAATCCCCAAAGCTAATATTTTATAGTAACAAAATTAGTATAAAACACATGGGAATAATTCACTTAGTATGTTGTCTGTAAAATCAAGTTTTGAAATTGCAAGGCTATTAAAAAGGAAATTATGTTACATTGTGTTCCATTTGTAGTCACAGATACTAGGTGAAAGATAACCAATTTCTTACTTAGGGGTGGCTACCATGAGACATTAAAAGGATGCTTTTTTTTTTCTTCCTCTGTGATATTACTACAAAAGCCAGTTTGGAAGCTGTCTGTCTGTCGTGGTGGGTGCCTCCACATCTGTACTTCTATGAATCCATATGCAACAGCTGTCCCTTTATTTGAAGAGCATGCTACCCATGCTGAGTTTTCACCTCCATTTTCCAGCATTGCTGAAGACCGGTGCGAACTCCCCACCAAATGCCATGTGCATAGGCCGCATGCCCGGTTTTCACTGCCATGTGGCTCTGTGATGCTCAGGCTGTTGAATGAATTTTAAGTAGAGGCCACACAGTTTCATTGTATTAATTTTATCTGCAGCATTGAGTATAAAATCCAGGGTCCTGTGCATCTAGACCGGTGTTTACCACTGAGTCACTCAGTTTTTGAAGACTGTTCTGAGGTTGACCTGCTAGCTCTCTGGCTTCTAACATACCTTTTCATGTAATTCCATTTTAGCGTGTGCAACCTACTTGGAAGGGCTATTTCCTGTCCAAGTGCTTGGTGTCAGCAGAGCTTAGTATGGTATAGTCAGTGTGTAGGAAGTCACTTGAAAGAGTGTTCTGTTGAAAAGCAGTTCCTCAGTATGGACAGAATGATTGCAGGAAGACCACAGACAGTAACCCTCCAGCGTTCCATCAAAGCTACCTGTTGCTGGGCAGTGGTGGTGCACACCTTTAATCCCAGCACTCTGGAGGCAGAGGCCAGCTGATTTCTGTGAGTTTGAGGCCAGCCTGGTCTACAGACCAGGACAAGTTCCAGGACAGGCTCCAAAGCTACACAGAGAAACCCTGTCTTGAAAAAACAAACAAACAAACAAACAAACAAACAAACAAACCTATCTGTCTATCAGAGACAGGGCAGAATCAAATTTCTACCCAGTCACTAGCATTATTGGGATAATATTTTGAACAGTGTGTGAAGTCTTAGCTACTCTTATGCCTCAAGTGTAATATTTAATAATCGTTTTAGAACATATTTTCAATTCCTTTATGATGCTTCTTCAAAGCTCAAGGGAACCTGGAAGTGGAGGAGAGAATCTCCAAACATGGAGGATTTAGGAAACTGGGCATATACTAAATTCTAGGCACCACACTAGACTTTGGGGGAAAATTAAAAGGTGGTATTACTTAGCACGCAGCTACACAGGGACCAGTGAGAGACCCAGCGCAAGGAAGCAACAGTGAAAGAATGTCTGCCTTGCAAAGCTAACACAGACGGGATGGTTGACCAGCTGTGGGGGTAAGGGGAGTATCAGCCCCCAGACGGTCAGGCAGAGAGATGGGATGGACATTCCAGGAAGGGAGGGCGGATGGCACAGGCATGGAGGAGTCAAGGAGTGCTGAGTGACTGGGGAATTCCAAACAGCCCAGCTCTGCCCATCACAGAGCTGTGGGGAACAGCAGGAGAGCTCCTGTCACTTAGAAATGGGTTCTGGTTGTGAGAGTGGAGGGTGGGAACGCTGAGTATACTGGGGTGACTCTCAGGCCGGCCCTCTTGGTGTGCACCGAGACTGTGAGGACAAGGGCTGTGTAAACCGCCAGAGGATTTTGCAGTCTCTCTGTGGCCGTATAGACTGCAAGAGGCAGTCTTCTAGGTTTTTGTTTTCTGTTTTTTATGTGTATGGCTGTTTTGCCAGCATGTATGCATACCATGTGTGTGCAGTGCCCAAGGAGACCAGAAGAGGGTGTTGGATCCCTACAGATGGCTGTGAGCCACCATGTGGGTGCCAGGAATCAAACCCAAGTCCTCCAGAAGAGCAACCAGTGCTCCTAACTGCTGAGCCCTCTCCTGCTGAGTTTTTAATTTAATTTAATTTTGAGTTTGTGTGCACATGCCTGTGGGTACACATGCGTGTCTGTGTGTGTGTGTGTGTGTGTGTGTGTGTGTGTGTGTGTGTGTGTGTGTACATATATGTGTGTATAGGCCAGAGGTCAGCATGGGGTATCTTCTACAATTGCTTCTTTAGCTTATTTTTTGAGACAGAACCTGGAGCTCACCAATTGATTAGATTGGCTGGCTCGCCCGCCCTGGAGATTCTGCCACCAACCTCTCCAGCACTGGGAATGTGGGAGCACCCAGGTCTTCATTTTCACATTTTCCCAATCTCAGCATGAGGTTTTTAGTGTGTGTGTGTGTGTGTGTGTGTGTGTGTGTGTGTGTGTGTGTTTGGTGTGCGTATGAAGGCCATTCTCAGGTGTCACTCTTGAGGAGTCATCCATTTTGTTCCCCACACCTTTAAAAAAAGAAAGCACATCTCACTAGGACCTGGGCTAGCCAGCTGGGCTAGGATGGCCAGCACGCCCCAGTGACTGGCATTATATGTGCTCACCACCATACCCCACCTTTTGTATGGGTTCTGGGAATTGAACTTGGGCCCTTATGTTTGCAAGGCCAGCGCCTTAACCAACTAAGCCACCTCCCTAGGTCAGCCTTATAGTTTGTTTGTTTTTGTTTTCTGAGACAGGGTTTCTCTGTGTAGCCTTGTCTGTCCTGGATCTCGCTCTGTAGACCAGGCTGGCCTCGAACTCACAGAGATCTGCCTGCCTCTGCTTCCTGAGTGCTGGTCTTAAAGGTGTGTGCCACCACCACCCTGCAGACTTACAGTTTTTAAAGTGCAATTTATCTCGAAACCTTTGTCCATTCCACAATTTGAGTGACGAATGTTGACACACAATGACAATAGGACTTGCTAAGCCTTGGAACGCAGTCAGGACCCAGGTTCTTTATGAAAAGAAATGACTTCTTTGTTGGTGGCCATTAGCCCTGTTTTTTGTTTGTTTGCTTTTTTAGCTGAGACCACTCCTTATCACCTTACAGAACTGTCCATCCTGTCATCATCCTGAGTGGTTAAATGAAAAGTCCTGGAGATTCTGAAACAAAGTCTGCTCTCAATAAATATTGTCTAGCCATGTCCGTTAGACATTAGATATATTTTACACTTTAATTAACTTGTTGTGTGTGTGGCTAGTTGGGAGGGGGCACATGTGCCACAGTACATGAGTGGAGGTCAAAGGTCACTCTATGGAGTCAGTTCTCCCTTCCCACCTTTACATGGGACCTGGGAATAGAGCTCAGGTTGCCTGCTTATACCACAACAGCTTTTACACACTGAGCCATTCTGCTGGCCTTGGACATTAGATATTTTTAATGCATTCGATAAAATAAATCTGCAGTTTTATGAATTTACTATTAATGCTGCTATCATTTGATTGATTCTTTGTTGACAAACGACTGTAATCTGCTCATGCTTGTTTGTATCCTTTTAACATGTTTTTAACTAAACTCCTTAAAAAGATGATGATGTTTACTGCTAGTAACCGTTAAGTGAAGAACTGTCTATTTGAACAGTGTGTGTTGGGCACATGCTACTCAATAAATGCGTGCTGGGTACAGCTCTCCACCGAATAAATAATTAATAGCTTCTAATCAAGGCCTTTGACTTTTCAGCATCTAAACTTCTTTATTCTCAATTTGAACTCACAGAGAAGGGCTGTGCAATAGACATGGATTGTAAGCCATTTATGTAAGAGTATATTCCTCAGTATCTACACTTGAAAATTCAAAATTATGCTGAAGTTAATTTTAATCATGCATTTTTGTTAGCTTAACATATCAAAATATTTGCTTTTTGATATGCACTCCATGTCCATTGATAAGATGTCTTACATCTTTTGTTCTTCTACTCTTTAAAACATATGCATTTGGTACTTATAGTACAGTCTAATTCAGGTGCTATTTTGTATGTGTGTATGTGTATTTGTGTGTGTGAGAGAGAGAGAGAGGGAGAGAGAACATGTGTGTGGTATGTGAGTACGGTACTTGTGTATGTGTGTCTTGTCCCTTTGAGACAGTGTCTCTCAGTGAACCTGGAGCTAAACCGAGCTAAGCATTCCTTCTCCCCTGACCCCCCCCCCCACAGTAGTGGGTTACAGTCAGAGTGGCCATACCTGGCTTTTTACATGATGCTTGGGATTCAGGTCTTTGTGTTTGCCTATCTATTGAGAACTCTTACCTGCTGCTGAGTCATGTCCCCGGACCTTAGGCGTTTACATCTTCATGAGAACCCTTGATTTGTGTTTAGATTGCAGAAAATCTAGAGTTGAAAAAGTAGATCACAACAGTTATATTCTTTCTAAGTAACTTGAAAACGTCCAAATACTGAATTGAATCGGCTTCTGAATTTAAATTATTTATGATCAAAATCAATAAAAATGAAATTGACTTCCCAAGTGCTCAGGAGCCCAGTGTAGCTGGTGCCCATGGTCCTGGCAGTGCAGTCACTGGAAAGTCTCCTCCGTGGGGCCGATGGTCAACAGCAGTCTTGAGCCACCACCCGTGGGAGTTCAGCGCCGTGCAGAGCCTCGTTTCTCTGGTTTCGTCACAACGTCAGCTTTCTTCTGAAGCTTTCAAACCCTACCACTGTATATCAGAGGCTTCTAATCTGTACATGCCACATTTGGTTAATGGCCCGGAAGAGAATCGCTAAAACCCTTCAAATATTCCTTTTGCCATTTCTCCGTAGTCATAGCTATAAGAAGCTACATAAGAAAATTTTGCTTGTAGGCATTTTCATTATTGAGGGCTAAGGTTACACAGTTTTGATCTGTCCTAACCCTTTATGCTATTTGAGAGAAGAGATCACACTGGGGATATAAAACAGAGGCGGGTTTGGGGTTTTTTTTTCCCCCCTATGAAAAGTGTATTTTCATTATACACCAAGCCTGGGACTGTGGGTAGTATCATGAACTAAATGGCAGTCTTTAAAGGTAGAGTTTTTCTTGACTATCTTATTAGATGGAATTATAGATCTGGGTTACTAAGAAATGATTCCCTTTGAATGTTAGTTCCATAGCTATGAAACCTGCTCCAGGTTGACATAAAAAGTGTCCTTTAATATTATTAAATAATAATTGCTCAATTTTAATATTTGAGCAAAGAATAGCAGATGTAGCTGAAAGAGTTTTCTGTGTGGAAGCCACTGGGCTCGGATCCTGGGCTCTCCTTTGAGCTCTGTCTCTAATTAGCCTTATCTCTCACAGGGGTGAGCTCATAGGTCCTGTGACTGGTGCAAGATGGAACTGTCCCATACATCCCAGATATCTTACTCTGTGTCTCCCTTACCTGATGTCGTGATGATCGTGAATAAGGCAATTCAGTGGAAGTTGGTAAAACAAAACCAAACATGCCTGTCCGGGTCACCACAAGGATGAGGACAGAGATAATATGTGAAATCCAAGCTACCCATGGAAGAAATGATGGCTCTCCCTGTGGAGCAGAGCATCTTCTCAGATGTAGTCGTAACACAAGGGACTTCTGTGTTAGCGTTCAGTGGGGCTGCTGTGTGAGCCGCCTTCAGCTGATCAGAAAAGAGCCAACTCACGCCTCAGTATATCTTGGTGAACCCAGATCTCTGAAGTGTGGCATTCCCGGGGACACACCATAATTCAGGCTGTGGCCTTGCAACTGGTTCCAAAGCCTGAGTGCTATTTGAGCAGTAGAGACCACGGAAGGGGTCTTGTGATTTTCATTTGCTTTGTGGAATTGGGAAATATTTACAACACAGGATACTAAGGAAATAAATACCCAGCTGGTGTTCTAGAAGTGACTGCACACTGAGAGAGAAATATATATATATATATATATATATATATATATATATATATATATATATTCCCTCAAGATATGTGTTTGCTATTTTTAGGCCTATGTTTTAAGGGTCAAGTGTTAAGTTTTCAGAAACAACTTTTAATGAGTCAGGATAAAAACCATCTGGTGCAGGAATTTTCCTTCAAATGGATGCATTCAAGAAAGAGGAAGAATTTCCCATCATCCCAAGATTCCCATTTGAGGTTGAAGAAAGCTGTTCAACAAAATCCATCCGTCTTGTCCTACCTGTCTCTCCTTTTATCTGCCTGCCCATCCACGAAGGAATTGGGGGTGGGGGTGGGGGGATTGGAAAGAAAAGGAATAGGGAGATGGCAAGATTTTTTATCCTAGAGGCCAAGTGTGCAAAACCTCAGAATAAAAACAGGAGTATATTGCCTCGGGACAAAGTACAACACGCAGCACGGGTGTGGGTGTGCACAGGACCTAAAGAGAGGCAGGCAGGTGGATGGAAGGGCAAGAAAGCCATCTGGAAGGAGAGTGCCAGGCCACCATCAGAGACAGCCTTCTACTGTCCCTGAGTAAACGGGCCTAAGTGACACTTCCTTGTATCCCAGGAAGTGACGACCAGCCAATGTAGACATCGTGATTCCCAAGTCTCACCCACTCCAGGGATGCTGTGGGGTGCGGGGAGCCCTCTTCCACACGCTTTCTGGGCCAGCTGCTTACAGGAGGCTTTTTGTGCCTTGTGTCCAGTCCTGACCCCGAACACCACCTCGGGGCAGAAGGGGACTGAATGAAGGCTGGCGCAACGCTACGAACTGAAGGCGCGGAGAATGGAAGGGTGGTACCCAACGCTGCCTCCAGTGACACAAATAAAATGCATTCTTTTTTTTTTTTTTTAAAAGGAGGGGATTGCGATTTACGCGCCTCAACACACCGTTGTCCCCAGTGCTGGTTTTTTAAAAAAAAAACCACCCAAGAATCAAAATCAAATCCCAAGACACGGGAGGTTCTGAGGGGGGACAGCCAGGTCCGCGGGTGGGGCGAGTCCCTCGTGAAATCCGGCCGGGCAGGCGGGCGGGCGAGCGGGCGGGAGGGCGGAGGCGGCCCCGCATCCCTAATGAGGGAATGAATGGAGAGAGGCCCCTCGGCTGGCGCCCGCCCACCCGGCGGCGGCCGCCAAGAGCCTCGGGGCGCTGCGCGCCGCGCCCGCCGCTCCGCGCGCACCGGCTCGGGCCGCGGCTCCGGTTGAGCGCGGCGGGGACGGCCCGGCGCGGCGCGCGGGCTCGGGGCCGCGGGGCCCGGCGCGGATGCGGCAGCGGCAGCGGCAGCGACGACGACGGCGGCGGCGGCGGCGGCGGCGGCGCTGCTCACCTGAGGCGGCGCGCGGGCGGCGCTGTCAGGGCCGCGCTCGCCCGGCGCCGCACTGAGGCAGCTCCCGGGGCGCCCGCCCTCCAGCCAGCCCGCGCGGCCCGTCGCGCCCCGGACCGACCGGCGTTCCCACCCCTCCCCGCAGCCCGGCCCCCGCGTCCTCGCCCGCCTTCCCGCCCGCGGCGGCCTGCGGGAGCCGCGCGCTCCCCAGTGCGGCCTGCTCGCTCGCTCGCTCGCTCGTCCGCCCGCCCGCCCGCGCGCGCCCGCTCGCCCGCCCTCGCCGAAGCCCTTCCGCGGCCCGCGACCCGCCGGACCCCCCACCTCCCCCCGGGCTCGACCCCAGCCGCCCGCGCAAGATGTCGGCGCGGACGCCATTGCCCACGGTGAACGAGCGGGACACAGAGAACGTGAGTCCCCCCCGAGCCTCCAGCGCGGCCACCTGGGCGAGCCCGGCCTGACCCCTACCCCGTCCTTCCCCATCCCCACCCGGGGGAGGCCCCGGGCCGCTCTCCGCTCCGCGGAGGAGGAGGAGGAGGTCCTGCCTGAGGGGATGGGGAAGGGGATGGAGGGCAGAGGGTGGGCACCCAGGCTGGCTTCGTGACGACCCCAGCCCTGTGGACTCCCCCACACCCCCCGAGTGAATGGATGCTTGGCGACAGCCCACGAGCCAGCCAGCCAGCCAGCCGAACCTCTTAACACCGTGGCTGTCCTGGGTGGGATCTTTCAGCCCTTTGCTTTTTCTGGATCTTTGAGTCCTGGGCAAACACGCGCACACTCACGCACACACACACACACACACACACACACACCCGCACTCCCACACACACACACACACACACACACACACACACACACACACACACACACACACACCGCGCTGCCCCATGACTTTGCTTTTTGTAAAATCAGGTTCACGTTGGGGGGGGGCATGGGCACCTTAGGGAATAAAGAAGGCAGTGGAGTAGAGGTGTGTGTGTGTGTGTGTGTGTGTGTGTGTGTGTGTGTGTGTGTGTGACTTTAAATCACTGTGATACTCCTCTCAGGAGTGATGAGTAGAAGAATTTCACTTACAGCTTCTGTAGCCCCAGGGTGAGAGAGAAAAATGTTTTAAAAGCCCCAGGAAGCCAGCTGGCTTCTTTTCCTCCATCCAGGGTTCATGACTCAGGGACAGGTTTTTAAGTTACCTCTCCTGCTCGGGAGTGTCACCAGGTGCATTTCTTTGAAGGGAGGATTTCCCTGTGTCTGTTCAGATTGCACTCAAGAGTTGTTTGTTGTTGTTTTTAATTTTTAAAAATCAAGACTGAGATGTTCTTGGTGTTTGAACTCTTAAAAACTAAGAGAACAAGGCCGATTGTATTTTCACCTTCTGAGAAGTCCGATTGTCTGTGTTCATGTGTGTGCAAGTTCCTTTGCAGGAAAGGTGGCTTTCTGTCACTGTTGTTTTAAAATCCTCATGACCTGTACAGGGCCCTCCCGAGGCTCCAGAGGGTCTAGTGTGATTGCCCAAGTTTTAAGGCCCTGGGGGGTTCTAGGTTTTGGTTGGCCGACCAGAGCTGTCTGGTTGTCTGTTTACCTCATCAGTGCTCCAGTGCTTAATGTACCAGTGACTTCACAGGGGTGGGAAAGTAATCATCCTGAAGTGCTGGGGTGTTCTGAGACAAAAGATAGGGAGGAGAGGCAGGCAAGCTCACTTCTTGAAGTGCTGAATGAGACAGGAACGCGGTGTTTCATCGAGAGGCCGGGATCACAGAAATGCAATCGTAGTTATTTGAAGGGAGAATGAATTCTACCAGGACCATTGTTAGAAGAACTAGGAAGATGTGTGGTACGCTTTGTCCTCTCTAGTGTTATACATTTAGAGCGATAAAGACACCAAGGCTGTCTCCATCACACATTATAGCTTAATTTGCATTATAACTGTTGTTTTAAAAATGGAATTGATGCATGATTTTCATTGGGAGGCTAAAGGAGGTTGAAGAAAAAGGCCAAGAATTTGGTGGAATAAATTTTTTTTTAAAGCCAAAGAATTAATTAAAAAAAAAATCCTGTCATTCAAGAGTGAGAATGAATAGTCAAACAGATGATGACCTTTGCTTTTATGAACAGAATTCTGTGTGTGCTAACCTGTGAGGGGAGAAAGCACATTGTTCGATTTTTGTCTTGACTCCTACACCTCTTTTTAGGCTTGTAGGCTAGGCATCTTTATCCAGACATGAGATGGCATTGTAGAACCAGGCAGCAAGGAATGGCACTACACACGGCTTCCCACGGAAGAACAAAAGAACCAGGGCACTCCAGAGCTAAGCAGTGGCAGCATTAGGAGTTTTGTTGTGCCTTCTGAGCATGGTTGTGCTGGGTCAACTCATCTGCTTTGTTCTGCACATGTTCTTTCGGAGACTCCGAATACTCTTGTTTCTCCTCTGGTACATAACCGCCTCCCCGTGTAGCTTACTTTATCTGCATCCTAATTATCTCCTGATTGCTGTGGAAAATATCTACTCTGCTATGGCTGTTAATTAATCAATGAGTGTGCACTTAACTCTGGTTTTGGACTGGAAGGGAATTCAGAAGGGCTGAAGACAAGGCCTCTCCCCACTAAGAGCTGACAGAAGAGATAAATGCAATCCCCAGTAGTGTACAGTAGGGGACTGTGTGTAGCTAGGGCTGCACTGGCTCATAAGTGTTCCAGGTGTTGATCAAAGAGGACACCACTGGAGGCTGTTAAATGACCACTGAAGTCATAAGTGGCACTATCCGTGTTCCTTACCTCCCATCAGTGGAATAGAGTAACAAACTTGCTTGTCAGTGCATGTATTAATGCCAGCATGGTGGCCAAAATATGCATTTGTTTGTACTCGTACGTATTTTTAAGTATATCCATACATGACATATTTTTTAAAAATCTATAAAATGTTTACTTGTATGACTTACTAAAGCCTTTTAGGTCTTTGAATATTAAAGACAGTAGCTAAAACACTATTACTCTTAGAAATTAAAATAAACAAATACAGTAATTTTTAAAAATTAATATTATATTGCAGGTAACAAACATTTCTTAAACATATACAGCATGCATATGCCTTTTTTTCTTTTTCTGAGACAGAGTTTCTCTGTGTAGCTTTGTGCCTTTTCTGGATCTCGCTCTGTAGACCAACCAGGCTGGCCTCGAACTCACAGAGATCCACCTGGCTCTGCCTCCTGAGTGCTGGGATTAAAGGTGTGCACCACACCACCACCACCACCACCACCACCACCACCACCACCCGGCTACTTATGCCATATTTTGTGTCTTTGAGAATATACAATATCGCCGGGCGGTGGTGGCGCACGCCTTTAATCCCAGCACTCGGGAGGCAGAGGCAGGTGGATCTCTGTGAGTTCGAGGCCAGCCTGGGCTACCAAGTGAGTTCCAGGAAAGGCGCAAAGCTACACAGAGAAACCCTGTCTCGAAAAACCAAAAAAAAAAAAAAAAAAAAAAAAAAAAGAGAGAATATACAATATCTAATCTTTTCCCATATCATGGATGCATGTTCAAGATTTAAAATTCCCGGGGGACTGTGTGGCCTGGCTGTCTAACTTCCTACTTTGTACAGCAGAGAAAGAATTGTTCTGGAGGACATTCAGTGTGCGGTCTTCTTAGATGATGGTTTGTGTGTGCCTTGTGGTAGGCCTCACCTGGCTAACTACGACAGGAAACAGTGATTAGCTTTTAAGGCAGTAAACACTTTGTAGTGAAGCAGAAAAGACACGTTACAAAGCATGGAATTTCTGCAAACTGTGTTTGATTTTAGGTTGTCAAGAGTGAGTCTGGGAAAATAGAAACATGTTCGAAAAACTTGCTTATCTTCTTTTTTTGCTGTCAGGTCATTTTTGGATAATTCCAGTATGGATTTAGGAACTATTTTAAAATACATTAATAAATCTCTTTCCCCTTTCAATGAAATACTTTTATAAGTGTTTTGGAAAGCCTCTGTTGGTGGGTCAGCAGTGCCCTCTCTGTCTGTGTTGACAGCAGTGCTGTGTTTCTAACTAGAGATCAGCGTGACAAAAGTCAATGACTAATCCTTTTACTGGTGTATCTTTCGAGAGACTGGAAATTCATGTGGCAACTTTAACAAGCTGTCTCAGTAGCCAATATGACCAGCAGCCATCATTATGTAGATGACCAGTGGCCACCATTATGTAGAGATGGAAAGACAAGTGGATTGCATGCGCATTCACTGCCAGTGGCTCTGCTCAGGACTCCCTGCGTGTGTCCCAGTACCTGCCCCGCGCAGCTCACTTGCTGCCTGGTTGTCTTCTCTCTGTTGTCCTTGCCTGGCTCGGTGACTGATGTGTGTGAGAGATCAGTGCTGTCACATTCCCTTTCGAACCAGTTTGTTTATCACCAAAACGAAGGGTAGACATTACAGTACACAGCCCAAGGCTCCCGAGAGTCAAGTGACCTGCCCAAGGTCATGCTAGATTTCTGACCTCTTAAACTGTTGCTCTCCTCAGGCTATTGCTTCTGGGAGGTGGTTTGTTTGGTTTGGGCTTAGAGATTTAACAAGAGCACAAATGTCCCACATGGGAAGAAGAACAGGATATGCTTTTCTTAACCACTTCTGGTCCTTAGTGCTCAGTCGCCTGCAGTGCCCTGCCTTTCCCCTTACCACACACTCCCAAACCCTTTGTGGCTTGGCTTGCAGGGTTCGGCAGGACTGCTGAGATCACGGCAACCACTGGTGAGTTGTATGAATCCAGGCTCATGATCTCCAGAGTGGGTGTCCAGACAGTCACCTGGGAAGGAAAGACCTTGAACATTGTCATTTCTCCATCTTGATGCTCTTATTGAGTCTTCTTGTTTGGTGTGTGTGTTTGTAGGCAGGTATCATGGCAGGAGAGTGGAGGTCAGAGAATAGCTTTGAGGAATCCGTTCTCTCCTTCCACTGTGTGAAGCGCAGGGTTAGGTTGTCATGTTGGTGGCAAGCACTGCTACCGCCCCCTAGCCGCGTCACTAGCCTTCTGTGTTCTCTGAAAGCCTACAGTGTGCACAATTAGCTATTTTGCTTGATTTTTCAAATAACAGTCCTCATTATTTGTTGTCTATCTGAGGCTTTCCCTTTCTTTTTCCTGGTGAACATTCCTGCAAGTTCTTTTGGTGAACCTGAGCATGGTGGCATATGCTTGTAAATTCAGCACTCAGGAGGCTGAGGCAGGAGAATCCAAAGTTTGAGGTTAGCCTGAGCTGTAGAGTAAGACCCTGTCTCAAATGGAGAAAAAAGTTGGTTTGGTTAACGATAGCCATTTGTAATTTTGTTTTGTTTTATCAAGACAGGGTCTCATTATCCTAATTGTCTTGGAACTCGCTCTATAGACCAGGCTGGCCTCTAACTCACAGAGATCTGCCTGCCTCTGTCTCCTGAGTGCTGGGATTAAAGGCGTGCGCCACTGTGCTCAGCTTGTAAATTTTTTTTTAAATCTGAAAATAGTTTGCCTTTATTATTGGAAGACAGCTTTGCTCAGTCTATAACTCTAGATTGTTGATTTAATTTCTTTAAGGGTCAGAAAATTGTCCCATTGTCCACTGATCATGCTGTTTCTGGTAGAATGTGTCTGATAACTGGCAAGCTGTCTCCTTTTCTTTCTTAACTGAAATATAATTAGGTCGCTTCTCCCTCCCCTTTTCCCCTCCAACCCCTCCCATTCATGGTATCCTTTTGATTGTTACATACACATATTATACATATGCCTATTGTTATATAGTACATATACACGTGTGTATGTGTGTGTCTGTGTGTGTATGTATGTATGTGTGTGCCCAAATATAGAAATACAACATGCTCGGTCCATTTTGTATAATTTGCATGTGTGTGACTTCAGGGCCAGCCTCTTGGTGTTGAATATCAGTTGGGGGACTCTTCCCTGGGGAAGGTTATCCTTCGTTGTCTTCATCCTTTGTTTAGGGTTAGGGCCTGCCAGGTCTTCCCCTTCCATGTTGCCATGTCTGTTGGTGTGTCTCTTTAAGGTTCTTTCTCTTTGGTGTTGGAGTTTTACTGTAGTGTGTTTAGATATAGGTTTATTTTCATCCTGTTTGCTTTTTGTATCTGTGCATTCATGTTTTCATAGCTTCTGGTGCCTCGCAACTATTATGTTTTCTTCTGGCACCCCCAGTGTCTTCCTTTTTATACCCAGACTGGCTCCCCAGACACGCAAACATCTTCCTTTTTCTTACTAGTCCGTTGTTTTTCTAAATGACGAGCTGTGTAGTTAAGCTCTGCCTTCTGTAGATGCCTGACTTTCCTCAGTTTAGAAATGTGTCCGCCATGGTTCCTTTGTGCCTTGGCTTGGGTCTGTCCTCTCTGGTGTCGCTGACATACTGGCTCTGCTGCGCTTCCATCCTGTCCTCCTGTGTCTTCACCTGACTCATGCCTTTCCCCACCTCATTGCTTCTCTGTCGTCTGTAGTGCAGTTACTCTGTGCAGTGTTTCTGTGTCTGTTTTCAGTTGTCTTTAAGTGTCTCCCAACCCGTCTGTTGATGTTTTTTTCTAATTGTGTTTAAAAACACCTTTCACGGGCTCTACTTTTGTGAGTCTTTGGGTATGCAGTATAGTATTATTACCTGTAAACAGCGTGGTAGCCAAGTATCTAGTAATTTTATGTTGCAGGACTGAAACTTTGCACCTACTGAACAGTGACTCTCCCTTTCTTTCCTCCGGCCCTGGCAAGCACCGACATTGCTTTGGTGATTTCAGTTACTTTACTCATAAAATGAAGTCACATAGTATTTATCTTTTTGTGGTTGGTGTATTTTGTTTTCCACAGTGTCCATAAGGTTCATCTGTGTTTCAATATATGGCAAAATGTCTTTCTTTTTATGAATGAATAATATTCTGTTGTGAGTATATAGTGTATTTTATTTATCCAGTCATCTGTTGATGTATATTAGTTTGTTTCTCCTTCTAGGGTAAGTGTTTCAAGAAACATTGGAATGAAAATATCTCTTGGAGATCCTGATTTCATTTCTTCCACATAAATACCAAGAAGTGGAGTTAACTGGTTGGTTACATGTTGTTATATTCTTAATTTGCAAAGGAGCTTCCATATTGTTTTTTATAGATACTCCAACATTTGACATCTTTAACAACAGTGTACAGGTTCTGGTTTCTCTACTTGAGCTCAGAATTCTGACAACTCTTGTGATTTCAGTTTTGACGATAACAATCCTGGGTAGGGATGTAGCTCAGTGCACTTGATTAGCATGTGCAGGGCCCTGGGTTCAGTTCTCAGAACCATAGACAAAACCAAACCCTGCTTGATAACAGCCACCCCAATAAGTGGTGCTCTGCTGTGGTCCTGGTGTTTTTTCATGGTTAGCACCGTTGAGGCTGTTTTCTTTCACCTGTGAGCCACTTGTTAATACTCCTTGGGAAAACGTCGTTCAGGTCCCGTGCATATTCTAAAATCAGGATATTGACCTGTTTGCCATTGGAGTGTGTGAGGAATCCCTGATACATTTTGGATAGTAGCTCCACATGAAATGCATAGCTTGCAGCTGCCTTCTCCCATCCTGGAGGTCTTCTTCCCCTGGTTTTCCCTGTGGTCTCTGCTCTAGTTGTCCTCATCTGCTGTGACAGCCTGGGCTGCTGTCACATCCAGTAAATCATTGCCAAGATTTACATCATGAAGCTTTTTTCTGACATTTTCTTCTAGGAGTTCTATAGCTCAAGTGTTACAGTTAAGTCTGTAATCTGTTTTGAGCTTAGTTTTAATGTTGTAGAGTGAGGGTCCACTTTTATTCTTTTGTTGTTGATTGTTTAGGATATTCAGAGTCCTTCGTGGTTCTTTATGAATCCTAGGATGTTGTCTTAGTCAGGGTTTCTATTGCTGTGAAGAGACACCATGACCACTGCAACTCTTATAAAGGAAAAAAACATTTAATTGGGGTGGTTTACATTTTCAGAGATGTAGTTCATTATCATCATGGTGTGAATGGTAGCATATAGTCAGATGTGGTGCTGGAGCTGAGAGTCCTTATATCTTGAGTCACAGGCAACAAGAAGTGGTCTGTCTCACTGGGTGTGGCTTAAGCATAGATGAGACCTCAAAGCCCGCCTCCACAGTGACACATTTCCTCCAACAAAACCATACCTACTCCAATAAGGCCACGCCTCCTAATAGTGCCACTCCCTGTGAGATTATGGGGGCCAATTACATTCAAATTACCACAGATGTTTTACTGTTCTTACAAAAACACGAGGTTGAACTTTGATAGAGATTACAGTGGGCCTATAGATTGGTTTAGGTGGTGTGGGCATTTTTGTTTTGTTTTGTTTTGTTTTGTTTGTTTGTTTGTTTGTTTGGTTTTTTGAGACAATGTTTTCTGTGTAGTCTTGGAGCCTGTCCTGGAACTCGCTTTGTAGACCTGGCTGGCCTTGAACTCACGGAGATCCACCTTCTTCTGCCTCCCAGAGTGCTGGGATTAAAGGCGTGCGCTGCTGCTGCTGCTGCCGCCGCCGCCGCCGCCGCCGCCGCCGCCACCACCACCCAGCCATAATATGGACATTTTGACAGTATTAATTTTTCTAATCTATGAACATGGGCTATCTTTTCCATTTTTTTGTCTTTAATTTCTTTCAGCAATATTTTACTTCTTTGGTTAAGTTTATTCCGAAATATTTTATTCATTTTGGTATTTTAAAAATTGGCTTGTTTTCTGAATTTTTTTCCCAGATAGTTCCTTGTTAGTGATAGACACACATCTGAGTGTGTGTGTGTGTGTGTGTGTGTGTGTGTGTGTGTTGATTTTGGATCTTGAAGGTGTTTGGATTTGTATATTAAGTTGAACAGGTTATTGTAGGATGTAAATGGGGTTGCATATAAGATTGTCTCAACTACACACAGGTATTTTTCCTCCTTCCTTCCTAATTTGAATACCTTTTCTTTTTCTTGTTGAATTGTTTGGGCTAAGAGTTCCAGAACCATGTTGAATGGAAATGGTGAGCATGGTCATTTGCCATTGTTTCCGATCTTAGAAGACAACTTTTGTTTGTTTTGTCCTACCATTAACTGTTAGGTGAGCTGTGGGCTTTTCCTAAGTGGTCTTCATTACACTTAGGTAGTTCCCTTTCATCCCATTTGCCGAGTGTTGCAGTAGATCTTGTCTGATATAAATGCTTACATATAAAATCTGTATCTGTGGAGATTATTATAGAATTTTAATTCTTCTTGTCTTGATAGGTTGTATATCACACTGATTTTGCACATTGAGCCATCTTTGTATTTCAGGTGTGAACTCTAGCATATGATCCTTGTAACATGCTATTGACTTGGATATACTTGTTCATTGCTTGTTTTGGGGATGTTTGTGCCTGTTTATAGTCACTGGGCATGTTGACCTGCGGCTTTCTCTTCTTAGGATACTGTCTTAGTCGTTGGTATCAGTGTAACACTGGATTCACAAATCAGTTAGATGGCATTTCCTCTTGTTCAGTTTTGGGGAGAGGTTGGAAGGATGGGTGTCAGTTCTTCTTTAAATGTTTGCCGACTCCATCAGTGAAGCCATCTGCTCCTGGTCATTCTTTAGTAGAAGGTTTCTGATCGTAGATTCACTCCTTTTACTGGTTATAGATCTGCGTAGGTTTTCTGTATCTTCATAATAGAGTATTTGTAGGTTTATTAGAGTTCTTCAGAGGAATATATTTAATTTCAACAAATTTGTCTATTTTCTAGTTCTTCTGTCCTTTTTTTTTTTTTTAGTTTCACACCATTAGAGTTGGAAAAAAATATATGGTATCATATCAATCTTAAGTTTGTGCTTTATTTTTTATTTTATCTGTGTGTGTGTGTGTGTGTGTGTGTGTGTGTGTGTGTGTGTATACGTATGTGTGTGTAATGTAACCTATCATGGAAACTGTTGTGTGTGTACTTGAGAATAGTATATATTGTGCTGCTATTGGGTGTATGGAATGTTTTCCTTTTTTTTCCTTGTTGGTTTTTGAAACAGTGTCTCACCATGTAGCTCAGGATGCTCTCAAACTTTCAAGCCTCCAGCCTTAGCCTCCCAAGTGTTAGGATTATAGATGTGTCCCACCATATCAGCATGGGATGCTTTTGATGTGCCCATTTGGTCTGTGTTGTTGTTCACGTCCTCGTTTCTTTATTGATGCCGTATCCATTACTGCATGTGGAGTATTGAAATCCGTTACTGTTGCGTTGCTGTCCGTGTTGGTTTTATACATCCAGATCTTCTGATGTTGAACACATATATTTTTGTAATTGTTGTATCTCTTCTGATGTTGAACACATATATTTTTGTAATTGTTGTGTCGTCTTTATTTTATTGTTCTGTCGTTATGTGATGTCCTTCTTGTCTTTTATGGCAAATTTTAAGATTCTATCTTATCTGATATAAATATGGCCACCCCTGCTCTCTTCGGTTACTGCTTAAATGGAGTATCTTTTTCTATCCTTTGACTTTCAGCCTGCAGGTGTCCTTATATGTAAACCAGGGCTCATTGACAGCATCTAGTTGGAGCTTTGTCTTTTATTGAAGTGGTTGGTCCTGATGCTGCTTTAAATGTTCTGTCAGGCTTATCTGTCTGTCTTGCTCGCTGTTGCTCTCTTCCTGTGTGTTTCATTGGTTTCCTCAGTGACATTTATAGTGTACTGCTGTCAGCGTCTCAGCCCAGCCCAGCAGCAGTCCCTAGTCTAGTTGGAGCATTGACCCACATCCCAGTCTTCCCTTTCTGCATCTGCCCACTCTGAGTTTCATTGTTCTAGTTGTCATTTCTGAAGGTCTGGACTCTTCTTGCAGTCCTCTGTCTGTGATGTAGCCTCCTCATCCTTGCTTCTTTGTGATGTCATTTTCTTTAGCATTTAATATGTAGGCATTTACATTCTGTTTCTGGAAATCCTGCCATCTGATGCTCCTGGATGTGTAATTTACTGTTTGTTCCTGTGAATATCTGTCGTGTGGTGTTTTCATTTCTGGTTTGTTGGTGTTTTTTCTTCTCTTTTGATAGCAAATTTCTGTTTACCTAGTTTTATCTGTGTGAAACTTGGCGTTAGAGAATGACTTCCTACATAGGGGCAGGCGGGAGGGAGAGGGAGGTTTCTGCTCCGGTGAGATCCTGTTGACCTGGGACACTTGTCCAGTCAGGGAGGCAGGGAGCTGTGGCTTCAGCTCTAAACTTTGCGGTGGATCCAAGGCTTAGAATTTGACCCCAGGGCAATTCTGTCTTTTGTGGTCATTTTCTGCTGGTCTGTCTATCTTTCTTTTTGAAATGTTTGTTTGTTTTCTGTTTTGCCTTTGGGTGTTTCTCTTCCAGTTTCACAATGCCTTAAAAGTATGTGTTTCCTGTCCCCCTAGGAGAAAGAAGCCTGAAATGAAGTTTTTGGAAAAGCTTTATGTAATTTTATGAACCTAAAAATGTGTCATGTGTGAGACTCTTCTACCTGCAGACTTAAAAAGGTCTGCAATTTTTGTTTTCAAGTCTTTCACTTCAAAGTTTTTAGATTAATTAAATTTGCTCTCTGACAATCTCCTACAGGTATATAAGGCATTCTAATCACTCTCTCTTCCTGCTCTCTCTAGTCTCCCTCCCACCCCTGTCAACTCATCCTCTCCCTACAGAACACGTTCCCACACTCATGTCTTTCTGTGGCAACTCACTGAGTCTTACGTAGGGCTGCATTTGAACCCTGGCTTTAGAGTTATACACCAGAGCTTCTGGGCCCCGCAGTGGACACACAGCTGAAGCCAGTGACGTCCCCCTCTCCCAGAATCTGCCAATAGTTCAGCAGAGAAGGGGAGGGCTAGTGAGCCCATCCTCTGCCCGTAACTGCCCGTATCAGGGCCAGACTTGTATAGGCCCAGCACAGGTAACCCCGGTTGCAGTGATTGCAGTGGCTGTGTCTAGAACATGGAATTTCACAGTCCTTCTCCACGCCTCTGGTTCTTAGAGTCTTTCTGTTTCCTCATCCTGGATCTTCCTGGAACCTTGGAGGGGGTGGTATGTCATTTCCAAAATCATAATTGATTTTTGGAAACCATTTATTGTAGTTATTAAATGACTGGCTTTCAAAAGTTGCCACTTGTCATCAAGAAGGAGAGAAGTGTGCTACCAGAACTTGCATAGACATTTTCACAAACTCACAGATGGATTAAAATCTGAATAGCATAATGAAATTAATGTAATTAAACCCACGTCTGTGAGGTGCTTTCTCATTGAAATCAGGTATTGCTGTAAAGTGTGCTTACAGCGTTCTGTCCTTCAGTTTTCTGTATCGTGTTACTAAGCCAGATTTCACACCAAGAACCGTTTTCATTGGGTACTAGCACGTTGTTTGCTAACCACAGCAAAGCTCGCACTATTAGAGATCAGCACCTTCCTAGTTTTCGACTCTCCATTTGATTGCTCTGTTTTCTAGTGTGCATTATCTGTAAGACTTTGTTGGTTTCTCTGGACAATGATCCTGGGGCTCTTTTTCAGAGGTGAGGCTGTGACTGTTATCAGAGTTTAGCCTTGCTCTAGACTTGCCTGTGGTCAAAATGCTTTCTTCCTAATTAAAGTGGGACTTCACACAAACTTCCTAAATGGGTATTTTCTATATTCTTCTATTAATGACTTAATGAACCAAAGTCTACTTTCATTTGTTATCAGTAGAATGAGGTTATAAGGGGCAGATTTTATAACTCACTTTCCCTAATCTCTCTCAACACCATCAGGTGCTCTCAGAGAGTTTTTAGCTTAAAGAATGCTTTCCCCCAAACCTCCTGCTGCGGTGTCTACTGACGTATGTGGCGGTGATTACACAAGCACCTTCTTTCATTGGAGGCTTCAGAGAGTGTCAGAAATGACGACTCTGTTTCTATGAGCAGGGACAGCAATAGGAAATAGCAGGGACCGTCTGCTTCGGAGGCAGATGGGAGGGGGTGAGGCCCCTGGAGCTGCGAGGTGGAAGCGGCTAAGGTGGAAGCGGCTAAGGAAGAATCCCCGTCCTTCCCTCCCTTCCCCAGCGTGAAGTGCTGAGCCGTTATGAGACTAGACATGACAGGGACCTGAAAACCAGAACCAGCCGAACAATGTGAGAGGCCACACAGTGCCCTTGGTTCTGTCCCAGCCATCTTATCAATTTAGTTTAAGGAGTAAACAAGCCTAGGCACTGTCCAAAATCTTCATGACCTGCTGGTAAAGGGTATGGTGACAGGGTTAGCATGGCTGCCTTCTTCCTGGGGTCAGAGGAGCAGCTTTCACTGCCTGAAAGAGGTTGTCTTTTCTTTCCTTTTCTGTTCGCCTCATCATAAGTGAAAGCAGTTGGGAGACAAAGGCAGTGAAACCGGAACCCTGCTCTGGAGAGACTCAGAGCCCAGAGGGAGCAGGACCCAGAGGCAAACAAGTGCAGCAGAAAGTTACAGTGCCCTGTCACCTGACTGAGGAGGGCAGGAAACAAAGGCTGCTGGAGATGGACAGAGGACTCTCGTGCCAAGCTGCTCTGTGGAAGTCACACTGGGGGGAAGAAGGGGACTGGGCGGAGAGTAGAGGGGCCTCATATACCTTAGCAAGAACTAATCCAGGGTCCACCACAACCCTGGGAGAGGTTAAGTCGAAGGTTAGCTTGAGTAGACTTGCAGACTTGGACCTCTGTGCTTCACGAACACCCCAGACTTCAATCTAGCAGGCTGCTTTGTCATGGTCCATGGAGAGCTTTTAGCATCATGTTTACAGACCCCCTTTACATACCGGAAATTTTGACATACTAAGAAGCAGGCTTGGGGAAGTGCCAGTGTCTGTGACAGAGCCTTGATCACTGTAGGTGGGCTTCTCCAGGCTGCCTTAGCCAGGCTTCCTGTGTCTGCCCTCTGCCTGTTGGCCAGTCTCGGCCAAGGGTCTCACTGGGACATGAGTGACATACTGTGCTCATGTCTGATGGATCAGTGCATCCTCTCCTTTGCTGTCTCCTCTTAGTCATCTTCATTCCCTCAACCCCTCAAGTGCCTGTTGAGCATGGCCTCTCTTCCCTAAAGTCACGATGGGGAAAACCTGTCAAGGAAGAGGTTACTGTCTCCAGAATCCAGTCTTACTTGCCTTGCTGATTCTGCTGTGGATGAATCTGTGGTAGGCTTTCAAACTGAACTATAGTTTCTGTAAGTCTCTTCTTCTTATAATGCTATACTCTGAGATCAAGACCTCTGATTACCACATCAGTCAAGCAGTGGAGATCACAGTTTGCAGAACTGCCCTTGCTGCCTTGTAGAAACAGCCAAGATACACCAAGAGAATACCCTTCTCTCTTCACACATGCATGTGTGCTGTGTACAGCATAGCTGTGCTGGAAATGCTTAGGAAATGCGTGCAATTAATATATAGTCATTTTCTGGAAATAACGAAGGATTTAAAAATCTGAGGGAGTGTTGGGTAGATAATTTTTTTTTATTTTAATACAAGGGAGGCATTGCAGCACTACATGTGTTCCAGCACATATATGGGGGTCAGAGAACAATTTGTGGGAGTTGGTTCTTTCCACCGTTTGGGTCCTGGGGTTACACTCAGGTGTCAGGCTTGGCAACAGGTGCCTTTACCTGCTGCGCCATCTCAGCAGTCTAGACACGGTACTTACTCTTAAAGTGCTGGTCATTTTTGTGAACTCCCAAGGCATGCTCGATAGAGACCTCTCTCCCTGTGTTCATGTACGTAGTTCAAGTCACCAACTAAAATTCCCGGTCATTAAAAACATGATGTTCATATTTAAGTTGACGTAACTAGTAACTTAGAGAATAATTACTGGATATGCTAAATTTAATTAATGTAACTGAATTAAAGGTCATAGAATAAAGTTTGACTGCCATAGTGTTAGTCAAATGTAATAATTGAAAGAAAAAACACCTTACAGTTTCTGATGTGAATCTACTGTAACACTTTGTTGCTCGTGGGAATAAAAGCACGAGGAAGTTTGCAAAGGAATTTGACACCATATTTTTAGAATTAATTTAGGCAGATGTGTTCACTTATCCTCTGGAGACTCAGTTGTATCAACTCCACTTCTGGCAGGCTGTGGTGAGTGAAGGCCTCCCGGAGGAGCGGTTTAGTGAGTGGGGAGTAGCTGGGAGAGGAGAGCCCCTCAAATGAAAACTCACCTTAGTGACTCTGTGATCCCTGGTGTCTGCCTGCCTGCCCGCAGGCGGGTGTGTGAGAAGGACCACAGTGAACGGCTTTCTGGAGTTGCTTGGTCTGTAAAAGCCAAACCCGGGTTTGGATCCCAGCTCTGCCTTTTGTGAGCTGTAACATGGTGAAGCCTTTTTTTATGCCTCAGGCTTACAGGGAACCAGAGAGCCTTCCTCCTGGGGTATTGTGAACTGTGACTGAGCACATACACTGTTCTTTGGACAGTGCGTGGCACCTTATGAAACTGTAATCTGCTAGCTGCTGCCGACTGCATTACAGTTCCTCCACTGAGATGAAGGCTGGAAAATGGGACTGTGTTCTTCTCTCTGGGTTACTGGATTATACACAATCTTCGTCTGTGTTTTTAATTTCATGTTTTGCATCTTGAGTTTATATCACTTTTATACCAAAAAAGCATTAAATTTATAATGTGAACTGTAACTTTCCGGTTTGCTGATGCTTCCATTTGAATATAAGAGAGCCAAAGTGGAAGTCCTGCTGTCTGCAGGTGGCTGCAGCAGGGGATTCAAGCTCTCTACAGAGGGGGAGTTGCCCAGTGACAAGGGTGTCTTGGGGGAGAATGGGTGGGCCTGTGGTGTTGTGTGATGTTTAAGAGCCCACACTCTATAGAGCACACACCTCTGTTTATTACCATCAGATGCATCTATAAGGTGTGTGACTTCTCTGAGGACAAGACACGTCTGCCTGGATGTGGTTCATTAGGCCCATGTAACATACTTTGCAATAGTAAATACTCAATACAAGAACCAAAGAACCAGAACCAAGGTGAAGAAATTCACAGTTGCTGATGAGAATACCTTCCCTCTGCCCCAGGTCCGTGTTCTCTCCACACTTGCCGTTCTTTCCGTGTTCTTTGTATAGATCATGTTCTTGGGGCTGTGTGCAAATGTAGTTGCATTGATCACTGCTTCAAACATGCTTGTAGAATCCCTCCTGAGACTTCGTTCATTTCACTGGACCCTGATGTAAAGAAAGACAGGGAACCTACAGGCTGCAAAGCTGATTTGGGTGCTGTCACGTGTGTACTAGAGTCTGATGTTTTTCTCCTGCTGTGCTCTCTGAATCATCATGTTTACATTTTTACCCTTAGGAATTATTGGTAATAGCTTGGTGAGCAAGGCTTGGGGGCTGTTTTAAGAAACTGTTTATTTGTATTTCGTATGTGTCTTGCTTCTTAAGGCAAGATATTTCTCCTCTATTTTCTAAAAATAATGCCTAAAGAATTTTTTTTTAACTAGGAAAGATTCATTTCATCTTAGTCAAGCTTATATAATAGCATACTAGTGACTTAAATTAGAAATATAATCCCACCTGGTCGACTTAGTGAGTTCCAGGACAGCCAGGGCTATGTAGAAAGACTGTCTCAAAAACAAAACACACATGTATTATATATGTTTATACACAATATAGATATAGATCTCCCATATTCAGCTGTCTTCTCAAAGTGGACACATGGGAGTTTAACATATATTAATGCATTAGAATTCAGAATTTAGGGAAGTGGGAGTGTCTTATGAGTAATACAGAATAAGGTTTTCACTGTGGGATTGTACATCCATTGCTGTGGAAGGTAGTTAAACATCCTATATATAGTTGCTGCTTCCCAGTCAGGAATTAGATGTCCACAGGGCCATGGGTCAGAAAGGAGATATGAATGATGTGTGTAAGTACAAATGGGATCTGCAGGGACACAATGGAGCACGGGTCTGCCCATTGCTTTTGTATCCTAACACTGAGGTGGTTGATGAGAGGGGGCTGGGGGCCCTGTGCGACCTGGCCATTTGCTCCGTGCCTGTATGGCAAGCCTGCACATCAGCTGTGTCTGCCTCTGTACTGACCTTTAGCACATACAGATGCCACTGTTTTCATTTCTGCCTTCCAAATCTTGTGCAAGTTTCTCCTGTGGCCAATTCTAACCCAGGACCCAGGGAAGAGGAAATTCCAGGAAACAGAGTTCTAGCTTTGCTCAGTCAACACACTAGAAACTACAACAACCTATCCCTTGTCAATTTGGCCATTCTTTGAAAGTATGGAATGTCTCTACATTGCTCTAAACTGGTTTTAACTTGCAAATAAGGACAACAGCAAGATTATTTTTTTACCTGATGTTGCAATCCTAAATAACAAAAGACATTCTAATTCTTCCCTCAAAAGAAGATAAGAAATCCTTCATCCGTCTTTGGGTGATGTTCAGTTTGCTCTTCAATCACTCTGTCCTTTTTATGCTAATGTGAACACTTTATTTTGGATGATAGGGAAATGGGAAGGAGAATTTAAAAAAGAAAGAAAAGAATTAGCTAATAATATCCAGATACATTTATAGAAAAATAAGGAAGAAATACTCTTAAGTCTAAGGGTCCTTGTTTCTTTGTCAGTGGTCATATGTGGTCATAGATATATTTGCAGACCTTCTCCTAAGACTGTATTTCCTTTGGCCTCAGCAGATAGACAACTGATTATAGCTGCATGCCTGGGAAAGTGAGTAAACTCATTCCTCAGGGGTCTGCACCATCAGAAGTCAGGCTTGTCTTGGCTTGTTATTATTTTCCATTCACTTAGCTCAGGACTTGAGAGCAGGAAGAGGGCCCTGGAGGAGCTCCTTCGTGTCAGATGTTCTCCACCTTACAGCAAGCCTTCCACGATAGCAGTTTCCCCTTGACAGTCAGGAACAGCCACCCCAGCTAGTGCAGTAACCTTCTTGGCCTGTTAATTCCCTTCGCAGAGAAATCTGAGCTGTAAGTCAGTGGGCCATTGCTATGACACCTGATAGAAGCATCCCTCTTTGTCCCAGCCGTAACAACCCAAAGCTGTAGTGATCTGTGAGGGTGATCATTACAGGAGCGGCCCCTGATTCTATGCCTTAGTTCTTGTCTGTGGATACTGGCCACAGGACACATGGCATCCTGTTTCGGTTACAGATTTGGAGTACATTTTGCATCCTGGAGATGTTATTGCAGCTCTGCAAGGTTTTGTCACCAAGCTGGCGTTGTAACAGCATCTTCAGGAGGCCATTCCAGTATTCTATCAAGCCAGCTGCATCAGAGTTACAGATTGGGGATGTAGTGAGACTGGTGATTTCTCCAAACATGAGCTCATTTTCATGCTTCGTCTGCTGCAAAACACATTTCATGCTCAACAGCAGTGCTGTAGTAGTGAAAGCTTACTTTACACTATGTCTTCCAGCGGAGGATTTGTAATAATGCTGCAGAAAGAGAAGACAAGTCTTTATCTATAGAAAATGTCTATTCTGTAAGAACGGTGAGAACAGATAAAAGTCTGTCGCAGCCCAATAATGATTAGAGTGCCAACAGGTAACTCACCAACGCTATATCCCCAGCCCCACCCCATGTACGGTGCTGAATGGGGAGGCCAGTATTGTTCTCTGCAGTCAACACATCAGCTTTGGTGAATGTGAGTCTGTGTGGCTAGGCCCACACACCCTTCATCTCTGTTAACTGGGCTGCTTTGTTTATGAACCATTGATTAAGAATGGCTAGCTAGGGAAAGAGGGTGGCTGATGTACTGGGTGGGAATCATTTTTGAAGACTGATGCAGATGGGAGAGCAATGTCCACACGCTGTGCTCATTTGTGGACATTTATTCATTTACTTGCTCGTCATCAATTAAAAATCATTTGACTTCTAAGTCTGAGGTTGTTCAACAAAGCCATTAGCACCAGTCTTTGAATCCCTGTGGATTTGTACTTCACATTCTGTTTGTTTGTAGGAAAAACAACCAAGCAAGTGTAAGGCTCCCTGGGTAATTTTGCCTCCATGGTTCCTCCTTAGTGTATGACTGCAATGCCCCACCTGTCTGTGTTTTTTGGGGGAGGTATTAATATAGTGCCTGAAACCAGCTATAACCAAGGCTTAAATTTCTTCTTATGTTATCATTTGCTCATAGAGAACTTCCCTATGGAGCTGTAGGTGTGAATTTTGTCCCAATAAGGAACAATACAAAATAGCAGGGGTCAAGGCTTCTTGTGCCTTCAGAACCTGCTCAAGCCCTAATACATACCTGTCCCTTTGACACAAAACGTTGCTGTAGATGCCCAGCATCTTTGTCTGGATAATCAGATGAGCCCAGGGGCTCAATGGGAAGCCTGCAGTGAACAGTGCCTGGGTGGTCTGTGGTCAGCTGACCAGTCTCTACTGTTCTCTAGTCACAGCCAGGAACTGCCAGTCATAACCCTGAAGGACACGTTCCAGATTGCCATCATTGAGATAATGATATTTCTACAAGTCTAAAACCCCCAAAGTATGGTCCTCAAAGACTAAAATGCTGAGTGTTGAAATTCTAAAAGCTGAAATCCCCCAAACTACATTTCCTATTGGGGACTCCTATCAATAAAATGAGTAGAAATAAAAATTCTAGGGAAGAGGTTTTTTTATTTATTTATTTATTTTTTATTTTGTGATTTTGGTATACACAAGAAAGGTGCAGTGTTGTGGGCTGAATGAACCTGGCTCAGTTTATATATAGTCTGTAAGAGCTCTTAATGAATTAAATGAATTAAAGCTACATGTACTTGGAAGGGGCTAACAGTTTTTTACTGATTAGAAAATGATTTCAGGCAGGTAGGATAAGAATACACACACAGCAGTACTGTTTGGTAACCAGTATTGATTGTTTCCATCAGATTTGTGATCTGTACCCAACTGAGTTCACATGGGATACATTTTCCAATATTCAAGCTACAAGTGTGACGTAGAAGGTAGGATATTTTGCTGGCAGTGCTGAGTCCATCATCTATAGAATAACAGAACTGTTTCAAAAGAGCTGTGTAGGAAAGCCAGGCTCCTGGACGGAGCTGCTGTCCATCAAATGTAGAACTTGAGGGTGCAGTTAATGATGGTGAGCATCAGCTGTTGCTTGGCTGTCATCTACGCAGTGTGTAGTGAGCTGTCACATGCGTTGTGTGTCAGGGTTTCTTTGGCTTTGACTTTCTCGGGGGTACTTTTGCCCCATTGTCCTAAGTTGTTGGCATGGTGTTTTTACAGTGTGCAGTGGTGTATATTTCATCGTACATCATTTCCAGTGCTGGACGTGTAAATCCTGTGAAGTTGTTTGTAGAATTCTAATTGGCTTTTTTTTTCTAATACTTTTGTTTTGCAAATTTAGCATCTTGAAAGTACATTTTTATAATGTTGACTTTGTGTGCAAGCATTGTGTGTACTAAAAGTATGGAAACTTCCTCAGCAAATGGAAGGTGTCCTTTTTGTACAAGTGCTTTTGTGAAAGAGAAATATCTTGAGATCTAGACGCCTTGGACCCATTGCAGGTTTTATTGGTTCTCATCAAAAGACAGTCTGTTTGTCACAGTGTTTCAAATAAATCTAGTTATAAAACTCGTCCACACAGTTACCAGTAGTATGGTATGTTTATACACTATTTTATGACTAAGATTCATCTACTCACAACTGTTATGCTCATGTAACTGTCACTACTATACTAGAGTATTTATGCACTCAAAATATGTATGTTAATATTGCCTTTTGATTGTGCAGAGTGGTCTGTGAACGCTGCTGTGTGTGTTTATGCACACATTCATACACTCACACGTTTCCATGCCCTTGCATGATTATGCATGTGGAGGTCAGAGGTTGAAGTTGCTATCCTCCTCTATTCCCCCCCAAATCTTTTGAGACAGTTTTTCACTGAAACTGGCACTCACCAGTGAGTTAGACTGGCTGGCCAGCAAGCCCTTGGGATCTGCCTGTCTCCACTTCCTGGTACTGGGATTAGAGGTGCATATAGTCACGCTTGGCTTTCTCTTATGGCTGCCTGGGGATCTGAACTCACGGCTCCAGTACTTGACTGCTAACACCTTATGCACTGAGCTCTCTCCCAAGCCCAGTGTAATCTTTTAAAAATGCTTCTCAGATAGGTCACCTTTCATTGTAAATAAATGTCTTTCAAAGGAAAAAAAATACTCTTTTCCAGAATTACATTTCAGGATTTTGATATTTTGAGAGTGTAGACTTTAGGAATATTGATCTTTTAGGATTGAAACATTCTGGATTGTGGCATTCGGGGTTGCATTTGGGAGGGTTGTGGCTCACACCTCAATGCTTGTTTGCCAACAAGAACCAAAGAGAGTGGCCCTTTGCTCCAAAGCCTGCAGGTCTGTGCTTCCCTTCACTGGAGAAGGCCTTCTGTCTGCTACCGACATTTGCTGGAAGCCCCATCCAGCCTTCAAGATCAGGACCAGGGCTTCTTGATGACAGCCCAGGCCTGTTACAGAGTGCTGCTCTTCTGGTCCCTTTCGAGACTGGCAGGCTTTGGGTTCTCTGCAGCGTAATTGCGCATCATCTTAACACAGCACGCATAATCCCTGCTTGGAGCAGACAGCCCAAGTGCAGATACAGCGCTTCCTTCTTCATCCTGTGCAGAAATGCTTCTACATGTGCCCAGCTTCCAGACTCTAGGGACTGGAGACAGGCCCCTGGGTTTCTGTGGGGTGCCCTTCCACCCGTGGGCATGTTTCTTACCAATGTATCTAGAGCTGTTCTGTCCTGTTTACCAGACCCAGTCAGCACACTGGCATGGCAAACGGCCAGCATGATGTCTTAGGAAAGGGAATCAGTGGGTCTCAGTTGGAGGAAATTTTGCCTCAGAAATATTTGCTAATGTTTGGAGACATTTTTGGTCGTTACAAGTAGGAGTGGGAACTACTGGCATCTAGTGGGTAGTAGCCAGATGTCCTGTAAAACTCCTGTCCTAAAGGGCACAGGGCAGTTTCCTGTAAGGATGTTCTGCTTTGAAGCTTCTGCAGTGTTGAGGTTGAATAACCCTGAACTAGATGGTGGTGACGTGAAGGCTGAAACTGTGCAGTAGTGGTGAGGGAGACACTGAATGAAGCAAGAGCTTCACGCATTCTTTACTAAACAAGCTCAGAGGAGAACACAAGCATAGGTCAGCAGCTACATGCAGGGTGCCAGGGTATGCTGATTTGATCCAGGAGGAAAACCACATGCAGAAAAGCAGCTGTGAGTAGAATTACCAGCAGCTTAGGTCTTGATAACCTGTTATCTCAGGTTCACCTGTCTAATACGCGGGCCAGAGAGGAGACTGAATGGAGATGGATTTACCATCCTTCCATCTCCCCATCTCCCACCCTCAGTACTGAGGACTGAACCCAGGACCTTGAGCTTGCTAGAGAATTATTTTTCCACTGAGCTAAATCTCTAACTCTAAATTCTTTACAGTGACACTGATCTGCAACCCTGCCCAGAGAGCAGTATTTCTTTAGCTTTCCTGTTTGAGTAAGCTACACTTGTTCTGATCACTTCTGCCTGCTCTGAGTATAATAACCCTTAATTCATAAGTTAGAGAATGGTTATTTGGGTCTGGCAGGCTCAGAGTCTATGTAGTCAAGATCTGGAGAAGTAACCACAGGCTGGGTTTGGGGACCAGCTGGTTTCACTATGACCCAGACCTGGCTACAAGCCTTCCGAGCACCTGCCTTGCAGAAACTTCTGATCCAACTGGGAGAATGCAGTGCAGTTTAGGTTCTCCGGGAGTTGTTCATTTGGAGACCATGTCCCTATGCACAATTTCCCCAGTAAATTGTCACACATCCCTCTGGAAAGAGCAAGGAAGAAGATTTACAGTTCATTTTGGGGTATGCAGCAGTATTTGAAGGACTTTGAGGTAATTCAAGTTTGAGAGTTGTTTGACTGAGGCTGTGCTTTTATTTAACTACTCGTACTGAAAGCTACACCATTCAGTCTTTATTGTTTAGAAAGCACATAGGGGACTGGGCATGGTGGGAGGCAAAGGCAGGTGGGTCTCTGTGAGTTCGAGGCCATCCTGGTCTACAAAAGCAAGTTCTAGGACAGCCAAGTCTCTGTTACACAGATAACCCTAACTCAACACCCCCCCCCCAAAGAAATCACATAGGAATTTATTCTCTGTAATACAATATTCAAAATAATTTTGGCAAACGAAATGCATCTAAACATAGTATTACTCCTTCTCCTCTTAAAAACATATCAGACTGGGGCTGGAGAGGGCTCAGCAGTGAATAGCACTGCTTGCTCTTCCAGAGGCCCCAGGTTTGTTGATAACAACCATGTGTAATCCAGTCCTGGGGGATCAGACACCCACTTCTGGCCTTTGTGGGCACCAGGCAGGCACATATGTGATGCACAGACATGAGTACAGGCAAAACACCCATACACATAAAACTTTAAAAACCAACAACAGAAGTTCAGACTGTCTATATGGATCTTTATATTCTATGCATATTAAGAATCACTGGGCCGGGCGGTGGTGGCGCACGCCTTTAATCCCAGCACTCGGGAGGCAGAGCCAGGCGGATCTCTGAGTTCGAGGCCAGCCTGGCTACAAGTGAGCTCCAGGAAGCGCAAAGCTACGCAGAGAAACCTGTCTCGAAAAAAAAAAAAGAATCACTGGGTGTCTTTTTCGGTGTCTGCTTTGTTAGCAGAGCCTATGCTGCAGAACCCATTCCGTCTCAACTGCATCATCAATTGCACCCTCCCAGGACGTCATACAGAAACATTATCTTAGTTGCTTTCTTTCTGCTGTGACAAAATAGCCTAGCAAAAGCAACTAAGGGGAGAAAGGGTTCCTTTTGGCATTTAGTTGCAGAGGGATTCAGTGCATCGTGGTAAGGGAAACATGGCGACAGACAGGGAAGGAATGCTGGCCAGGGAAGGAGGCTGGCGGGTCACATTGTATCCACAGTCAGGAAACAGAATGACAGGAAGCCCCAGGCTCACTTTTGGTGACCCACTTCTTCTGGAGAGGCTTCACTTCCTCAAGATTCCATGACTGTCCCAAACAACTAGCAGCTAGGGATTCACATACATGAACGTGTGGAGGAGAACTTTTCTAGTTCAGGAAGTAGGAGCACATGCTTCTGTATCTAGTGTTAGACAGACAGCTCTCCTCAGACACCTGCTCCCTTCCACCTGTGCTCCTAGTCCTCAGCTGCCTACATCTACAGTGGGTTAAAAGACATTCTTGTAGCTGCTAGTCCGTTCCTGTCGTTATTCCCCAGTCTGATTCAACCTGCTCCCACCATGTCCATCTGCACTGTTACACTGGCGTTAGGCCTGTCAACATCACCAGCTAAAAATGCCAACAAATCCAGCAGTTCTGTCTGATGTGGGTGGCTTTTTCTCTATTCTTTTGTTTCTGCATCGTACTCTCTAGACTTCGATAACAGCAGAGTTAGACTACAGGAGTTATGATAGGGTGCTGATGCTGCACTGCAGATTGATGACTGAGTGGTTCTCTGGTGTCTTCTGTATTGTTAGTGAACTGGGTAAAGCAAAAGCATCAGCTGGCATTGGAGAAGCAGGAGAGAGCATGGAACGGAAATTTTGGAGATGGGTGAAGCAAGTGTATTCCAAGTACAGGGTTGTCGGGTGATAGTAAGTCTCATTTGGGATTTGCCATCTAAAGCAAAGCAGAGGCACACAGTCCATGCACATCTGTATGGAACAGTCGTGGAAAGGCTGGCTTCAGGATGGTGGGGGTGGCCAAACAAATATGGACAAGAGAGCACAAAGCAAGGGCTGGAGGGAATGGTTTGATGGAATAGGATGTGTGTGCATCTAACTCTGGTAAGGAGGTACATAGGCGAGGCCATGACGGGGTGAATGCTGGTGAGATGGGGAAGACTCCGTGATTAGAGGCTTGGGGATTGAAGACAGCTTTGAATGTCTTGTGGGCAAGAGTTAAACACATCAAGTACATGTTCTGGATGCTCTCAGTTTATCTATGACAGGTGAAGCTAAAAACAATCCCAACACAGTCAAGTAGTTTCATAATAGTAAATATGACAAGATTTAAGTACTTCCTGAGAAAGGCCTGTGCCATTTTTCAAACACGCAGAAAAAAATTTATTAATATTGTTTGCTTTATAACTGTTGGTCCAGTAGTTTAAAGAAATTGGGCTTTATTAAATGAAGAGTCAGTTGATAATGAATATAGAACAGCTCCTCAGCATGTGGAGTTTGGCCAGGTGACCACTATGTCAATATATGTCTGTATGTCCTAGATTTCAGAATCTCATGGACAGACATGACTTGCAAAAAGTAAGAACCACAGCCTTTTGGCTGTGGAATAGCAGCACTGCCAATGGTTTCTCAAGTATTGGTAAGTGGGGGAAACTCACCATGATCTATCAGTGAACTTACCTGACAGCAACCGATAGGAGGCCATGGTCTCAAAATAATGATGCTTTTAAGAGAGAGCATTCCACCGTCTTGTACTAACATTGTATATGTGTGTACACATGTGTTTGTGTGTGTTTCTATGCACACATACCTGTTTTCCCCGTTGTGCTGAGGGTCTGTGTAAACCTCCACTGGGACTGTATTGGCCATATCTGGCTTGCTTTTGTGAGAACTTCCAGAGTTTTCTGGTTTGCCTGTGGGATATTATTATTACCAGAAAAAATAGTAGCTAAGGTAGAACTTCGGTCATAATTAAATAAGGAATTTAAAGGTCCCCAAAGAACTGTGTGATTACTGAGGTTTCCAACAAGCACTCAAGACCCTCCTTCCCAACCCTGTAACATCTGCACCATCAGACCTTCCTCACACTGTGGAGAGGTGGTGTGGCCAGACACAAACACTGAGATGAGACAGCCCTGGCTGGTGGAGACTGCCTCATTGCCACATCAGCAGAGGGGGGTTCCCAGCACACCCTTCAGCAAGTAGCTGTGGGGTGGCACACCCCTGGAGTCCTAGCACTAGAGAGGCTGAGGCAGATTGCTGTGAGTTTGAGGCCAGCCTGGTCGCCACAGGACATGAGATCCTGTCTCAGAAAGGAAAAATGGTATATCTGTGATGGACTTTTCAATGAAATCATCTATATCAGTGGCCACTGCTAACACTGAAACCAAAGAATCCCTTCAAGTAGTAGAGGATCAGTGCAGGACCTGGGTGACGTAAAGAAATCTGCAAAGATGGTGAAGGAAGCTGGTAGAAAGACAAGAACAGCTGTGGATACTAATGCCTAAACAATGATGTCCAACAGCTATCAAATGTTTAAAATGGCCCCTTACTCTATTGCCTATGTGCTCAGCAGACATTTGGATTCCTGTCTGTACATTGTCCCTAGGCATCAGGAGTACATAGTAAATCAAGATTCCTGTTCCTGCAGGGGAAGTCTCAGAGAAGCAAGTACATACAGCAGCACACAGAGAAGTAGGCAGTGGTGAGTTAGAAGAATAGTCAAAAGATGCATGGGAGCCGGTGGGGAAGCTTTTAGAAATGATGGTCAGAGAAGACATTTGCAGTTGGATGACAGTTTAGCAGAAGTTCTGAAATCTGTGCGCATGCGAGAGTCAACCCTGGTGTTCTTGGAACTTGCTGTGTCGGACAGGCTGGCCTTGCACTCCTGCAGCCCTGCCTCTGCCTTGCAGGTGAAGTTGGTATTATTTAGTGTGCATGTTCCCACTGTGGTAACCTAGCTCAAAGAACATGCTGGACTGTTGAAGTTCCAAAATCCAAACCCAGTGGCCAAAACTTCAGGCCCCTTCTCTTAACCACTGTGTAATTGTGAGTGGAAGTGAACAATCAAAACATTTTTTGCAGAAATATTTTATTTGGAGCTAGCCCCCTGCCCCATTTTTCCTCAAAAAAACTGGTAATTTTATTTATATCCAGTGTGCCTCCTCGCCACATGTTTTCTCCATTTGCTGCATTTTCTTGTAAATCAACACTTCTGTTAGAGAGCAGTGGAAAACCAGATGCTTGCCAAGCTGAAGTGTGTGCGCTTATTCATTGAAACGTTAGTTGATAAGAGTTGAAGCAGAAGCCATTGCATTAAATAGCTTTTATATAGCCTGTGGATTTAATTTTTCTCAGTTCTATGTGCTTTCATTTAATACAAATAATTGAGAGTGTTTTATGTGTATTTGCTGTGTGAGTGTTAATGGTTACAGGAGCTGGGAAAACTCAGTCATAGCTCTGACTTTCCAGTATTCTGTTATTCATTCCCTACCTAAGAACCTGTGGGAGGGGCTGCAGGATGATTCAGTGGTTACAGGTACATAGTGGCAGACTGTGCTAGCATAGACCTTTAAGCCCAGCATTCAAAAGACAGAAGTAGAGAACTCTTTGTGAGTTCAAGACCAGCCTGACCCACTTAGTTCCAAGACAGCCAGGGATACATTAGTTCAATTCCAACTCAATGCTGGGCAGTTCACAACAACCTATAACTCCAGCTCCTGGTTTTCTGACACCTTTGGCCTCCATACACACACACATGCACACGCACACTTAATTTTTAAAAGAAAAATAAATCTAAAGAAAAAAAGACAACCTGTGTCAGGCAGTCTTACGTCACAGCGTTTTCTTGGTGTGAGACAAACTAGTCCTGAGTAGTCATACTTGGTTAGTAATTAGCTGTAGTGACAATGCTCAGAAAAGGGGCCAATCCATATGTGTACACACTGTTTTCAGAGTGTACCTTCTGAACAGGTCCCTCGTGGTTAGTGTGAGGTCTACTGAATTGCAGGCCGGGTGGCCTAACACAGCTGTTTTATATCAGGAAGCAGAACTAGCTGCAAGGACAGTGGTACCATGTATACACTTGGATCCTTACCAAGTCATGGAGAAACATACCATTATCTCCAGCATTTCAGACCATTTCATGTAACCATGTTTATCTCTTCAGAAGTTTGGGCTCTCAATGAATGTTTCTTTTTCTTTCCTTTTCGTTTTTGTTTTTAAAGACAGGGTTTCTCTTTGTAACAGCTCTGGCTGTCCTGGAACTCACTCTGTAGACTCACACAGATCCGCCTGTCTCTGCCTCCCAAGTGCTGGGATTAAAGGCATGTGCCGCTACCATGAAGCAAGTATTTCTTAAATTAATAAATTAATGTGGTTTTGAAGTTTATAAGCTTTATGTTATTCTTTTGTTTTGTTTTGTATTTAGAGGCAAGGTTTGCCTGTCCTGGATCTCGCTCTGTAGACCAGGCTGGCCTTGTACTCAGAGATCCACCTGTCTCTGCCTCCTGAGTGCTGGGATTAGAGTGCACCACCACTGCCCAGCAAATGTTATTCTTGAAATAATACTCTAATACTATTTTTTTCCTCCTTCAGGACATTTATTCAAGTACCAAAGAGCAAAAGCTGCAGTATAGATCCCACTTTACTCTTTTCATACTTGTTCTCTTCATCAGAACTTCGCTTTCGTCCTTTCCCATCCTGTTTCTCTGAGAAGAGCAATGTCATCCAACTGGTAATTGCAGACAGCACAAAGCTACCTATTTTATGTGAAAAGGTTTAAAATCCAGGGCAGCATTCTCCGTTTTTGCTTTGGTAAGGCGTTGTTTGCCAGAGCTTTTTCAGTAAAAATAGAATATTGAATGTGAAAAATGAGTGGAACTTTAGGGGAAATTAATTCCATGTTCACTCTACCTGTGATGTTTCTCTGGTTCTTTCTCACAGCATGAATTTAAGCTGTAACACGCGTGATGAAGGTTGCTCAGCCTTGACTGTCACCTGGGGCCCCTTGCTATCTTTGGTCAGTTAACGGCCTGCTTTAGAAAGAGCTTCGTACTGAGTCCTAAGGCTCTTTTCACAGAGCCTGTGGTCATTTTCACAGAGCTCCTTCCGATGTTTGGCAGGGGATTCGCAACTCCCATTTGTTCATAAGTTTAGAGGAGCAGACAAAATGCTTACATGTAGCATGTGTGATTGTACTTCCAATGATTATTAAAATTTTTTAATTACACTTATTTAGTGTGTGTGTGTACATGTGTGTGTACACACCATGACACCTGTGTGGAGGTCAAAGAACAACCGGTAGGAGTTGGTTCTCTCTTCAGTGTGTAATTGAATTCAGGTCGTCAGGATTGGTGGTAAACCCTATCCACTGAGCAGCTCACTGGCCCTGTCACCCTGGCTTTTGAGGTGTTGGTATGTTGAGGTGTGGTACATCCCTGATGGTGGATCTACCCCAAAGGGGGCCGATTAGGACAACACGCTGTAACTTGGAATGAGGAGGGGGCAGAGTTCTCCAGCCCAGTGTTCTTGCTGTAGTCAGCCAGAAGAAACTGTCCATGTCATGGTGGCAGTACGTGAGATGGTATTTGTCATCGTTCTATTTGGTTCAGTTTCGGTCTCTATAGTCACTTGCCTTCATTGTCTCCAGGACTTTGATGAGGCAGGCAGAGCACCACAGTAGAGGACACAATGGAGGAGAGCTCCTCAGCTACCACAGCTGGTTATCTCCACACAGTGAGGGAGGAAATGGAAGGGGCCAGATCTCAGTATACCTTTCTTCTTCTCTTTTCTTTCTGAGACAGGGTTTCTCTGTGCAGCCCTGGCTGTCCTAGAACTCACTATGTAGACCAGGCTGGCCCTGAACTCAGAAATCCACTGCCTCTGCCACCATGGCCAGGTCCTCAGTACCTTTCAAGGGCTTGCCTCAGTGTCCTTTCTCTTACCACTGGATTTCTCTCACCTTCCAGTGGACAGGGGACAGACCTCTCAACACCCCAGCCTTCAGAGGGCATTTCAGACCAGCTGTCACAGTCTGAAGAACTCTGGTCATGTCTTTGGTCTCTTCCTCTCCTCTTACCATGTTGTTTTTGGTTATTGGCAAGGCCTCTGGCCAGCCCTGTGAAACTTACCGCATGGGTGAGGACTGACAAGGAGAGCTTTCTGTAGACATTCAACTCTGAAGGAGTCCTGAGACTACCTTTCGAATGCATAGAGACAGCTAATGTTGAGGCAGGAGCAAGGTTTGAGGAATAGTGTAGTCTGTTAGTGAAGGTCTTTGTGGTAAGACATCTGAATTTGTCTGCTGAAACTGCCGTCTACTAGCCATGAGCCTGCTGGTGATTTATTTGCTAAGTTTTTGCTATCTCCTGTTTAAGTTGGACAATGTTATCAATTTCTCAAGTTTACGAGGATTAAATACAACTATGTTTCTCCGGGCACTCAACACAAAAGACATTGTCAGTTTTTGTAAGTGATCATTCATGCTGTTATTCTTGGACTAGCAGAAGCATTCCTGTTCTGAGGGATTAAGCCTAGTTGTAAGTATAATCTGCTTGTAGTGGGAGTTCAGAGAGAATGGGGGAGAAGCAGCCAGATGAGGGAACCACTGTTGAACACATACGTTTGGTTTTCATCTCTAGTGGTCCAGCAGTGAGTCATACTGCTTTACTGTACCTCTAACCACAGATTTTCTCCATCTACAGGCTGGAAGACAGTTACTGTGCTGGAAGTCACTGTTGTTGGTCAAGCAGGTGAAAGGAACCATTGGCAGGGGAGGGGTTGTTTTTTTTTTTTAAAGGAAGTAATGTGAGATATGCCAAGCCCAGTAAATGTGATTTGAATGGGTTTGTAGTTCCCTAACAAATCATGAAACTGAAGATGACAGACGTCAGCACATGGAAGTGCTCCGTCGGCCTCTGGTGAATGAACTCAGGCACAGTTTGCTAGTTTGCCAAGAAATCAGAGGTTGGTAGTTAGAGACCAGCTGCTTGCAATCGTTTAGTACTATTGATGACAGGTGATAGATTCAGACAGATAAGAAGTTTTAATGTCCAGAGGGTTCCCAGTAACAGCTCTTCTTTCCTACCTAGAGTTGTTGAAGGGATGCTCTGTGCACACGCAGTTGGCCATCTGGATCTGTGGGTCCTGTATCCTTGGATTAAACAACGAGTGTTCTGAAAATAATCTTTATAATCAGTAATTGCATGTGTACTGAATACAGGTAGACTTTCCCCTTCTTCCTGTTCCCTAAACAGTGTAGTATAGGAACTGTTTACACGACATTTGCATTATTAAGAATTATAAGCAACCTAGAAGTGATTGGAAGGATATAGGCACATGGGGGTAAGTTATGTGCAAACAGGACACCATATATAAGGGACTTGGGAATCTGGAGTGTTTTTGTGTCCTTGATGATGGGTGGGGGTGGTCCTGGAATGTTTCTCCATAGAAACCAAAGGGTGATGGTATAAGCAGATGTAGAGCTTCCTAAGACAAATGGTAGCATATGATTCTTCATATTTTGTTTTTTCCTTTTCTGAGTATATCTTAGAGAGTATGCCACATCAATACCTATGTGAATATCTTATTTTTTTGTTTGCTTAGTATTCTGTTTTATGGGTCTATTTAACTAAGCTTCCTCCTGATGACTGTTTAGGTTATTTTCCACCTTTCATGATTATAATTTATTTTTTAAAGATTTATTTATTGTTTGTTTGTTTGTTTGTTTGAGGCAGGGTTTCTCTGTGTAGCCCTGGCTGTCATGGAACTTACTCTGTAGACCAGACTGGCCATAAACTCAGAGATCTGCCTGCCTCTGCCTCCTTACTGCTGGGATTAAAGGCATGTGCCACCACCGTCTGGCAAGATTATTTTATGTGTAAAAGTGCTTTGCCTGTATGTATGTATGTGTGCCACATGCCCAGGGAAGTCAAAAGAAGAACTGGAGTTACAGGTGGTAAGCAGAAGCAGGTGGATCTCTGTAAATTTGAAACCAGCTTGGTCTACAGAGTGAATTCCAGGACAGCCAGGGCTACACAGAGAAACCTTGTCTTGGAAAAACAAACAAACAAACAAACAAACAAAAAAAGGAAAGAAATAGGAAATTTTGTTGAAACATAAGTTTATGCTGATATATATCTGTTAATATACATATATAATATTTATAATATACAAATATTCATGTATGATAGTCTCAAGATAATACCATTCACAAGACTTACTGAGGATTTAGTTTTCTTTTTTTAAAAAAAATATGTTCTAGTAAGGATATAAATTTAAAATACGGTTCTATAATCTCTTGAAATTTTTTTCTTTTTGTTTATATCAGTTTGGTATCTAGTAAACTTGTTTCACTTTGCTTTAAATATTTCAAGATTAGTTTTTTTCTTTAGTTTTGATTTTTTAAAAATGTGTAAAGAATTTACATGGTTTTAAGGAATTTCCTTGCTCCTCCATTGGTAACCTTTAGTTTACCCTTTTAGGGTTTGTTTCTACAAATACATGCAAGTGTGTGTGTGTGTGTGTGTGTGTGTGTGTGTGTGTGTGTGTGTGCGCGCGCGCGCGCGCGCACTCTGGGGAAAGCTCATTTAAAGCACTTGTGTTTTGTTTCCTGGAGTAATTCTTCTTCCGTGATGTTTCCCATCTGTCTTTCCCTTCTCTAGTACCCAGTGTCCATCATGGGAGCTGCTGTCATCATGCCCTTAGAGTTCACCCTTTGAGTGGGAAGTGTTCATGTAATATGATGTGTCTTCACCTAGTCCCTGAGTTCCTTAGGTTCAGGCCTTTATTTTTTTTTTTTCTAGAACATTTGCATCCCTTTGTAGTCAGCAGCCTGAGGAGTCAGGGAAATGTGAGATGATCTTACCACATGTTCTCTCAGGAGCCCAGTAGTCTGTTTGTCTTTCTTCCTGTTTGATCTGTGCATCTGTCCTGTGAACTCTTCACTTACTGCTTCTATTTAATGTGGAGTGTTAGGAGTGGATGTAGCTGAATCTTTTATGATGCTGTAGCTTGTTCCCCTGACTGTTAATCTTGGTGGGTCTTGAAGAAGACATGCAAACGTGCTATTGTGTTGCCTTCTGCTCCCAGCACTCTATTTCCCATTTAATTTGTAAAGAGAGCTATCCAGTTCCGTCTGGCAGTACACATTGAGTGTGCATTCAAATAATGTAACCAGTGACTGGATTCCGGTAAGTTATTCAACCTGACACGTGCATGGTACATGGTGAGCCTCAGTGGATGCTGGCTCCTCTTTCCTTTGCCCATCCTCTTACATTTTGATAATCATTTTTAATTATACTGATCAATGTATTTTCAGTTAGAGTAACATTGTATACATTTGAAATAGACAACAGAAAAATAAAGTATTTGTGCACTCCAGCATCTCCATGACTCCTAGCTTCCCTCCCTAGAGGGCATTACTCACATTTTGTCTCTGTGGCACTGTCTGGAGGGACCTGTGCTTACAGAAGCATGTGCAATGTTGTGTGCTCATACTTATACACACCTTTACAAGGACGTGCCATCCACACGGGTATGTGTCACCACTGTCTGGCCTCTGTGTCTAATCTAGTGGCTGGCTCTGTCCTCTGATCCTCAGGCAAGCTTTATTAGGGTACACAATATATCACCACATGTGGTGTGAAACTTTATCATTTTTATGGCTGCTGCTTTCTGTCATCTTTAGACATTGCAAACCTGAGACAAAATATATACACACAGAGACCAGTTATGTGCCTGCTGCCATTTCCTCAAGTCCCTCTTGTTCCTCCCCTGACCCCATGTGTGTGTGTGTGTGTCTGTCTGTCTGTCTGTCTGTCCTTAGCCTACTGAAGATTTATCTTGGGGTAAGGAGTGATACTCTCCACCGAGAGATCTAAGTTTATTTTTTCTAGTTGCTGTAATATTATGTCTCCATTGATATGAAGTATAAGTGTTGACATTTCTGTGTCCTGAGTCGTCCTGTGTGTTGGAGTCTGTTACTCAGACAGACTGTGGTTCTCCCCTTGACTCTGTGGAGCTGCCTCCCCCTTGCTTTGTCATCGTGGACACATTTAATTGTGGGGATTTTCTGGTTCTAGGAAAAGTCACTGTGGCTGGAGAGATGACTCGGTGTTTAATAATATTTACTACTCTTGCTAAGGACCTGATTTTGATTCCCAGTGCTATGACAGGCTGCTCACAACCACTTGTAACTCCAGCTCCAGAATATCTGATGCCCTGTTCTGGGCTCTGTAAGCACTTACATACATGTCCATATTAGTGTGCGTGTGCTCACATGCACACACACACACACACACACACACACACACACACACACACAAATATTTTAAAAAGCAAAGTTCTAACCAGGCAGTGGTGGTGCAGGCCTTTAATCTCAGTACTCAGGAGGCAGAGGCAGGTGGATTGCTGTGAGTTCAGGGCCAGCCTGGTCTACAGAGAGAGTTCCTGAAGAGCCATGGCTATTACACAGAGAAACCCTGTCTTGAAAAACAAACAAAAAAAGTGCAGTTCAGCTCTCTAGAATGAATCCAGGAAGTGGTTCCTTTGTATGTGGTCTGTGTCTGACTGAATTGTTTCTCTTTGACATTAAAGTGGAGAAAATGAGCAGCTGCAGGGATCGAGGAAATATGTCATCTGCTCACCGAGCTATCTGAAAATGAATGAAAACTTGAATCTAAGAAAGGAAGCAGGGATGCAGGACCATAGTAATAACATAACTGGTGACAGCTGGGCATGCTTAGGAACCGTTCTGGTAAAATGACTGAATTTTATTCAGTCCTTTCAAACATTTATAAAAGGAAATGGACATCGTTTAAAATCTTCGGAAGTCCAAAACAATTAATTCTTGGTGACATTAGTAGAATATTTTATGTTTTATGCTGGTGGACTCCTTGCGTGCTATACGTCCATTGTCACCCAGTCCATTCACGGACCACCCCTGCCTCAGTTACTTGGTCTTTTAGCTGCTTTCTCAGCTAGTCTTGTTAAAAGCATTCTTGGATTTTTCTAGATACTTTAGTTATGTTGGTCCTTATCTTTTTCTTTCTAATCTTCCTTTCCTGACCAGTAGATTTTATTTATCTGTTTATGTTTGCGTGTGCATGCAGCATGGTGCACATGTGGAGATCAGAGAAAAACTCCTAGCTGTTGGGTCTCACCTTCCAGCATGTGTGTCCTGGTGATCAAATTCGGGTTGTTGGCAGATAATCCCCTAACCAGTAGACTTTGCTATCCATCATCCTAATAACTGTAACCTTGATATTTTGTTGGTACCTGTTTGACAAACTCCATGTTGAAATCAATATGCTTTCTTAATAACCTACCTCTGGCTATCTGAGCATTGCTGATAGCCACCAGACCAGTCATAGACACACTAAGTCTGTAACTCCAAACTCAGCTGGACTGTCGTCTTTAGTGAACTCATCTTTCCTGTCTAAAGAGGTTATTTCAAGAATTTCCTGCTCCTGAAATCCTCTCTGTCCCATCTTCACTGTTAACCTCCATCCAGAGAACTCGAGAACCATCAAATTAGAACACCTCCAGCTTCCCACTGTCCAGTGTCCGCATCTTCTACATCTTGACCTGGTTTTTCTTCCTTTCTGTTCGTCACAGGAGAAGAGATGTCTTTCTCCTAGCTGTCGGACAGTCTCTCCACGAGGGCTCTGGTTCGTCTCCTTTCCAGCTCCCTAGGACCTCAGCTTCCTTCTCGCTTCTGTTCTCTTCAGCCTCTTTCCCCACTTCATCCTTTCATTGGCATTGAATACAGTCGGTTCTCTCCCTTCTTAAAACAGAACCGCAAAGGAGCAGTCACTGCCTTCACCTAAGCACCCTTCCCCCTCTCTCCCTGGCTACCTTGTCATCGCCTCTTCAAAGCCAGCTGCTTAGATTGGGGACCTGCTGCAGCTGCTTCAAGTCTCCAGACATAGTTGAGCCTTCAGAGACAGCGCAAGACTGGTGAGCTGGGCGCGGACCCATTTTATTCTGAAGTGTCTAAGAAAATATTACAAGAACAGCGTAAGGGAGAAGTTTCTGCGGTCTGGGCTTGAAAATTGAAGGGCGATGACTGTGTTGTTGTTAAGTCTAGGAGTAAGAGTTAATGTACAGTTTTGACTGTGTGAATACAGTTGCCACAGAGGAGAGTCTGGGGCAGCGCCTTGTTAAAGAGAACAGTAGGAAGACCAGAACTGTTCACTGGGCCCTGGCTGAAGGAAGGGCAGGTGCTCTGACAGGATGGCGCCTCTTCCTGAGCCTGTGCCGAATATGAGGCATCTTAGTTGACTTAGTGACTTTCTCAGAATGTAACTGAAGATGTTTCCTCTCTCCTGTAACTTTATTGAGCCCAACTAGTGTTTCCATAAACTATTTTACTGACTTTCATGTATTTTCTGGTTTTACAGTTACAGAGATACAAAAAGAATTTTCCCCATACACACCCTTTCTTATTAAAAGCACCGCAGATTGTCAGTGCTCCTACTGTGTTGAGTAGGATAGTTGACGGGACGTGCTGAGGAGTTTCCACTCCCTGTTACATCCTGGTTTTCAAACAGACTTAAGAAAGTGGAATGTTTTTCCTACATAGAGTTAACTTTACCTTCTAAACGTTTACCCAATTATAATGACAGTTCATTAACATGCTGTTAAGTATCATTGGCTAAGATTTCTTTAGTAAGAGATCTTCGGTTCATGAACAAATCTAGGTTCGTGGAATCTGTTAATGAACCATATTAGCCACTTTTTAAAATTCAATATTGTAGGTTTTCAAAACAGATCACTCCTGGTCCCTCAGAAGAGATCCAGGAAAAGGCTGCCTCTCCCACGAAAGGACAGGCAGATCACCGCTTGTATAGTTTCTTAGACTCTGCGTGCTTAGCACTGGAGCTGTCAACAGGGCTTAGTGGCAGTTTAAGAGCCAGCTTTTTAAAATTGCTAAACTTAAGTGTTTCTACAAATGGGTATGTGAATGTCATCAAATCTGCAAAGTATAAAATAAAGTCATTTTCCTGTTTGATGTAGTGTGTTGGAGATGTTTAGTTGTGTTGATTGTTTTGCAAGTTGTGTTGTTTTGTCCTGTGGTGCTGAGGATTGACTCTGAAGTCTCATTCATGCTAGGCAAGTGCTGTCCACTGAGCTGCATGCCTAGCCCAGTTTTGCTGATTTTAAAGAGTTAAATAAAGTAATTATTGGTTACTTTCTAAAAGGACATAGGTAGGATATTTAAAATAAATAGTGACGCCGGGCGGTGGTGGCGCACGCCTTTAATCCCAGCACTTGGGAGTCAGAGCCAGGTGGATCTCTGTGAGTTCGAGTCCAGCCTGGGCTACCAAGTGAGTTCCAGGAGAGGTGCAAAGCTACACAGAGAAACCCTGTCTCGAAAAACAAAACAAACAAAAAAAAATTAAATAAATAAATAAATAAATAGTGACATGCTCAGTGAGAGTCACTATATTGAATGACAGACAGATGGGTAAAAGATAAAATGCTCAACACCTTAAAAACTTAAGTTTGTAGATGGCACTTGCATTGGAAGGTTTTAGGTATCATTCGAAAGATGTGCTGAATGCTGTGGGGACACAGGAGAGTCCTTGGTCTTCCATTCTCAATGAACATTCCTCTCTTCCAGTGCTTTCAATACTTTTACATTCATGAAGCTACTTTTTCAGAGACACCATACACCATTGCACCACTTCCACCTGAAACACTGTAATGAAGGAGAGTGGACACGTTCTTGTGTGATCCCATTGTGTAACAAAGGAAGCAGACCAAACGAGGGAGAGTTTCTGATGGGGCAGATTGATTGCTTGATCCTTTTGCGTTATGTCCTGAGTACCACAAGGAAGATCCTCAGCCACGCTCTGAACAGGGTAGAGCTCCTCTGTGTCCATGAGAACAAGCCAAAGTGGCGTGCTGAAAAGAATGAACATGGTATCTGCTCGGGGTGGGCCCTTGACAGTGAGCCTCGGATGCATGCATCCTGGTAAGCTATGGCCTCTGTTCCTCTCTGTGTAGCCAGCTCTCAGGTAGTATTCTCTTCAGCTGCCCAGAGGTACCGGACTCTTCAGTCATGGTTATCGTGGGTTTGCCTTTGGTGAATGTTCGCTCTGTCAGTAATTAGGCACTTGTTTAGGATTTTTATGCCTTCCTGGTGACCTTGGTTTGTTGTGAAATAACTCTTACTTTTCATAACGCTGTGTTGGAGTCTGTTTTGTCTGATGTGCTCCTAGTGTTCCAGCTGTCTTATGCTCAAAGATTGTATTGCCTGTCTTTTCCATCATTTTACTTGTCCTGATACTGAAAGTATCATGCATCTAGGTTGTTAAAAATTCATTTGACAGTATGCTTTGAATTTTCAGTGTGCATTAATTATGATTATGATTGGTTTGGTTGTAAGTTGAGATGCTGCTCTCGATTTGCATATCTTCTTTGATGTTATTATTTGTATTCTCTTCTTTCTTTCTGGTCTACTTCTAAGCTAATAAAAACTTTTCCTAGTATCCCATTTTATTTCTTTCTTGGCTTCTTACTCCTGCATTGTGTTTTCAGGTGCACTTCTGTGGAGTTGCGTAATGCATGCATAGTTTATTGCAGCCTGCACAGACCAGTCCCCCAACCTCTGCATGCATTCACACATACTTCCACGTCTTATGTTCAACATATAGCATTATCCTCTTTTACTTTAAGTGGTCATATATCTTTTAAAGAGATTGAGAGGTGGGAAACATGTACTCACCTATATTTACGCACATATTTACTGCTCCTGAGTTCTCTATTCCACTTGCTCTCTGTGATCACTGCCCTTACAGTGTTGTATCTGTGTTAACAGAATCTTTCAGCTCTTTCTCCTCTAAAATGACTCTGTCTTGCCTGCAAAGAACATTTTCACTGGATGAAGACTTCAGAGTGCATTTGTTTTTTTCAAACTTTTTTCTCAAACTGCAAATTCCAGCCAGTATGCAGCTCCCCCAAATCTCCACTACTTCCTCTCAGCTTCTACCTGCAACCACTAATGTGCTTCTTGGAGATTCTTTTGCTCATACTTAGATAAGCTCTTGTAATTCATATAAAAATTCCACAGTCCTCTATGATTTCATTTTTCTCCAGATTTTCTCTTACTTTCTAGCCATCATTGTTAGCTCCAGCTGCATCCGCAGATTCCTTTAACTAGCAGAACTTGTTTCCTACTTGAATTTAAGTTGTCTGGTACTAAGTGGACTAGGGTTTGTCTCCAGATGGAAACTGTGTGTGTGTGTATTTCTGCTGGCCTGGTGGCACACTCCTGTAATCCCAGTGCTCAGGAAGCTGAAGCAGGAAGATCATGAGTCCATACCAGCCTCAGTTTGATAGAGAGTGTAGAGAGATCTTCTCCCGTTTTTTTTTTTTTTTTTTTCTTTTCTTTTTGGTTTTTCATGATGGTCTCTATTATGTAGCTCTGGCTGTCCTGGAACTCACTATGCAGACCAAGCTGGCTTCAAACTCAGAGACTTACCCACCTTGGTCTGCTGGGATTAAAGGTGTGTGCTACCTACCATACCTGGTACTGAGAGACCTTTTTAAGTGGGGGAGGACAATTTTGCTTAGTGAAGGTTCTTTTTTTTGCATCCTAAGCTTCTTTCCCAATTTTGCGTGCTTTCTGTATTTAGCTCTTCTAAGCTGCCTAAGAATTACCTTTAATGTTTTATCTAGAAAACTATATATTCTATTTTACTGACAGGCTTGTCCAATACAAGCTATTCTTCTGTTAGTGAAAGCATAATATCCAGATTCTTCTACTAATATGACTTGGTAAAGTGCAAGTGTCGCTATTAGTTTTAAGTAGCCAGGGCCTGTATTTGTGCTGGTGTAATTTATTTAGAAAGTAGCATATTGCCGAGTCTGGGGCAGAGCTGTGGCAGCCCTGCCTTGCAGTCTAATAGTGTGTGGTCTCACTTTGCAGGAAGTGTGAAGATTCAGTCACCAAGCAGACTTGTATCTATAAGAAAACACAATGCTCATTTGCTGTTAGACTGAGGTTGATAAGTTGGTGCGGCTTTGGGCAGTCTTGGGTGTCATTGCAGCACAGTACAGAGTGCTGAGCCTCCGTCCCTTTGGGCAATTTGGAGGCTGTGTTCTTTATTACCATAGCATCTCTTCAGCCTCATTTTCTCAGCTACAGCCAGGACTTCACAAAGGAGAAAGTCAGTATCCTTGAAGAGTAAGGAGGCCCCTTGTCCTCCAAGATGTGTTTGGTCTTGTTGGTTAGACGTTGAGCACCTTCAGCTTGACATGGCTTGAGAAGGAAGCTTGTTGGTGTGGGCAAGTGTGAATACACGTAAGCATAGGCCATGAGAAGGGGGATTTTACTTTTGCAACTTCCGTGTTTCAAGAGGAAAAAGAGGAAGTGCTTGTTTCATCAAGGAATTCCTTACAAGCTGATGTCTTCCCCCATCTCTCCTGTCTAACTCTAGGCCTTCACCTCAATCCAGGCTCTTCTCAAATGCCAGCCCTTCTGGGACAGCCCTTGTCTTACAGTCCCTAACGTGACTCATTGCTTTTCATACCAGGACTGCTGCTGGGTGCTTTGTTGGCTCACATACTCATTGTCCCTCTCTCTGTTTCCCTCTGCTGAAGGAGGAATTGTTTGAGGACAGATATTTTGTCTGTTTGGCTTTCTCTTCTCCTCTCCTGTAGGACAGCACTGTGGACATGATAGAAAACAGTTCTCCTGACTGAGAAAATGAGTCAGTGAAGAGTGAGGTGGAGAGGTGGGCTTGAAGCTGAAGCTGGTGCTCTGGAGTGACTTGGAATGACTTGCTACTAACTCAAGTCTTTGACTCCATCGTGAGAGCCATATGGAAGAGCTCTTCCCACTCACCTGTTTCCTTTCATGCATGTGGGAAGATGGGGTGCTTCTTCCTTTAATATCGGGCTTGACAACAGCTGAGCAGTGAAAATAATGAATAGAAATCATAGCCAAGCTAGTGAAGTGAGGTACCCTGTAGAAGAAAATATTCCTTGCCTAGAACAAAAACAAGCACGACACACCCTTGTGGGAGGATTTGAATTTAGCAATTGAAATTGGGGTCTAATTTTGAGATATATTTATGTATGGTGTGACTACACTGAGCAAAATTGTGAAAGCATAATTCTCTATTGACTTTCAAGATTTCTGATTTTTCCCTGGCATTTATAAACTGCACTTACTTGTCCAGGACTTACCAGGTAACCTTCTGACTTCCACATCAAGTCAGAAATAGTTCAAGAGTGAAAGTGCTCTTGCCCAAGTAAAACGTCCAGTGCAGTTTTCCTTTTCTAGGATTGACAGGGTAAATAATCCTGCCTTAAACATCTTAGATGTATTTACTGTTTTATGTATGTGTTGCCTGCATGCATGTATGTGCATCACATGTGTGATTATGTCTGTGGAAGCCAGAAGAGGACATTGGATCTCCTGGAAATGGAGTTCTGATTGCTTGTGAGCTACCACGTGGGTGCTGGGAATCAAACCCAGGTTCTCTGCAAGAGCAGTAACTGCTCTAAAGTGCTGAGCCATATCTCTAGATCCTCAGCTGATATTCACACACAACTTGGATGAACCCAGAAGAGTCAGAGCTCTCCAAACCACGTCTCCCTCCTCTGTGAAATACGGGTGTGCTGCTCTGTCAAGTTGCTGTAAGAACAGAAGAGGTGATGCCCATTAAGCAGTCACCACACCTTCAGCCATAACGCGCAGTTTTATTATAATCATGGGACAGAGATATGTGTTTTCAGTTACTTTATCATTTGTTTGCTGACTAGCTTGTTCATGTCTTCACTTGCTTATTCTTTACCTGTTTGTTAGAGTCTTGCACCTTCCTTTAACTGACTTAGTGTGGCCAGTTGTGGGGGGATTCATATCTGTGACTAGAAACCATCTGGAGGCTGTAGGAGAAATTTACAGTTTTTCCTTTGGACAACTGAATTTTCAAGATGTGGACCTTGGACAAAGATGTCCAGTTTTTGCCTCTGTGTTTGTCTCTGGGCCTTCCTTCCTTCCATGAACTCACCAAGCACACCTTACTGGAGGTTTTGCTCTGTTTCACTGCCTGAATGTTCTTTCACTGTCTCTGCTCCATGTCGTCTTCCAGGTGGAGCGTGGACAGCCATCTGTTCTGTCATCCTATCTGAGGTAGCGCTCTACACTCTCCTTCCACTCGCCTGATTTTATTTCATTTTCAGGCGTTAGAACTATACATAATTACTTTGTTTTGCCGATTTGCCCATTCTTGTCTTCTTTCATTGAATACAAGCTTCATCTTTGGGGAATTTTTTCAGGTACTTTCAGACTTTACAATTCCTTTTCCACTTGAGGTAGCTGGACAGTTTTGGTTGTTCACAGAAAAGAAAGGTGACTTTTCCAGAAGCTGGCTGCAGGTCCCAAAGACTCAAGAAAATAGGCTTGGTCATTTGGGGCCTAAGGTGGACTGTTTTTGTCCCTTTGTTTGTTTGTATCATTTTCACTAACAAATGCACAGTACTCATTGTGTACTGTGCTAAGCACCTTCACATAAATTGCTATCTAACCCTCAGAAGGTCCTGAGATAGTTTTGAGGTAAAGAGCCCCTTTATTATTAGCTCCATTGCCCATGAAGGACACAGATACAGAACAGTAAGTGTGTCCATGGATGAGCGGCTCCCAAGTCAGAGCCTTTATTCTAGCTTGTGCTACAGGGGAATCTTAGGAGTTGGCTGTTGGAGTCTCGTGACCTTGGGATGCGGGTGTGAAAGCTGCTAAGATCTTCATCTCAGTCCTCTAGACTCTGCTAGGCTCTTGGGCAACTTCAGGGCCATACTGCTCCTGCTGCAGAAAGACCAAAGAAGTTGGGGTTTGCTGGGTTGAGTGGACAATGAGAAAGAAAAATAGCATTAGAATTTGTTATTTTATGATAAAAATGTGAACTAAAACCCAAAGAAATGCTGTAATTAGGCTGCCATTATATTTTGTCTCTAACAGCCATAGGGCTGAGTTCTAAACTGAATGCATATTCTTGCCGGGTTCCTGTGAGAACTGAGCCCTTGATCAGGAGGAGTGAGACAGGCTGTCCCAGCGTTGCTTCAGAGACCCATAAGGGAAGACATGCGCCCCAGTAATGCTGGAAGCCTAAGAAAAGATGTGTGTGTTCTAAATAGTGGTGTTTGCTTTTTGTTGTTGTTGTTTGAGACAGGGTTTCTCTGTGTAACAGCCCTGGCTGTCCTGTCTTTTAACTCCCTTTGTAGACCAGGGAGTTTAATGTTGAGAGCTAGTCCTTTTGAAAGAAAAAAGTCACCTGATGACAGTTGATCCTGTGTCCTCAAGTGGGATATGCTGTATCAGGGACCACTGATAGGCTGCAGTCTGTGGGCCCTGGGGTACTGCTTTCTCCAGTATCTGCTGATCCCTCCGTCGTGTACAGTTAGACACAAAATATCCAAGGCGTCTGCCCAAACGCAGTTTATTTACAACCAGAGATTTCTCCTCAGGGAATTGACAGGTAGAAATTTGATGTATGAGAATGCAGACACAAATAGATGGGAGAGAACAGCGGTCAGAGCTGGAAGAACAGGACCAAGCAGCCAGCCTAAGACTGCAGCTCTGAGCCCCACTGAGCAGGGCCAGCTACCCACTAGAGTTACGAACAGGGAAAAGCAGTATTGTTGCCTAAAGAAGAGCACTCAGGAGGAATGCAGTCCATATTGGACTGCAGGCTCAGGCAGGGTATCACTCCCTCTCTCGGACACGGTGAGCTGTGTGAGGAGGTGGGGCAGGGAGTGATTAGGGTATAGTTGGAACAGGCAACTGATTCGGCAGTTGTTTTATCTGCCTAGCAAGTAGAAGGAAGAGTAGAGAGTGACTAGCCCAAGCACCTGGTTAGTTTAGAACCCAGCTTCTTAACCTGTGAGTCATGACCCATGTAGGGTTACATAACCAAATGTGAGGTTCGCCAACGCTGACAACAGTAAAGGTTCAGAGTGTGCATGTTCTGTCCAGGGAATGGTCTGCAATCACTGTACTTCTGCTTTCATACAAATAAGTTTATCAAACAAAATTCAAAGAGCAAATAGCAATGGCAGATAGCAAACCATCCGACTGGGCACTTAGAGATCTGGCAGAAACGACCGTGTAGTCCAACTGAGAGGACGAGGGACAGGGGAGAGCAAGCAGCAACCACAGCTACATCGCATCAGGTCTTCACAGCTCCCAGCAGAAAGGCCTGAGGGTGCCCCATTGAGGCAGTAGCTGGGGTCTCTGCCTGAGAGGCCCTGGCAGAGCAGAGTGTTGCCCCCTGGTGAGGGTGAGGTTTCCTCGTACAACAACAACTAGCCAGCAGCAGGTAGATGGCAAAGCAGCATGAGCCGAGCACTTACAAGCTCCTGGAGAAATGACTGAGAAACCCCGTTGAACACTTGTGCTGGAGTTTCCAATTGGGCGGCGTCTCTCTGTGAATGAACTTCTGGCTTCTTGTTCCCACCACAGGCATTTTTATACCATGGAATAATCAGTACTAACCTCTGTTGGAAATGGTTCACCTTCTAGCTGTTCTCAAGGACATAGTGTTTTTGTTTTAAAGAATTTATTCTTACTTCCATACTATATGTGTGTTTCCGTATATGGGTTTGTGCATGCAAGTACAGTACCTGTGGGAGTTAGAATAGCATCAGATCCCCAGGAGCTAGAGTTATAGGCAGTTGTAAGGCACTGGGTGAGGGTCCTGGTAATCAAACTTGAGTTCTCTTCAAAAGCACTGAGTTGTCTCTCCAGCCTGCGCATGGCATTTTTAATACCTTAGCTGTTTACTATTCTCCTCCCTCCTGCCCCAGGTCAGTGAGTCTCAGAGGACTTTGACAAACGTGCTTGAATCCGACCGAGACAGAGACAGGAGCCCACCTCGGTCCTAGAGTCCACTGTCATCAAGTACAAACAGCTCATAATGATTCACCAGTAGAATTTATATTATAGTGCAGTGCCCAAGTATTAGTTTAAAATCAAACACATAATGAATCCAAGGTGTCTCGGCAGCACTCACACATTTCACAATGTGTGACTTCACTGCAGCTCTGGTTTTTGAACACGCAACACCCACACTTTGCACTGTGTACACCATCACTTCACACAGTGCCAAAAAATGCTGCCTGAAACACTGTGGCTCAGAGGTGAAACTTGTATGTTACAAATTATAGTGTTTTACTGTACACATGAGATTTTCTTCTCTTATAGAAACATGGTTTAACTATGGAAAGTAAAGACTTGAACATTTTTCCTACCACCATTTCTCAGCACATATGCACATAGGTCTATTTTTGGAATGTCCTTGTTAGAGTGTTCATTAGTTACTCTGCTTGTTGCTAGGACAAGATGCCTGACAGGAAGCTACCCAGGAGAGAAGGGTTTATCCTGGCTCACAGTTGAAGGGAATACAGCCCTCATGGAGGGAAGGCGTGTTGGCAAGAGCAGGAGGCAGCATCTGAGTCAAGAAGCAGAGCGATGAGCGCTGGTGGTCAGCTCACTTCCTGCTTGTTATTCAGTTCAGGACCTCAAGTTCAGTGGATTTCCCACCCTTACTAATCTCATTCAGATAATTCCTCAAAGGTGTACCAAGAGGCTTGTCTCCTAGATCCTGTCAAATTAATTCCGGCAATGCATAAACCACATACCGTGATGCACTCCTGTGGTCTCAGCATTCAGGAGATGGGGCAAAAGGATCAAAAGTTGAAGGTCATTTTTACCCCAGCCTAGTATACATGGAAAGAGGGGGGGTGGAGAGGGAAAAGGAGAGAGGGTGAAAGAGAAAAGCAGGCAAGGTCAAGAAGTAGAAGAAATCAAGGAGCCCTGGGTCGGGGGAACAACCATATTCTGAGAGTGTTTGTCATGGTGGTAAAGATGCTGCCCTTCTAGTGAGGTAGTAATGGACATGTCACTCAACCTAAAATGGTGCCAGCCTTTATAGGAACAATGGTCTGTGATACCCAGTAATCTATCTACTTATTCATTTTGAAAATCAAAATACAGACTTAAAGATGTATAGAAAATTTTATTTTAAATGTTGTACCCACTGGTAAGGGTCCTTAAGGTGGGAAGCAATGATAAACGTGTGTTCACATTTTAAAATTGTATGGTATGATGCACTTTCACTGAAGATGAACTGTTAATGAACATTATTTGTAGTCTTTTAATTGTCCTTTTATAATAATTGAAGTGACCATGAGCTCTTGTGCTTTTTCCTAGCATACTTCTGTAGATGGATATACTGAAGCACACATCCAGCCTACCAAGTCAAGTAGCAGACAGAACATTCCTCGGTGTAGAAACTCCATTACATCAGCAACAGATGAACAGCCTCACATTGGAAATTACCGCTTACAGAAAACAATAGGGAAGGGAAATTTTGCCAAAGTGAAATTGGCAAGACATGTTCTAACAGGTAGAGAGGTAAGTATTCATGCCTTTTGATATTTGCCTGTACCTTGCCCCAGAGTCTTGTTAAAAAAACTTTCTCATAGTTGATGTTGTGGTACCTGTGACCTGGTGCACACTGGGATATATGCACATAGAGCATTTACAGACAGGTCGGTTTCATGACAGAACTCCTGACCATTTAACACTAAGGAAAGACTCACCTCTACCTTACAGTATCTCTTATAGACCAGGTGTGCTACAGATTAGCTGAAGCTTCTCTATTATGTGAACGCTCCTGGTTACTGTTACTACTCTGCATTTGAAAGGAGGCTGGAATAAGGTTCTATCAGTACCTAGGCTAAGTTAGATGTAAATGTGTAGAAACTTGCTCACTAATTTTTATCTATCTGAAGGTAACTCAAGCTAATATTACTACTATACAGATGATTTTTTTCAGATGACAAGAGAATTTACTTCTAAAATTTCATTTGTTTGTTTGTTTGTTTAGTGAGGGTTGTCAAGACAGGATCTCCTGTAACCCAGACTGGCTTTGAACTTGCTGCCCAGCTGAGGCTGACCTTCAAATCTGGGTCTTCTGCTTTACTTTCTAAGTGCTGAGATTGTTGGTTTGCACAAATGCATCCCACTAATCTTATGGATTTGAAATTATTGTTGCACAATAAAAATGTATATATTTGTATATACGTCCACTATAAATCTATAGTGTGTACAACAGGGTTAAAGACTGTTTCAATAAAAATCTAAAATTCTGTATTAGAATTGGATTACTTTTTTTTAAATTTCAACCACAGAATGTTAGTAAGCTTTCACTTTGCTGTAATCCCATCAACGAGTATGATGAGTATCCTCCTTCTTGTCCGTTCCACCCCAGCTGCTCTTCAGACACAGGCTGCCCTAGGCAGAACCTTCGAAGATTTAAAACTCCCTTTTGTTAGTTTGCTGCTAGAAAGTCGGTGTGTCCAGCTTCTCTGTATGCTCAATAGTGTCATTTGCCAAACCACGTGTTTAAAAGCCACTTTCCCTATAATGTTGCCTATCAAGACTTTGAGGAAAAGATTAATAAGATAGAGGATGATTTTTACAGTTTTAAAAGTAAAAATGTGGAAGAAATAGCAAAGGCTTAATTCCATTGATTTGGAATCAGGAGGTTAATGACAAGTCAATAATCTGTGTTCTAAGGGTAATAGATTATCAAGACCATGCCTTCTGATTATGTGAGCATCCACATAGAAGTAAATGGTGTATAGTTAAGACTGAAACAAAACTGTTTTCTTTTCAGGGTTTTATTCATTAAATGACATGTCTCAAATGAAGTTTAATGATTCTCTTTTTTAGGTAGCTGTGAAAATAATAGACAAAACTCAGCTAAACCCTACCAGTCTACAAAAGGTATTTAATTAATTTAATAAATAATGTGAGTTTTTATAATAATATATATAATTATATATTATATAGTTAATATATAATTCTATAAAGTCAAGCATGAACTTTTTTGTTAGGTACAACACTGTATTTTACCAGTATATGATGAAAAGAAAGAATCTAAGATGTAATGATTATGGCTGATTATAAACAGGTTTGAAATGTGTCTAATGCAAATTGAGCATCATATACTCAAAATACGTGGACAGAAGTATTTGGGACTTTGTCGATTCTTGGATTTGAGAATATTTGCATAGACTTTTAGCAAGATGTATGTGTCATATGAATTACTTCATAGGATTAGATTTTGTATCGAATATTGTGGAATATTTTATATGTGTATGCACATGTGTATGTGGGTTGCACATACCTATGTGTGAGTATGGAGCCCTTCTGGGATGGCAAATTCCTCTGTGCTGGAGTTAGAACTGTTTGCAGGATGTCGTGTGTGCGCTGGAGTCCGTACTCTGACCAGCAGGATCGCACTGTTAACAGCAAGTGCTGTTAACCCCTGAGCCGTCTCTCCAGCCCTGAGTTTTGAAGTATGGAGAATTCTTCTTAGTGAAAACCTAGTTCTGAGTCATAGTTTCCATAGGTGTCTCTTCTTTCATTGCTTCCTTGGATTCTTCTTTCATGCAAGTTCATCTTAGACATTAAGTTACAATAGACAGCGCTCCATCAAAGGATGGAAAAAAAAAAAGCAGGAATGGGGAAGAGAAATCAGTTAGGACAAGGATCTTTTAGTAGCCAGAGCTGTTTACTTCATTAAGTACTTCAATGGGAAACCTTAGATACAAACATTTAGTATTGTAAAAACAAAGCAACTGATTTACTGTATGAGCTATAGAGTACCCATTGTGATTTCAGTAGCCTATAACAGTGTCAGATTTACAAATGTCAAAGTTACGTAAGTGACTTTGGATTCCTTAGTTTGCCATGTTTACCTATTTCCATGATACTAATGAATCAGAGCCTTCTTCCCACTTCTCAGGCAAGTAGCTCTGCATTTTTATGCATTTCTGCACAGAGATCCGTCTCTGTACTTTCATGGGTTCCTTTTATGTCTGACAACCAGTAAAACTCCAGCACACTGAAGTCTGCTTAGTGAGGACTCATGTTTGCTGGGCTCTTCTGAGAACCTGAGTTAGTGCGGTGATGATGGGATATAGTCCTGGGGAACGTCTCTTCTCATAACACCAGAGTCCATCCTACCTGGATGCAGCTGTGGGGGTAACTGAAGGTGCTCTCTCTGCACTGATAAACTATCTGAAGCTACTGTGGCATGGAAGTTTAACTCACTCATGTGCCCAGGACTCTAAAACACACTGAACTGCACTCTGGCCTTGCCCACCTCCCACCCATAGTTTGTACTTTTTCTGGATCACTCTGGGAAGTTCAGTGATTTCAAGTGACGTTTGAAACTTCTGCCAGGATACCCAGTAATGGGACACCCCATTTGGTCTTTCCCAGCAGAGGCAAGCAAAGGTCATATACTATTAATTTTGCTAGTTGGAACATGTGACCATGGAGCTGATCATTGCCTTCTTTTTCTGAATAACTGAAGGTCTGCTTGCTGATGAAAATGTCTCTGGAGAGCCTGGAAATCTTTCCTAAAGTGTTGGCTTTCAAAACACACAAAGATGATGCCATCTGTGTGCTCTAAGCCTGTTCATAGAATTACTTTCTGGAAAAAACACTATTTGGTGGGGTAGGTGGGGGCGGGGAGCCAACCCCAGCTCATGGTTTGACTCATTCTGTTCACAGAACATTTAGACTTGTATTTCCCCATCACATCAGCAGCATCTCCAAGTCAGTCCTATCTCAAAATCCGAGTGCAAAGAGCAAGCCATCTGCTCCCCTGCATCATCAATTAAGTCGTGCAGGCCACAGTAGTCATGTGACTCCATGGGGTGGGCATGCCTATGGCACTGAAGGTGAAGAGAGGCCTCGGCTTCTTCTTGGCCTCCTTTTTGGAAGCACGTGCCTAAACCTTACCCTCATTTGGTCTGAATGTAAGCTGATTCCCCCTTCATTCTCTTCTGTGTTTGTAGAAATGTGTCCTTCCTTCCCAACGTCCCTGATAGAGAAAAGAGTCTAAATAGGGGTACTTGTAGCATGAGTCTTAAAGAGTCTTATTAATAAAATCAAACCTGTAGCCAGGTATTGGGGTGAAGCTAGAAGATCAGAGAACCAGAACAAGCCACAGCTAACCTCACCTGGCCAACTTCTCAGCTGGTCTTGTTTCCTCAGACTGGAAGCTTCTGTGTCCTCCTCCCAATGGCTCTCAGCTGAACTGCTGCTCAAAAGCCTGAACACTTAACCAGCTAAAAGCTTAACCAGCCAAATGCTTCTAGTTTCTGGTCCTCACGCCTTATGTACCTTTCTGCTTTCTACCATCACTCCCTGGGATTAAAGGCTCGCTTTCTGAGATTAAAGGCGTGATGAGTCACCATGCTTGGCTGTATCCTTGAACACATGGTTTTCTTCCTCTGGAATGCTAGGATTAAAGGTGTGTGCTACCACTGCCTAACCTTTATGTTTAATATTTGGCTGTTCTGTCTCTGACCCCAGATAAGTTTATTAGCATGCACAATATTTGGGGGAACACAATACCACCACAGGTACTGGCTGTTTAAAACCTCTCAAAGTCCATAAAAACAGTTTGGCCTTTGGAAATGTGGCTTCAGTGTTGTTTACATACTATGCCTGTATCATTTGTTGTAACTCAGTGGAGTCTAATCCAATGAGAGCTGGTAGTCTAAAAGGTGTCTGAATTGACTCCCTCTTTGTAGCACAAGGATCACCTCATATAGTCATGGTTTTTTTTTTTGGAGAATGTTCTGTGACCCACATTAATGATCTTGAGGTTCTTTTAAGCTACATGTAATGCCATGTGAAAAGCAAATCAGTGGGGCAATTTTGTTTATAACTGATAGGCTTCAACTGTAAAATTCTCATTTTCTCAGAAATGTCCTTTCTGAAACAAGGGCACAGTAGTTCATCAGATGAAGGTTTCTTCACTCTGAGTCACCAGAATACTTCATTTCTTCTGACATTATTATATTTCCTATGTATTGCTTATGAACTTACATTTTATTTTTTTAAATTGTGTTATGTATTTTGCCTGTATGTAAGTCTGTGCACCACATGCATGCAGTGTCCACAGAGGCCACAAGAGGGCACTGGATCCCCTGGAACTGGAGTTACAAATGGTTGTGAACCGCCAAGTGGATGCCAGGAGTCAAACCCTGATCTTCTAGAAGAGCAGCCAGTGCTTTTAACCACCGAGCCATCTCTTTAGCCCCCATTTTCATTTTTATTGTAATTTAATTGTATCACACATCACAAAAGTGGCTCTTTGTGATTTCCTGACTGGCAAAATTCTAAAGAAGAAAAAAGAAAACACAAAGCAAGAGTCAGGCATGGTAACAACTAATGGAGCAACAATGAGACCACATAACGAAGTTAATTAATTAAATAAAATAAAAGAAAGACTACCACAACTCAGAATTATGTTGTAAAATAACAGGTCGCATTAAAACTGCATGGAATGTGACTCTCAGTGCTAGGACATATGAGATTTTGTAGAAGCAGAGGTGTAGAAATTTCAGTAACTGAAATCTTAAAAACATACTTTATTGAATAGCTCATCCATTTGCTGCCAGTGTCTGGTGATCTGAGCCACTTGAATTGATGGTTTTCCAGTAGTGCCCACCTCTTCTGGTAGGCTGAGTCAGTGTCCCAGAACTTCTGTAAAGCAATCACTATCGTGTTGAAGAATGTCACCTCTCTAAGTCAGAACCAGGCAGTGTTCAGTAGAAACCAAATGTGTAAAACAAACCACAGCGTAATTGGCAAGCAGTTCAATCAAGACAAGACCAGAAGTTCTTCAACAGTGTTTCTTAGCAGGACTACCTGCAGACATGTTGAAATGTCAGTTCCTGGTGGGCTTATGCCTGCTGACATCTTTCACTTCTTAGCTGAGTAGATCCACGCATGGACTGAGTGTTCTCCCATTCAGCTCTTATTACAGGTGTGTAGACTGAAGGAAATGTGTTGTTCAAGTCTGGTTTGGGTCAATGAAACCAAAGTGATGAGAATATTGAGGTTTTCTGTTTTGTTTTTATTGTTGTTGTTAGTTTGTTCTTGTTTGATTTTTTGAGACAGGGTTTCTCTGTGTAACAGTCCTAGCTGTCCTGGAACTCACTTTGTAGACCAGGAGACCTCAAACTCACAGAGATCCGCCTGCCTCTGCCTCCCAAGTGCTGGGATTAATGGTGTGTGCCACCACCACACAGCTAGAGAGTATTAGGGTATTTTTTTTTTTTTGGTTTGGTTTGGTTTGGTTTTTGTGTGTGTGTGTGTGTGTGTGTGTGTGTGTGTGAGAGAGAGAGAGAGAGAGAGAGAGAGAGAGAGAGAGCGAGCTAGCTGGGTTGTAGACTGCAAAAGCTGTTTTTTAATCAGAAATGAAATGATTAACTATCTTTATGTCTTTCCCTCTCCTCCCTCCATCTCTCTCCCTTTGCCCGTCCATCATCCACTCTCTTTTCTTTCTTTTGGCATTCTGCAAGTGTGATGCTGCCATGTCAGTTAGTGAGATGAGATCTGATGCTCACTCACTACTCCATTCTCCATAAAACTAGCAATCAGCAACATGCCCTTACCTTGATTTGGTTTGGGACAAAATACTGGAAATACGGATGATCATGAGGTGATAACTGAAAGTTGTATCTCTCTCACACACAGTATGAAGATTGGTAGGAAGAGTGTTTCACACTGAAGTGTGATGGATTTTGAGGGGAAAAGTGTCCAGTTGTTTTAGAAAGTAATGCCAGTAAAATTACAGCATCTGGCCCAAGTGTGAACTGTGCAGTCAATAAGGCTGAACTTTATGAGCCCCCGCTGTGTTTCAGGTTCAGCGTACCCTCTTAGACGTCAGGGAAAGTGTGCAGTGACATGTTTGACATGTCTAACAGAATGTGTGCTGCATCCAGATGATAAAATACTTCCAGAGCCAGTATGTCTAAGGAGTGGACACAGAATCTGTTTATGTCCCTGAGATTAAGACTCCAGTCTCTCAGACAGGCATAGTGGCATGCGCACCTTTAATCCTAACACTCAGAATGGAGAGGCAGGCAGAGCCCTGTGAGTTCCAGGTCTGCCTGCTATACATTGTGAGCTCCAGGACAGGCAGAGAAACTCTGCCTTTAAAAAACGAAAATAATAAAATAAATTTTAGGGAGTTTTTGTTTTGTTTGTTTTTCCAAAACAGAGTTTCTCTGTGGAGCCTCTATCTGTCTGGAACTCATTCTGTTGTCCAGGCTGGCCTTGAACTCAGAGATCTGCCTGCCTCTGCCTCCCAAGTGTTGGGATTAAAGGCATATACCATCATCGCCCAGAAGAATAAAATGTATTTAAAAAAAAAAAAAAGACTCCAGTCATTCCGTGTCTGACTGTCGGAGTGTGATGAGCTCAGCATGCTAGGATTTGCCTGGCAGCTGCCCCCAGCGAGAAATTGTTCCATAAGATTGCTTTGGCCCTCCAGGTCTCCGGGGTTATCTGGCACATCACCTGATGCTTCTTCTGTCCCCAGGTGATCTACGGTTACGGATTTCCACTTGATAGAACTAAGACATAAGATACAGTGAGAAGAAAGGCAGTGGTTAGAAGTGAAACTGTCCTACAGCTCAAACTAGATGTCACCGAGCCAGACACACGTGCTCACTAGTTAATTCTTGATTCAACAGATACTTATCCAAAGATTCAATTTCTCCATGTATTGGTGGAAGTATTAAGGCAACTCTACGTAGTTAAAAAGGAGGTTTATTTTGTGGGGTAACTTACAAGTAAAGGAATCGGTTACAGGGTCCAGGAAAGGAGTAGTGCAGTCCAGCAGTGTTCTCTGGAGAACTCTGCTCTACATCCAGTGTCCAGGATCCAGGAATCAAGAGAGCCAGCATGTCCAGATCTCTGGTCTTAAGAGCTTCTCTCTCCGCCCCGCCTCGTAGGCATGACAGACAGTTACCGGAAGCCTCAATGAGGGTAGTACTTCCAGGTCAAAGCTAGAACAGCTACCCACTACATCCATGTGTTTTCTTCTGTTCTTTTCAGCTTCCTCCTTCCTGTTTCTTTTAATGAGATCATTGTCCTGCTGCTGACTGTTACATGATGACCTCTTGAACTCATGACCTTGCCCTACCTACCCAATGCCTCGCTCACCTCATGGTCCTGTGACCTCTTGAACTCATGACGGCCTCTCTACCTCAAGGACCATCAACCTGCACAGCTCTCACTCCCCCCCCCCCCCCCATTCCTCCAGCTTCCTTTTCCACGGATCCTCTTCATGCTCTTTATTCTAGCCACCTGGCCTTTGCAGCTTTTTCTTCCTCCCTTTGCTGGATACTAACTCCCTCCTCACTTACTTCTTAGACCTTTCTCACTTCCTCAGAGAAAAAGAAATCCCTCCTGTGCTCCATGGCAGTTTTGAATCTCCTTTCCATACTGGAATCCGACACTCCTAACTAAGGAGTTATTTGGTTTGGGGCAGTAGCTTCTTTGTTTGTATGCCAGCATTCTGTGAACCCTAAAACTTGTGATTGTTGGGCCTGTATTAACGGTGAACTACATATCCACTTGTACTGTGGAAGAGTTCCCTTAGGGGAAGTGGAAGAGACTAGGAATGTTGACGTCATCTATAAACTTCAGCTTGGCTGTTTCAAAACTTTTAGCCCATTTAGTTACTGTAAGAGTCTTCCATCCTCCCCCATGTGACTAGCTAGGTCTGCTTCTTCCTCCCACCCCAGAGGCCTGCTAGGCTCTTGAGGGACTCACCTTCCCCTGCCTCCACTTAGGTCCCCTTTTTTCATCCCATAGGCCTGCCCAGCATCTTGGGTCTTTCTGTCCTTCTGTCCCCAAGTAGACTCTGCTAGATAGGATCCTACCCTCCTCCAGGACCTCTCCCCTGCCCATGATGTAGGCACAGCTTCTTACCACCCTGTAAGCAGTCCATCTTTTTTGCAATCTGGCTTCTCTGAGCTGCTGGACAGGCCATTGCTCTGACTGTGAGTACTAGGCTAGCCTGGGCTATACAGTGAGCTGTAGGCTACCGTGGACTACATGAGGCCCTTCTCTAAACACCAAAGCAAAGCAGAAAACAAGCAAACAAAAAGAAGTTAACTTAAATTTTATAGTGCTACTAGTAGTAGTTTTCTAAAATATCTGATTAGATTGATGTCCCAGTAAGATGTCTAAGGACTAAAAAAAGGAGATTCGTAATGATCCCATAAATTATAAAGCTGAGCATTTGATCAACAGGGTTCTGTTGATGTAGGCACATCATATGTATAATTTCTCAGTGAGTGAGGCTTCCAGGTGAGTCCAGGAACTGAACGTCTCCTGCAGGGTAAAGCAGATCTGCACTAATTCACTAATCTGCCAGATACTTCCAACGACGGGACAGGATGGCAGAGAAAGTTTCCTGTTCTCTTAAAGCCACATCAGAACAAAGTACTTGCAAAGCTAAGGAGGCTGTGCTGAAAGACACCGGATGTACACAGTGTACATCCCTCCTTCTCCAGCCCCTGTTTACTGTCATGAAGGCAGCCTGGAAAAGGGAGTTACCTGGGACTGCAGAATCGTCCTCTGTCTTCAAGACAAGCAAGCAGCAGAGAGGTCCTCTGAGAGGAGGAGGCCACAGGCAGCATGGCAGCAGGTCTGACAGACACCAGACCCACAGTTTGGCCCTGGACTAGAGGGAGGCTTTTCATGGAATTAGGGTGGCAAGTGGCCAGGCCGTGTCCAGTCTCCTAGTTTAAATACAGCAGATTCCCACACCACACAGAAGAACAATAGGCAGAAGAAATGAAAGATTGGAAGGAACAGAAATTAGTTGAGAAGAGAAAAAGAAAATTCTCCTCACTGAGGTGAGTACTGATTGATGCCATGGAGCTTGGCTAGTCCTGACCTCAGCCCTGACCAGGAAGGACTGAACAGAGCAGTAGCCCTCCACAAAATGGAAGATTGTTTGGTGACTCCAGCTCCCTGGAGCAAAGCCAGGAATCTAGAAGGAAGCAGTAAAGGCCCTGCACAATTAGAGTAGCTGTCTGTCTGGGTCCACAAAGTAAAAGCCCTGCGTTACAGCCGAGGCTTCCTGTAGTTCTCTTAACACAGTTGTAACAAATACTGACTTTACCATCCAGTTCACAGCAGACCTGCAACGCAAAGCCTGGAGGGAGCTGGCATACTCTGAGCGCTCTTGCTAATTCATATGTGCTGGAAACATCACAACATCATGGCTTGAAAACGAGAAAGGAAGAAGTAAAAATCAGAAACTCAAATAATGTGGACCTGAACACTATCCTTGTGAACACACAGCTTTCCTTACTTGTCTCCAGACAAATGATGCGTGCAGAAGGGATGGTGTTAGCAATAAGTGTCCACCAGGGGACGTCTAACTGCAATCTCAAAGCTCTGCTCCTCTTCCCACCTTCCTTAGAAAAGGCAAGGACTGGTAAGCTTGACCTCTTGCTAGTGAGATGCCCTCTGATAAAGATGCCCAGCTCCCTGACTTTCCTTCCCGCTCCCTCTGACTCAGAGGGTTTCTGCAGAAGACTCCGCTATTAGCTTCTGTCTCCCTCATTCTCTGTTTTCTCTCTCCTGTGTCCACCTAGGAAACAAAGAGGTTTAAGCAGGTACTAAGAACATTTTTAGATCTTTGCAGATACCATGTTTTCATTTGGCCAGAATTCTCTAGATTCAAGGTAGACTATTAGTCTGTTAGGGCTGCCATCATAACTACATGCCACTTATAGGTGGCTTAAACAATAGAAAGTTTTATCACTGTTCTGAAGGCTAAAAGTCCGAAAAGAAGGTGTTCTCAGGGTTGGTTTCTTCTGAGACTTTTCTCCTGACATTCAGATAGCTATCTTCTCAGTGACCATCCGTAGTATCTTCTGTACCCCAGCTCATCCTTGGTATGTCTTTCTCCTATACAGATACTGATCATATTGGCCTAAGGTCCTGCCCTTGTGACTTCATGTACCTGAACTCTCTTGTTGAGTCCATTCTCCAAGAACAGTCATGCTGGGAGCCAGGAACACACTCTAGTTCATATCAGATAATGGATCATACACAGCGGTGTGTGTTTCTTTGGGTGGAGGGTGGTTGATGGTGCAGGATTCTGGCAGCTCATTTTCCATAATTAACACAACATACAAAGTATCACAAGACTGTTAGCAGCAACTGCTCCCTTCTATGAGTGCCATCATTTTAACTTTGGTGGTCTGAATAAGAACGGCCCCCATAGGCTCATATAATTGAATGCTTAGTCACCAGGGGACTCTTGTAAAGAATTAGAAGGACTAGGAGGTATGACTTTGTTGCAGGAAGTATGTCACTGGGGCCAGGCTTTGAAGTGTCAAAAGCCCATACCATGCCCAGTCTCTCTCCCTCTCTCCCTGTTGCTGTGATCATGATGAAGGACTCTCAGCTACTTTTCCAGCACCATGTCTGCCTGTGTGCTGCCATGCGCCCTGCCATGATGATAATGGACTAAGCCTCTGAACTGTAAGCAAGCCTCCCTACCAATTAAATGCTTTCTTTTATAAGAGTTACTTGGTCATGTTACCTCTTCACAGTAATAGGACAATGACTAAGACATTAGCCAACATGCTTCCAGCCTCTACACGCCTCCATGTTCTTAGTTGTTAAAATTTTTTCTCATTCTTTGTCCAAATCAAAGGTTAAAACAGTGTTTAAGGTATCTTTGAGATGGAGGAGTCCTAATAGCTGTATATTATCATTTTAATTTTTTAAAATTACTTTCTGATTAGAATTTTGGCTTTGCTTGTAAATGTCTTCTATACATCATCTTCAGGTGGAAGTGGGGTGTCCCTTTAAAGTGCTATTTTTGTTAAATGTCTCACTTTTTACAAGATTACTATCCCACATTAATCTGGTTTTGATAGAATGGCTACATTCCAAGTTCCAGCCAGAGACTAAAAACTCATGAACCCAAATTGTTCTACAAAAGCCCAGCTTTTAAAAAAGCAAAACCAGCTTAAAACAAACAAACAAACAAAACTCCTTGCTGTAGAGGAGTCTCTTGAGGGGCACGCAGCTCATCTGTTCCCTTAGATGTGGAGACATGGGGTGGAAGGTGGAGACATGGGACTGGAAGGCGGCTCAGGAAAGCCCCTGCGCCCTTGCAGAGCACCGGCCTTTGGTTCCCAGCTTGTAGGGGGCCCTCGCCCCACCCTGTAACTCCAGTCTCAAGGAATCAGACGCCCTCTTCTGGCTTCCACGAGACCCTGCACACACGTGCCACACATATAAACATATTCAGACACATAAAGTAAAATAATTAATCTGCTTCCCTCACTTTGACATACATCATAGCCAGTTTACCTCTAAGGAAACTGACTTGGCAGTGATTTTATTAAGAGTAACGAATGTTCTCTGTGTGGCAGTGTTGTTCTGTTTTGTGACTTGGCACACTGTCTCAAGAATGAAGAAGAGAAGGAGCCCAGAGATCCTGCTTATGCCATGGCTCTGAACCTGTCCCTCAGGACACAGGCAGGGCCTGTGCCAGTTAGAGCAGGGCAGCAACTCCAACTCCCCTGTGGTGTAGGCAGAGTAGGTTAGAGAGAGGAACAGCTTTAAAATGATACAAAATTTAGGCTGAGTGGTGGTGTGACACGCCTTTAATCCCAGCACTCGGGAGGCAGAGGGAGGCGGATCTCTGAGTTCGAGGCCAGCCTGGGCTACAGAATGAGTTGCCGGACAGCCAGGGCTATACAGTGAAACCCTATTTCAGAGAGCGAGAGAGGGAGAGGGAGAGGGAGAGAGAGGGAGGGAGGGAGGGAGGAGGTTATCATTTAAATCAAATGCATAAATGTACATTCTTTGTCCAATGTAGGATGAACATTTTTTCTGTAGCTTAAGTTCTGTGGTTAGAACTGTACATTATCTAACATGAATTACATTCATAAAGTCAGAATAGATTTGTTACTATTCCTAGTTGTGTTCTATTTCATGAAAGGAAATTATAATGACAACAGGAAACAATCTGCCAATAAAATCCTATATTTAATTTTAATCATTTACACTTACTTAACCCACACCTTGCAGTTTCATTAGCAACTTATATCTGGTATTTTCAAATTATCCACTTAATTTTATTACAAATACATGACTCATTGGTTTATATAAAATGTAATTGTGTTGGACAGACTCCAAGGCACTCCCCAGCAGTGCCTGCCTGTCAGCATTCACTTCTATTATTCCTTCCCCAGATGATGGGCAAGACCTAAGACTTTTCAGATAGTAGCATGGGGGGAGGTAAAGGGATCTTGGTCCCATGATCATGTTGTATGGTATGAGCTGTCATGCTAGCAGGTACTCTGGGGACCATGAGTGCTGGCTTGAAAAAAAAAAAAATGTAGCTTAAAATTTTACTTCAGTAAGTTTACTATGTGCCCTTCAGTAACAAAAAGGTGGGAAAATGTTGATTCCAGTCAGAAAGCTTGTTCTGGTGCTGATCATGAGAGCACCCGGCAGTTCCAGGAAGCAGAAGAATGCTGGACGCTGGAAGGAAGTCTAGCTTGAAGCAAGGGTGTCCTGACATAAGGCTGTCCTGAGAGGTGGCCTTCCTTGATCACACATGCCGAAGGCATTGGGAAATACCTGGGATGTGCACTGCTGTGTGTTGGGCTTGAATTCCTGTGGGACAACCAAATTCTGAATGAGTTCAGAGTCAGCAGCAAACTGATGGTATTTGAAGCATCATGAAGCCCTTGGGAAGAGCACATTGAATGCCAGGGGGAGGGCTAAGAGCTGAAGACCCGGGAAGAGGACTTCGCAGAAACCTGAGCAGTCAGAGAGACAGGAACAGAGAGTTGGCTGGACAGGAGCCTGTGCTGTAGGATCTCAATTGTGTTGAAGATCACTGAGAGGTCAGGCTTCAAAAACACTCCTTAGTCAGGCAAGGCAGTCTTGAACATAGTGAACTTGCATTTTTTTTTTTTTTGTAGTCTGTTCTTTATTTTATATCTAGAATCCACTTATGAGTGAGTACACACCATGTTTGTCTTTCTGGGTTTGGGTTATCTCACTCGGGATGATTTTTTCTAGTTCCATTCATTTGCCTGCAAATTTCATTGTTTTTCTCTGCTGAGTAGTACGCCATTGTGTATATGTACCACATTTTCTTAATCCATTCTTCAGTTAACGGGCATCTAGGTTGTTTCCAGGTTCTGGCTATTACAAATAGTGCTGCTATGAACATAGCTGAGCATGTATCTTTATGGTATGAATCAGCATTCCTTGGGTATATGCCCAAAAGAGGTATAGCTGGGTCTTGAGGTAGTTCGATTCCTAATTTTCTGAGAAACCTCCATACTGATTTCCACAGTGGTTGTACAAGCTTGCATTCCCACCAACAGTGGAGGAGTGTTCCCTTTGCTCCACATCCTCTCCAACATTGGCTGTCATTGGTGTTTTTGATCATAGCCATTCTGACAGGTGTAAGGTGGTATCTCAGAGTCGTTTTGATTTGCATTTCTCTAATGATTAAGGATGTTGAGCATTTCTTTAAATGTCTTTCAGCCATTTGTGATTCTTGTTTTGTGAATTCTCTGTTTAGCTTTTTAGCCCATTTTTTAATTGGACTGTTCAGTATTTTGATGTCTAGTTTCTTGAGTTCTTTATATACTGTGGAGATCAATCCTCTGTCAGATGTGGGGTTGGTGAAGATCTTTTCCCATTCTGTTGGCTGTCTTTTTGTCTTATTGACCGTGTCTTTTGCCCTGCAAAAGCTTCTCAGTTTCAAGAGGTCCCATTTATTAATTGTTGTGCTCAGGGTCTGTGCTGTTGGTGTTATATTTAGGAAGTGGTCTCCAGTGTCAATGCCTTCAAGAATACTTCCTACTTTCTTTTCTGTTAAGTTTAGTGTAACTGGATTTATGTCTAGGTCTTTGATCCACTTGGACTTGAGTTTTGTGCATGGTGATAGATATGGATCTATTTGTAATCTTTTACATATTGACATCCAGTTATGCCAGCACCATTTGTTGAAGATATTTTCTTTTTTTCATTGTATAGTTTTGGCTTCTTTGTCAAAAATCAGGTGTTCACATGTGCATGCATTAATGTCAGGGTCTTCAATTCAATTCCATTGGTCCATATGTCTGTTTTTATACCAGTACCAAGCTGTTTTTACTATAGCTCTATAGTAGAGCTTGAGGTCAGGGATGGTGATGCCTCCAAAGGTTGCTTTATCGTATAGAATTCTTTTATCTATCCTGGGTCTTTTGTTTTTCCATATGAAGTTGAGTATTTTTCTTTCCAAGTCTGTGAAGAATTGTGTTGGGATTTTGATGGGGATTGCGTTGAATCTGTATATTGCTTTTGGCAAGATTGCCATTTTTACTATGTTAATTCTGCCTATTCATGAGCATGGGAGATCCTTCCATTTTCTGATATCTTCTTCAGTTTCTTTCTTTAGAGATTTAAAGGTGAACTTGCATTTTATCTATTTGCTTACTTGTAATTTTTAACTATTAATGTTAAGTATTATAGACATCACACACACAACGCAAGTATCATATGCTTCCTTGATCTTGTATAGGAATTATTAAAGTTATCTAGGGTAAACTTTTTTGTTGCCATTTAAACATCAGTGGTTGTTCAGTTGGGATGTATTTTTATTGTATTTCATTTTGTTAATATGTGATATGACCACAAACTAAAATTTAAAGCTAGGCATGGTGATGCACACCTTTAATCCCAGCACTCGGGAGGCAGAAGCAGGTGGATCACTGTGAGTTCGAGGCCAGACTGGTGTACACAGTGAATTCCAGGACAGTCAGCTACACAGTGAGACTTGTTGTTGGGTGTCTCTTTACCCTTTTGGCTTTGTGATCTTTTGGGGGGCCCACCACCCAGCTCCCCAATAAATCATCGTTTAGGCTTATTCTTTCTTATGAATGCCCAGCCTTAGCTTAGCTTGTTTCTAGCCAGCTTTTCTTAAATTACCCCATCTATCTTTTGCCTCTAGGCTTCTACTTTTCTTACTTCTGTGTATCTTATTCCGTAGCTGACTGGGTGGCTGGGTGGCTGGCCCCAGCCTCCTTCTCTCCTTGTCTTGCTCCTTGATCTCTCTTCTCTCTTTTTCTCCTTTTATTTATTCTCTCTGCCTGTCAGCCTCACCTATTCTTTCTCCTGCCTTGCTATTGGTCATTTAGTTCTTTATTAGACCAATTAGGTATTTTAGACAAAGTAACACAGCTTCACAGAGTTAAATATGCAACATAAAAGAATGCAACACATTTTGCATCATTATACAAATATTCCACGGCATAAATGGAATGAAGTGTAACATATCTTAAAATAAGATTCCACAACAGAGACCCTGTCTCAAAAAACAAAAAACAAAACAAACTAACATTTACCGTTTCACTCATTGTTGATCTACAGTTGGGTGGCACCACCTGTCATTACATTGCTGTCCACCTCCAGAGAAATTGACATAGTCCCCAGCTGAAGTTCTGCACCCATAAGCAGCCTAACCACAGCCAACCTACTGGCCTTTGGCAGCACTGCTCTGCATGATATATTCATGAATTGAACTACCTCTTGTGAGTCATAGTCATGTCGTATTTGGTCTTCTGTAACTGGTTTGTTTCATTTGGTATTATAGTACCCTCAAGGCTCCTCCATGCTGTGTGTTGTACTTTCTATCTGTGTTATCACATTGTGTTTATCCACTCTTCTGTTTGAACCTTCGCTTTCAATTCTCTCAGGTGTACAGTCTACAGATTAGATGGTGACTCTTTTTAAGCTCCTTTGGGAATGTTGTTTTCCATGGGACTGTATCATTTTCCGTAGTATCCTCTCATCTGACAGCCATCAGCAATACCAAAGGGTTCTCAGCTCTCTCCATCTGACTCTGTCTTCAGGTTTGTTCTGTCTTGTCCTGTGCTATACGACATTGGTCATCCTAATGAGTGTCAGGTGTTCTCACTGTAGATTCGAGTTTTATTCCCCTAATGACTAATTATGTTGAGTATCTTTTCATGCTCTCTTAGGCTGTTAATAGATCATTAGAGAAACATCACTTGTGGTTACACTAATTTTAGATTTTATTCTTACAAAACATGTCTTAACAGATTTTTTGTTGTTGTTGTTGCCAATTCTTGGTCCTCCTATTTTCTTGAACAAATGTTTGATTTTGGTTTTGGCTCTAACATTTATGTAGCCAATGTAAAGGTGAAGATAACATAACAAATCATGCTCTTTTTTTATATGTCATGATTTTTTTAAACATTTTATTTATTTGTATATGTGTGCATGTGTGTCATGGTGTGTATATGGAAGTCAGAGGACAATTTGTAGGAGGAAGTTCTTTCCTTCTACCATGTGGGGACTAAAGATTGAACTCAGGTCATCAAAATTGACAGCAGGCACTCTTATCCACGGTAGCCATGTTACTACCTGACAAATCATACTTTGAAAAAATGGCCCATATAGATTTTTAAAGTTAAGGAGAAAGAAAGTTTTAACATTCATGTTATTTTGTTTTATTTAGCACATTTAATAGTCCTTTTGGGGCTAGAGAGATGATGGCTCAGGGGTTAAGAGAATCAGCACCCACCTAGTGTTCACAACCATCTATAACTCCAGTTCCAGGAATCTGATGCCCTCCTATGGCCTTCGTGGGCCCTGTACAATGCTGTGTACATGCATGCATGCAGGCAAAACACATAAAATAAAAACAAATGAATATTTTTTTGGTTTTTGTCTTTCAAGACAGGGTTTCTCTGTGTAGCTCTGGTTGTCCTTGAACTCACTCTGTAGATCAGGCTGGCCTTGAACTCAAAAATAAATGAATCTTAAAAAGTAGTCTTCCCCTTTCTCCTCCTTTTCCTCCTTTTCCATATCTCAAGACAGAGTCTCACTGTGTATCTTATCTTGAACTTATTGTCTTCTTGACTTAGCCTTTAAGTTCTTGGATTATGGGCATGTGCCACTGTGCCTAACTATTTTTATTATTTAATATTATTCTACAAGTCTATTTAAAAGTGCTTCTGAATCTTTCACAAAGTGTTGGGTCAGCCAAAAGATATAACTTTAAGGAATCAGACCCTGACACCCTCCTCCCCACTCCCCGGAAGCTTGTTTCTGGTGACCAGATCTCGTGAAGTATCGTTAATTTCACTTCCATAGCCTTTTCCTGTTTCTGGTCATTCAGAGTTGTTGAAGAAAAATGTAAGTTCCCCTATGTATAGCTTCATGTCACCAAAGAGAGCAGACCACTCCATTCGTCTCCTCCGAGTTCTGTGAGAAGCCAGGTCTCCATGAAACTAATACAGAGGCTGAGTACCATGGCTCGTTTTGCAGGGGTGGAACCCAGAGGAAGGGCTGTGCTTAGTTCTCTGCCTGAGTCGGCAGGCAGTCTTGTACGCAAGGTATTGTCTTCAGATGGATTTCAGTTGGCTTCTGCTTGACTTTTCTGTTCTTTAAACAAGAATATGTCTTATCTTTTTTTAACAGTTGTTTCGAGAAGTACGAATAATGAAGATACTGAACCATCCTAACATAGGTATGAAATCACCATGTGTGGTTAATGACAGCATGTTTCCCCATGGAAGGGCATTTGGATGTGTACGGTTTCACTGTTGCTCTCTCTATAAAAAAAGAAAAGTGAGCCCTCGGGGAGGGGACACTTGGTGCGGTGACACAGTCCTGTGGGTCCTGGGCTGCCCTCTGCTGCTGGTGCCTCTCCTGTGACACCACACTGAGTACAGCTGGGGTTCATGCACACACAGCGATTTCTAGCTCCTTATTAAATCAGAGCTTGCATGTCATCAGCTCTTAATAGAGAAGAATTACATATATTGAACTATTAACATTTGAGTTTAATGTAGTGTTGACAAGCAAGATAGTTTTGTATTTTGAAGAAAATAAGGCATTAATTTCAATTTTACTGAATTGTTTTAGTAAATTTTGACTTTGCACCCTTTTACAAATAAACTTATTGATCAGATATGTTATATAAAATCATTTGATTCTAAGGAGTAAAAAATTATTTTTAATCTACCTTTTTAAAAAGATTGTATCTTGCATCTTTAAGGATTTTCTCTATATGTAACCATTAATGTGATCTTTTTTGGTTTTTGTTTTTGTTTTGTTGGGTTTTTGGGGGGTTTTTTTTTTGGTTTTTTTTTTTTTTTGGTTTTTTGGTTTTTTGAGACAGAGTTTCCCTGTATAGTTTTGGTGCCTATCTTGGTGGATCTTGTCCTGTAGAACAGGCTGGCCTTGAACTCACAGAGATCTGCCTGGCTCTGCCTTCCGAGTGCTGGGATTAAAGGTGTGCGCCACCACCACCCAGCCTAATGTGATCATTCTTGGTGAATAATTTCCCCTGTGTAAGTCTAGTACTATTTTTACTAGACCTTTTTTAATATTACATAAATGTAGGTTTTGTTTAATACCAAACATTAACACTTCATGATAACTTAATGTTGCACCCTCTTTCTAAGCACTCATGAAAACTCTTTCTGATTTTAAGTGCTCTGTCTCTGTCTCTGTCTCTCTGTCTCTGTCTGTCTCTGTCTCTCTCTCTCCCTCTCTCTCTCTCTCTCTCTCTCTCATTGTTTTGGTTTTGGTTTTAGAGACAATGTCTTTGTAACTCTGTAACTCTGGCAGGCCTGGTTCACAGAACTCCACCTGTCTTTGCCTCTGCCTCCCAAGTGCTGGGATTAAAGGTGTGCACCACCATCACCTGGCAAGATTTCTCTTTTTATTATCTTATTCTAACTAGAAAAGGCTATGGCTTTTTCTTCTCAAAAACTGACTGCTTCAACTCATGTTGACTCCAGATCACTTTGTGATAAGGTGTAAGTAGTTTCCTTGCATAGAAGTAATGACTCTGAATGATTTTTTTTTATTTTATTTATTTTGAAGTAAGAATTACTCAGTTTAGCAAAGGTTCTAATATTCTCACTGTTGCCTAAGGTCTGCAGAAAGAACACCCATTTTATGCTGTCAGTTACAGAGTTATATGTAGTAAGTCTTCCTCTGTCCTGCCAGCCAGCTCCCAAATAATGACACAGAGTCTTCTTATTAATTATGAAAGCTTAGCCTGTAGCTTAGGCTTGTTCCTAACCAGCTCTTATAACCTACATTAACCCATTTATATTAATCTACATTATTTTTATTTTTTTTAATTTTTTTTTTCTTTCGAGACAGGGTTTCTCTGTGTAGCTTTGCGCCTTTCCTGGAACTCACTCGGTAGTCTAGGCTGGCCTCGAACTCACAGAGAGCCACCTGCCTCTGCCTCTCGAGTGCTGGACTAAAGGCGTGCGCCACCACCGCCCGGCTTAATCTACATTCTACCATGTGGCATTACCTCTCTTCTGTCGTGTACCTCCTGTTTCCTCTCTGTGACTCGTCGAGTCTCCTCCTTTCTTCTTGCCAGAGTCCTTCTCTGTCCCCAGAAGTCCCGCCTAACCTCTTCCTGCCCACTTACTGTCATTCAGCTCTTTATTAAACCAGTCAGAAGGCACCTTGGTAAAGACACATCTTTGTGTAAACAATATTCCACAACAGTTACATTTCTTCTTTTTTCAGTGAAACTGTTTGAAGTGATTGAAACAGAGAAGACACTGTACTTAGTCATGGAATACGCGAGTGGGGGTAAGAATAAATGGGCTCAGAAAACATGTCATGTTTGATAGGACATAGAACTGATGGTGCTTGGCAGGTCATTATAGCATTTATACCTTCATCATTATTGTAATCTATAGTCTTATTAACATATATTTAATTACCTCTTAATGAAAATTCAATGTTTGCTTTCAAGACCTGCTGAGCCTACAGTATAAATAAAACTTTTGGCTTATTTAAACATTACCTAGGGACTTTTTAAAATTTGTCATCTTTTGGATGTTTTAATTTGCTGGTTTAAATATTAAAATAACATATTTGACTTGTAGTGCAAGAGTGCAGAGTATATTTAATAAAGTCTATAGTGAAAGCTTACTCTACATCAGATATTTATTTAACTGACTGCTCATATATAACCGATCTTCAGTATATATGCATTGCCAAGATAATCCATGAATGTCTGGATTTAAGTAACTGTTGTCTGTATGTTCTGTAAATTGGGGTTGAGTTGGTGGGAAGTGGCAGAGCCCATGTGTGATAGAGAATACAGCATATAATAGAGAATACAGCATATAATAGAGAATGCAGCATATACTTTGACTATTGCAGAGTCCCAAGAAGGCTGATTTTTTTATTCAGTGTTGATTATAGAAAATCACTTTTCTCTCCTGCACTTTCCCTTAAATAAGAGTCACTTGATTCAAATTATTATTCCATTAGGACTTCTTAGATTACATCTCAAGGAGTTACATCATTGAAAAAGTAGAAACAAAATATTTAAAGGACATGCTTTAAAAGTACAAAGAACTGCTGGGCAGTGGTGGTGGCACATGCCTTTAATCCCAGCACTTGGGAGGCAGAGGCAGGTGGATCTCTGTGAGTTTGAGGTCAGCCTGGACTTCAGAGTGAGTTCCAGGAAAGGCTCCAAAACTACACAGAGAAACCCTGTCTCTAAAAAAAAAAAAAAAAAAAAAAAAGTATAAAGAACTTAAGCAATTGAAAAATAAGAGGACTGGAATTACTTTGTAGATTGACTAGGTTTTTACTCATTGACAGGAAAACGTTGCATTGAACTTATCTAGAGCCTCTCCATTAGTGAAGACCAAGGGTCTGTGTGGCAGTGCAGATCTTCCATAAACTGGAGTAAAGATTTGTTTTGTCTGTGGCATCTAGGAAACACATTTTAATATGGCTTCTCGGATTTCCAAACTTTTTATTTTAAATACTGAGCATGTGTAATTGCTTTTAAGTTGTTTTTGCAGATTAAATATTTTAGTAAATTTGCTTTTTTCAGAAAGTTTTTCTGCCCTGAAAATATTTCAGTGTAGTTTTTCATTTGTTTCCTGATTTGTTCACTTGTTTGTCTTTGGTGGTGCTGGGGACTGAGCATGGGACCTTCATGCTAGGCAAGTGCTCTGCCGCAGAACTGCACCAGCCCATCAGTGTAGATCTTTGACATACCCAGGAACCGTGTAAATTTGCATAAAATGCAGATCCAGAATAAAACTTGTAAGTGCTACATAGTGAATTGTTTTTCTGTCCTTTAGTTATATTTCCATACAATTCTATCCTGTCAGGATAGGAGCCCTGATTATTACTTTTAGTTCAGTGAAAATCATTTATTTTGTTTGTTTTTCTATATTGCAGTAATAAAATTTAGGGAAAAGAGTTTAGACATGCTTTGATATAAGAAATGATAGGCCTCTAAAGGCCAGTGGCTACCTTTCTGCTTTACACAGGTCCACCACGAGGCTCTGCATTATGAGCCGATTCAACTGTTGCTAACAAGTACAGTCAACTCTCTGTGGGTGCTGAGGGCAGGGTAGGACCTCTGGAGGGGAGGAGTTGTGTAGAGAGATCAATTGATGTGTTGGAGGCGGGGCAGAGACAGGGTGTATTAGTCAGGGTTTCTATTGCTGTGAAGAGACACCATGACCACCGCAATGCTTATAAAGGAAAACGTTAAATTGGGGCTGGCTTACAGTTTCAGAGGTTTAGTCCATTATCATCATGGTGAGACATGGCAACGTGCAGGCAGACGTGGTGCTGGAGAAGGAGCTGAGGGTTCTACATCCTGATCAGCAGGCAGCAGAAGTAAAGACTGACACACTGGACACGGCTTGATCGTATCTGAGACCTCAGAGCCCACCTCCACAATGACACACTTCCTCCACCAAGCCACACCTCCTAAGAATGCCACTCCCTGTGGGCCAAGCCTTCAAACACACGAGTCGATGGGGGCCATGCCTACTCAAACCACCACACAGAGAGAAAATGAAAACCAACCCAAACCTGCTTTCTTTGAGTCATACAAAGCAATGACTCTGTTCATAAGAATAACCATGGTTCTTTGGCAGTGCATCTAAAATCTTTTTTGGCATTTTAAATCTGTTAGTGGCAAGGCAAGTCAGGGAAATAAAACATTGAATTTTCCCTCTGAAATCTCCATATAGTTTCAGATTGGATATGATATGCACACTAATGAACATCTGAGTCAGACTGCTGCCACTTTGCCAGGTATCGGTCAGGAGACTGATTGACTAATGATGGAGTGGTGATTAAAAAGCCAGGGGGTTCCTGTATGGTTTTTCTGAATCATGGTTAATTGAAAGAAGCCTGTTAAAGTAGGTGTTGGGGCTCCTCTGACACAGTATTTATTCTTCCTTTTGTTTATGTAAATAATACTTAGAAATGCCTACAAGGTTATTTTCTAGGTACTGAGAATACACAGAGTCAGCCCTCAATATTATGTTGTAATTGGTAAAGCACAGCATTGGCAGGTGCTGATAGGTGAAAGACTGGTGTGAGTTTCCTGGGCACAGTCCAAGAGGAGAACCAGATGTTTGATATTTGAACTCTTCTGTTCATCTTTCCAGCCTAAACTCAGGTGTCTAGAGTTAATGCTGTGATGGGCTAACTAGAATTAACAACCGTTGACACAGATCCAGAAGCACCTGCTCTGATGAGCCAACCAGAGCATCCATTCATTTCTTGTTCTCATCATCCCATCTATCACTCACTTCACAAAAATGACCATGTTTGGCATTGTAGATGTGTTAGTTTCATCAACATGCATCCATTGCATATTTGATTTTTAATATTTTACTTATATCCTAAGGATAATTTACATATGTCATATCTGTGTACTTAAATACAAGTGTTATTTATTGAGTACTATATGCCACTGTGCCAAGCACATGCTTTGTTTCATGTAGTCCTCACAGCAGCTTAAGTAGATTCTGATTAGACACAGAATCTTCATGGGGTTAAAAAGTCCTGCTAAATGTCCCCTAGCATTAAGTACCCACTAAGTATAGGCTACACAGGATACATACCCAATGGTCAGATTTTGAAGCCTGAGACTGTAGTTTGGCTATAGTATAGTATATAGTATAGTACAGTACATAGTACTGTGTAAGCTCTTAAGCCATCCAGTAAGTTTTTATTCTACATGTATGTCTGCATTGTGCAGCTGATAAGGACACAGAAGATAAATTTCTCCCTTATACTGAGGGAACAGTTCAAGATTTTAACTTAATATTAATTTTTCTAAACTATTACAGACTAGAGAAAAATTTTAAAACTTATGGAGATATAGATACATAGGTTCAGTAGAAAATTTCAGCACCATCTAGTTACTGTTAATGAGTTCAGTGCATATTTGTTGCATGTCCACTCTGTGTTCTGTCATGGAGATAAAGGAGATATATGATGTGGCTGTGATGGGGTTGAGACAGCCCACAGGTCATATGGGGCAGCAGAACGCAGACCAGGCTGTCATTTGTGGTTCACTGCCAAGATAATATGAGGACATATGAATAAGCATGGTCAGCATACAGTCCAGAGAAGAATGATGGAGTTGGAATTTAAGAGAAAGCATGTGACTGCCCTGTGGTTTCCCTTCATTGGAATGGGTAATAAAGAGTTGACTGTATTTCATGTAACTTGTAGAGAACACATCTTCTTGGTTACTTTTAAGAGTTTTTCTAAATCATAAATTGCTACAGATTCTCAATTCCACATGTAATTTTTTTCCTATTCCTGTGTTAGTTTGTGACTTGTCTAAACGTATCAGAAAATGGTAGACCAAGTGGTTCTTGAAAGGTAAGGCCAAAACTTGGCATTGCATATATTGCTAACCAAAATCAATGTATATTTATTGCCTGCTCTACCTTTCTGATTCAGGTGAAGTATTTGATTACTTAGTTGCCCACGGAAGAATGAAAGAGAAAGAGGCCCGTGCAAAATTTAGGCAGGTATGGAAAGTGGTTTTCACCTTTGTTCTGCTGATGGTTTTAGTGATGTGCAACAGACGGAATCACACAACTTTGAGAGTACGTGGGATTTTCAAAGAAAATTCTCCTTTCTTACATTTTTTAAGAATGGAAAATTCCTAAAAAAGAAACCCATTTTCTTTGAATTTCACTTTAAAATAGTTGCAGGTGGTTATTTTGAGATGGCCATGAGCAGTAACATTTTATAAGTTAGACTTAGTGTTTACCTTTGACTCTGGAAAACGCAGACCAGACTGAGACAGAGAAGAAATTAATGCCCAATCCTTTGATGTGGCCAGAGATTGCTGTCAATCCCTGTTCACTACATGTGTGTTACAGAAGTTATTATTTTCTTTGATAATTAAATATATGTTGGTTTTAAAATTCATTTCAGGCTTAAAGAATATGGTCAGTTTTATTTAGCCACATATGGAAGAGAAATGTAAGTGTGGTGGGAGATGGTGATGAGATACATTTCCAGTTCAGATTCAGTGTAACTTACTGGAGAAAGGATGCAGTGAGGGAGGGTGATTTTTTTAAAAAACACATTTATAATTTTACTTTTAATTTTTGCAACTACATTAAGTGCACTTTTATTTTTTTACATAATTTATTTTAAAAACACTTGTATATAAAAAAAATTGCACACTAAAATTGACTAGACCCAAAGTTCATACATCTCAGTGAGCTTCTATAGTTAGAGGAGCTGTTCAGAACGGAAGCCGGGCTCTTCACATTGGATTTCTAGACTTTCACTGTTGGATATATTTTATGTACTTACCCACCACCAAAAAAGAAAACGCCATGACAGAGTTAGAACTAGAAAAACAATTATCTTTATTTTCCCTTTCAAACTCATGTCCAACACCTGCATTCAGCTCTTCCCTGTCCCTGATATTTAGCTTTCTTTCTTGTTCTTTGTATAAAGAAAAACATTATTTGTTTGCATGCATATGTACATGTATATATTACTGGTTAGATTCTGAATGTGAAGAAGAACATGGGTTTTCTTAGATTGTGTGACCTCACTTAATTTTATGCATTCTAGGTCCATCCATTTTACTGAAAATTGTTATTTTTTTACATTTTGATAGTATTCCATTTTTTATAAACCAAACTTTCATTAACTATTCATCTGTTGTTGGACAACTAGGCTAAAAAAATAAACTTTATAAATTACTACAGAAATGACTAGTGAATTGTGAATTATCCATAAAATGTACTGAAGTAAAGCTTCAGCAATATATCCTAGACTTGCCTTTAGTGAATTAGGAATTTTTATTTTAAAGTAATTTAGCTCCTCATCATGAACATTACACTGATTCTGCATTTAAAAACATTCTGTAAACTGGGCAGTGGTGACACATGCCTATAATCTGAGCCCTCAGCAGGCAGAGTGTAGAGGATCTCTGTGAGTTCAAGGCCAGCCTGGTCTATAGATTGAGATCCAGAACAGCCAGGGCTACACGGAGAACCCTGTCTTGAGAAAACAAACAAACAGACAAACCACTCTATAATCAGTCTGTTTGAGCAATGAAAGTTTCCATAAGGTCTTCCTCTGTGATAGCTTTCCATGGAGGCTAATTCATTAAACAGAGAGACCCTCGTCAAGAGGGAAGCTGCTTCACTTTTTGACCTGACCTTCCAAAGTGATTATGTAGTAACTTTGTCTTATAAGTTTCTGTTATTCGGGTAGATTCCTTTAGTTACTTATAATAGTAGTTGGGCCTGTGAGATGGCCGAGGGAGCAAAGGCACTTGCCACCAGCCAGGACAACCTGAGTTTAGTCCCCAGGAACCACATGCAGGGAGGGCAGAACTGACTCCTGAAAGGTGTCCTCTAACCTCAGTACACATGTCATGGGAGAAATGAATCTAAAGAACAGTGGGTCTAGGGCAGTTAATTTTCAAGATCCTCCTGCTGCAGGGAGCTAACTACGGAATAAACTTGGTTCTTTGCCCTTTAAAAACAAAATAAACAGCGGCTGTGGAAACAACTGGTAATGAGGGAAGCAACATGAAGCCTGGGCTGTGCTGGGCCCCTTCCCATTGAATTCCTCCCTAGCCTGGAGTGGAATCCCTTGCTCTCTGGTCAGGCAGTCCAGTCATCTCCCTCCTTGTCAGCCATTGCTAGTAGCAGATGAGAAAGAAAATTCCCCTTGGTGACGCATGTTCCCTTTGGGACCTTCGTGTATATTTTAAAAGATGATTTCTATTTACCCTTTTTCTTTCAGCCTGCTGGGTTTACTTCCTTGCTAAAGCATGGCGAGTATAGAAAGTTGTACCTGGTGAGAGGCTGTGTGTTGTCCAAGTGTGCAGTCAGCCATTGTGCTGAGTGGGAGCAGGGCAGGGTGTAGGTTAAGATCTTTAGCCCTAGCCAAAAAAGATGTATATTTACTTGTATTTATGATTTTTATATTAACAGTGAAAGAATGAACTACATTAACAAGGATATATAGATTCATGCCTTTGACTCTACTAATGGTATGCTAAAAACAATACACAGTTTAAAACCATTTTAGCAACCATTGCCAGTACAGTGTCTCTGTATTCCATAAGCTGTGAGGGTATGCAAATGCGCGCGCGCGCGCGCGCACACACACACACACACACACACACACACACACACACACTCACACACACACTCACACACACACACACACCATGGTGTTAGGGCTGGGGAATCGGCTCAGCAGTTAAGCATGCTTCCTGCTCTTCGAGGGGACCTGGTTCAGTTCCCAGAACTCATATGGTAGCTCATAATCATCTAAATCTCCAGTTCCAGGGGGTAGAATGCCCTTTTCTGGCCTCTGTGAGTCTTGCACCCATGTGGCCCACAGACATAAATGCAGCAAAACACCTATTTACATAAAATGAATATAAGTCTTATTTTCAAAATTATGGTATTGATTCCAAGGTCACGGCTACTACTTAGAGAATAGGAATTCCTGACCCATGTGTGTCATTGCAACACCACCCCAACAACAGTTGTGGGGCCTGAGGTCTGCTCATAAGTCCTGTTCTCAGGGTCCACAGTGGGGGGTTGTAGAGAAGTCCCTGCATCCTGCCTGTGGGATGTTCTCAGGTGGCAGAGTCTGCTGTAGGCCAGGATGATGAAACATGGGCTTATGGGTTCATGTGGGGAATTAGAAGTCAAAACTTCTTTCATGTCACACATGGTCCCTTGCTAGGGGCATGTGGTGACACCGTAGATACCCCATTGAAACACTAGCTCAGAGGTCACTTCTGTGGGAAGAACGTATGCTTCGTGCAGCATTCTCTTACCTTAGCTTTCGTTGTTAGCGCTTTGGAGCTTAGGATTCTTATTCCATAAATGTCGATGAACTGGTTACCTAGAGACCATCCTGTCAGGTGTGAACTCTGGTCACACTTAGTAGCCATATCACCATAGCACACCTTCACTGTGTCGTACAGTGTGTGACCTATAAAGACAGCCATGTTATCAGCAATTTCTGCCAGACAGCATAGAGAAGTAGCCTGGACACTGTCACCTACATAGTACATCCAGTAATATATACATGCAAATAGATCCTGTGACTAGCAGCATAAAGTAGTGAAAATCAAGTGGTAGAACTCTGAAGCACGATGATCCAGAATCTTTTTATTGTTCTGTTCTGCTGTGCATAGGGACTCATACTGAAGATGCTCATGGCATTGACATCTGGCCCCAACATTTAGTGACTGCAATATTTGCTCAGTGTGGAATCCAGGGACTTTGACCGAGCTGTCTCTCAAAGCTTGATCCCTTCGGCTTCATGAATAGATCATGTTCCCTAACCAAGTAGCGCATCTCATCCTTTATCCCCCACTCTCCCTTGCCAAAATCCTCAATTGTTCCTGTCCTTCAAGACACCCTCAAGCGAAGGGCACATGTCCAAGAAGCATTTCTGGTGAAAATCACTTGTTTCCATGACCCCTGATTTCTTTGTCCCTCTGCTTCTATGAGTCTACCTTGTGTTAGAGTTACTGTAGGACTTTCCCTTCTTAATGGACGTGTGAGCTCCGAAGGGAAGTGCTCATGTGATGTTCGTTTCTGTACTCCCTAGGAACAAGCACATGGCAGGTACTCAATAAACTGACCGGAATCAGAGGACTTTAATTAATTATTTACTCATTGTGTATCGGTGGTTTTGTTTTTTTCACATTCATGTCTTGTCTTTGAACCACTTTAACATACATTTAATATTTTTCCAGCACTGAAATGCCACTTTCACTCTACTTTGAATTCCGTTCCCCTCATGCCTGTTAACACCACCATACTTCATACCACCTTTAGACCTTGGGAATCTCCTTCCTGTCTGCACTTGTGAATAGCTAACCCACATCCGTACTGATTCCACACTTAACTGACCCACCGCTCTGCACTAAAATGACCATCCTTTTAGGCACCAGATATAATTACATGTTCAAGGTAGCTCTTTATCTTTCACTGACGATTTCTTTTAAAGAATTATCACAGAAAAGCTTATAATCTATTTCTTGTTTGTATTCAAGACCTTTCCATTGTTGGATACTTCCCTCTCTGGCCCTTATCCCCAGAGTCCTACACACTGGCTCTGGCTGCAAAATGTATATGCAGTGCACAGTAATTTGTCCAGCTGAATTAAGGGCAAATGTAAGATTAACTTGTATCTCATTTATTGATTATTTGTTTTCTCTTGAGGGTTAGATTTTTCCTATTTCTTTATATTTGAGCAGAAAATATGAGATGTTGTTAAATACTTCACTGATTATTAGTTCTTGATAAATTAAGGAAATATGCCTTGAACAAATGTGATATAATTCCCAGATACATTTTGTTTTAGCTCCAGCCAGCTATCTTGAATGCTAGTTTACATGTGCCAAAAAAAGCCCTTTCAACACTGAAGTAAACCCTTGTTCTCAACACAAATTACATACTTTGACTCATGTAAACAGAGAAATTTAATGGGTATAGAGGATTTCCGTGGATGTTGACCAAAAGAAAAATCACAGTATGTTTTCCCAAGAAAATATTACTTCCCACATTTAAAACTTCCATCTCTTTAATAAGCATAATTTTCTAAACTAATCATGAAATTGCTATTATTTTTAATTCAAAGTTAGTACTTGATCAAATTGAAAATTATAATTATGAAAATCAAGTATTTAACTGTAAAATAATTTTTACTTTTATCCAAATATTTCTTTCAGATTGTATCTGCTGTACAGTATTGTCATCAGAAATGTATTGTTCACCGTGATCTTAAGGTAAGCTGCTACTTTGAAAATTAAAATCTTAATTATGAAAGTATGTAATAATAAGGGAGCTAGAGAGATGGCATGATGAATAAGATTACTTGCTTTGCAAGCATGAGGATCTGATTATAAATCCCCAGCACATACTTAATACAACGTGCTAGGGCTGTGCATGCCTATAACTCCAGCATTTGGAGGCAGAAGCTGGTGGTAGGTCCTGGGAGCTCACTGGCCAGCCAGCCTAGCTGAAAACACCAAAGTCAGGTTCAGTGAGTGATTCTGTCTTAAGAGAATGAAGCAGAAGGTGATACGGAGGGCACTAGGCGTTCTCCTCTGGACTCCACCCATAGCGCCATGCACACCCTTAAAATTTATCATAGTAAATTAGGGCCACCTCTTCAGTTACCCAGCATTTCAGGCACAGAATGTGGTGGTTTTATAGAATTGTCACCATAGCTTATGAAAGGCACTGTGTTCACCAGCACTTGAAAATGTGGACATGACATTGTCTAATGCCAAAGTTAGAAGACTTGACTGTTAACTAGCATACTTTAAATAGATAAATTTGGAATTCTGTCCTCACCTGAAAATGTCCAAGGGCTCATCTAGACAGAAGTAATGGCAAAGCACAAGTCACAAATATATGTTTGCTCCACGTAAGAACCAGGGTCTTTTCTCAGCACCAAAGTTCAAAATGAGAAGAGTGTTTAATGTGTTCATGTGTCAGTTAGCTTTCTGTCAGCCTGACACAAGCCAGAGTCTTTTGGGAAGAGGGATGCTCAGTTGAGAAATGTCTCCGTGAGACTGGGTTGTAGGCAAGCCTGGGGGCCTTTTCTTGAGGAACGGTTGATGTGGGAGGGCTCAGCCCACGGTGGGTGGGGCCACTACTGGCCAGGTGGGCCTGGGTTGTATAAAACAGCAGACTGAGCCATGAGGAGCAAGCCAGTGCACATGGCCCTCCATGGCCTCTACTTTAGTTCCTGTCTCCAGGTTCCTGATTTGAGCTCCCACCCTGACTTCCCTCAGTGGACTGTGACTGGGGACATGGAAGCCAAATAAACCCTTTCCTTTGGTGATGTTTATCACAGCAATAGGAAGTAAATGTTTGAGATGCACATAAACGAGTCTGCTTTGGAATAAAGTGTGTGGTAGAAATGGTTACAGTCCAACAAGCTTCAAAAGCGTGGGCTTCAGTTGTGTTTCTGTCTTCTCCTCCTCCTCCCCCTCCCTCCTCTTCCTCCTCCTTCCTCCTCCCCCTCCCTCCTCCTCCTTCTCCTCTCCCTCTTCCTCCTCTTCTTCCTTCTCCCCCTCCCCTCTCTCTCCTCCTCCTCCTTCTCCTCCTCCTCCTTTCCATCCTCCTTTTCCTCCTCCTCCCCCTTCCTCCTCCTCCTTTCCTTTCCCCCTCCTCCTTCTCCTCTTCCTTCTCCTCCTCCCCCTCCCTCCCTCCTTCTCTTCCTCATCCTCCTTCTCCTCCTCTTTCTCCTCCGCTCCTTCATTCTCCCACATCTTCTGTTTTTCTTTTTAACATTACCCTTTGCCTTTGTCCATTCCTGGCATCAAGCCTGGATTCTGTTTAAATATATTATTGCCCTACACGGTGGTCAGCAATCTAATTGTGTTTGGTTCCATTCTTCTGACCTGTTTACTGCTCCAACTATTTCTGTATCTATTCCTTTCGCGGGAGTTTTAGGGGAAAACATTTCTACGAAGAAAAAGGGTGGGTGGTTACCCTATTTCTTTGTTCGTTCAGCAATATGTGTTCAGTCCAGTCCAGTGGAGAGAAGGTTCCCATATATCCCTGGACTGAGACCTCAGCACTGTATGCTGGTGTCTTCGGAGGCAGTGTGGTTACTTAGGTTCCCATCTAGACTGTTGTGGAGAAAGTGAGAAAGTCTACCTCACTACAGATGAGCAAGGAGACTTAGACCCTTACAGCAGAAAGACGTTTTTCTGTTGTTGTTGCTCTGTCCATAAATGTTGATTTAATGTAACTCCCAGATTCGTTCATTTTCATAGTATCTGTGTCAACTTTTATTTGTTAACTAGTTGGTTGGTTTTTGTTTTGTTTACTTGAGGGGAGGGTGAGGGGTTTTGGTTTGGTTTTTTGAAGCAGGTCCCACCATGTAGCTATCCCAGGTTAACCTGGAACTTGCAATCTCCTGCCTCAGTTTTCCCATGCTGAGATTATAGGCATGTGCATGGCCCTGGCCAGTGTCCCCACAGGTGTGACTCTAGACTATCAAGTTGACAGTTAATACTAGCCACTATTATAGTCACACTTCTCATACCATCTGAGGTAAGCTAGAACACAATAAAGGGGAAAAAACGGAGGGAGGACCTGGAGAAGGGAGAGACATACGATGGGCCCTCCAGTGAAGCACGAGGGTCTCTCATTTTCATCTTGGACAAATTTTACTCCTGTTTGCACTCTGAGCAAGCAATCTACAAACCAGCCCGTAACTTCATCAGTCTATTCATCAATTGAAACTTGAATTTGAACCGAAGCATGCACCCAAAAGCAAGTCTTCATTAAATTGCTTGCATTTATAGAAGACATTTCCATTTTTATCTTTGGGTGATTGTTTTAGAATTTTAGGAAAAGCCTCTCAAACATGGGATCAGAGTCCTTGTTTCCTATAGAACGTGACTCTAGACAGGAGTCTACTCTCAGAACAACAAACACTGCTGAAATGAAGCCTGCCGTAGCCAAATTGTCCGCTTGTTCCCTTTCACTAGACAGTACTCTGCTGGGGAAGTGTGTTCTTTGTCACGGGAGAGTCTGTAGTACACAGATTTTAGGGTTACTTGATTGTTTAAAGTTAGTAACTACAGAATTTGCGGTTATTCCTGGTTAATGGTTACTGATAGACCACTTAGTGGCTTTGGGTATCATAGGGAGCCTATTGCATCAAACTATTACTTCTTGTTACCCCTATTGTTAATCCCTAACTATCTCAGAGGGCATGGGAGGATTATTGGTGTTTCCATATTTTTTCTGATATCTTCTTCAGTTTCTGGCTCAATTCTTGGCTTTTCTCTTAGCTAGTGAGGGACACACTAGTTGTGAATATAGGTTCTACATAGTTGTAAATTACTCTAGTGAAGAATTCAAGTTCTGTTTATCACTTCCTGTTGTACAGTAACTCCCAAGATGCCTTCTTTCCCATTAAGTTAAAAAACAGTGTCTAAAAAATAACGTGTGATTTAGGAAATGTGTTAAAATTTTAAGCCTTTCTTAAAATAGTTGTCCTATGAGCTTTCTTTCAGTTGTTAAAATTCAAGGGATCCCTCGGTCCAAACACCGATGCCATAGGGCGTTTGGATATAGTCTATGCACTTACAGAATTTTTGATGGTTAGTCGTATTTTTTTTTTTGTATAATGGGAGAGCCGCCTGCATACTAGGGCTAAGCATATGGGAGAATGGTTCTAGAAAAAAATGAAGTAACATGTAACAGAAGCAGTTACCATGAATATATTAATTTCAATGGTATTTGCTTTTTACTTATTAAGTCCTTTTTTATTAAATTATATACCTCTAGACGAAACCTTGAAGGAAAAACCTATCCTCCTTGATAGGCAATGATATGAATTATTAAAATTGTGGGACTTTGGTTTTTAGGGGCAATGAACTTCAAGTGGTTGTAACAAATTGGAGCACATATAACTGTGTGAGGACCCGCCTTAAAAACCGCTTTGGAGGAAAATCAGAGAACAGAACAAACCATCCAGGAGCTTTCCTTCAAGGGCAAGAAGTTTACGTGTATGTGGGTTCCGGAAAGTGGATGTGTGCGAGTCTTTCCTGGAGGGTCTGTTCATTCTCTACACGCTGGTCAGTGGCCTTCCCTCGTGCCTTTTTGATGGTTTCTCAGCAATCTAACAGGTTACCCTGCACGTTGTGGATGTCTGGGAGAAAGGCCCCTCTATCCTTCCCCGAGTCCTTCATCAAATGATATCTGGGAGCATGGGTAATGTAACTTATTCTGCTTAACAAAATACTTTCGCGGCTTCTGTCAAAGGAAATCTACGGCGGAGCTCAAAAAGAGTCCTCTTAAAACACGGCCTGTGGAAAAATCACCCTTTCTTAATTTTCTGCTTCCACCATTATATAGCATTCCCTTCTACAATGTCGTACACGGATCTGTGAGAATTCGTTCCTGAAGGATTAACTGCTTGTAGCGGGCTACTATATCCAGTAAAGAGGGGCAGCTTAGAGGTTGAGTGTGCCTGTAGTGTTCCATGGTGGCAGTGGGACTCAGTTACTTAGCGCTGGTTTTCCGCAGGGCTGCTCAGGGTGGTCTCCCCAATGTTGCCGCAAGAGAGCATGGTTTCCCCAGCATCTAACTTCCTTTTTTTCAACGTCGGGAGGTAAGTGGACGGTCTGCTAGTTATCTTATTTAACACATCTAGGTCTCCTCCAAAGGCTTGTTTCTTCTCGTGGGTTCTTTGGTAAAGAAATTTTCTTATTAAAAACTGAAAAAAAATGAAGAACAACAGTAAGATGTCATACTACTCGTTGCGGCAGTGACCCCTCACACTTCAAAAGTAAGGGTTTCTCTGTATAGTCCTGGCTGTGGACTCACTTACTGTATTGAGCCAGCGCTGGCCCGACCTCAAGAAGGTCATGGTTTGATCTGGCGGTGCTCTCTGCCTCCTGAGTGCTGGTATTTAAAGGTTGCGCTTCCACCTAAAGTTGACCTTTCTTGAAGGGGATAAACCTGCTGTGTCCAGAGAACTACCAAATCCAAAACAACACTTCATGTTCAGTTAAGAACTGAAACCTCAAAAAGTGAATATTTGAAGGTTGAGAAAGTGATATGTGAAGTTACATTCTAATCCTCCAGTCTTAAAATTCTCACTTCATTCTGATCTCATGTAAAATTCCAGAAAATCTGTGGAACTGCGTTCTCAGCGCAGGGTGTTCTATGGAAAACTTTTACAGACATATGAGCAGAGTCACTATTTTGGGACAGGCACTTTTCATTCAGCCACACCCGGGAAAGCTTAAAATTATGGATTAAGGGTGGTGCATGGCCATCATTTCTGGCCTCGTGTTGTTATGTATGTCTCTTCCTCTGACCTCTTATTCTGACGTTACCGTGGGTACATTTTATTTACGGAAGCTATCTTAATATATTGGACAACGGGCGAGAGAATCGCCGCTAAATATACTGTTTTCTTGCAATGCCTCCAAAGCTTGAGAGGTGTTAACTAATGCAACACTGAGGTATAAAAGAATTTCTCTATTGTTCCAACGCCAAGGTTTGACTATGAGTCTTTCTTCCTTATGGAGGAAAATGTAACTAGTGTGAGGGAGATATACTAGTATTAGATTCTTTTAAAAGGTTCATTTTTTCAACCATCTGGCCTTCACATTGGTTTTTTTCTTAAAAGATCTTGGATGGTCGAGAGAGTCCTTTTACTGTGTCTGCATGTTTGCCTATGTACGTGAGAGAGCAAATAGGAGTTGTGTATTAGCTCAAGATGATAGGCGAGATAGAGGAGTAGGGTAAATACCAAACTTGGATCCGGGTGGTGCATATTCTAGAGTTGACCAAGGTGTTAGGTTGGGAAGTTGCGGTGTTGACACTACACTCTTAATATAACTCTGGCAAGGTCCGGGAGAGGGGAGTTTGTCTTGGGACCACCTTCCAATTTCACTCTAATACCTGCAGAGCTTTGATGCTCGAGGTGTTTAATTTGTTTATTTTTTTTCGCTCCAACTTAGGATTGATCAACAGCACAGTTAATGTATATTGAATAAAATGTGGGGGAAGTTGGGAAAGCGCATTGCAGCATTGGGTGCTCGCTCAGTGTGTTTATTGAAGATGAATCGTTTATTTCCATGTCAATTTGTATATATGAGGTTGGCCTCTGTTGCCGGTATTCTCAATTCGAGCTTGCAATTGCCTTTATTATTGGTTACCGTTAAGAGACTTCTTTCTGATTCCTGCACCATTATATTCACCTCTCGTTTCTTAAAGAGTACTTTGCGATCTGGATACTGGGTTTGTTAGAGGAGTAAAATTTTGCTAAGAAGGATCTTTTGGTCCCAGCATCTAATTAGTTGACTTGGGATAACGTATGTGACTTTTTTAACAGTATAGTTAACCTGATTTTACTATATGGTCCGTAATTGCTAACTATTTGAGGAAATTGTTGACGTGCAGTGAATTATTCGTCAGATAGACAACGACTCCTCTGCTCGGACTGTGGCTTCAGGTTATCTCACAAGCGCGCACTTTTTGTCATCGAGCTGCAATGGGACATCACACATCATGTTGAGGTGCAGCGTCTGTGATAGTCGTATTAGCCCCTGCTCTTGGAGGTTGCTTTGCAGGTTCTTCGCGGCACATCTTATTTATTGACCGTGGTCCTTTTTTCGAGGGTCCATTCAGTGGTTCTCATTCATTGGGCAGGCAGCAAAGCAAACTTTCTTAAGATCCATGAGGTTTACTATTTCTACGTTGGTTGTGTTTGCTAGGTGTGGTTATGGTAGCTGGGAGGTTTAGGGTTGGGGGATAGAGAGCTTAAAAGAACTTGTTGAGAGGCTCAAAGGTAAGAAATACGGAGTTGGCCAGATGGTTACTTATTCTTACCCGTGTTTCCAATTATTTGGGATATTGTAGAGAGTGAGTTGTGTGCTTTGGAAGCATAGGTTTAGTCTTGCGGTGAGTTATTTTCTGTGGTTTTTCCTTTTGTTGGTTGGTGAAGAATGCTTGAGGGGATGGTTAGTTTCTTGGGTTCTAGAGACGTTCCTGGGAGCCTGGGATAGTGAAATTCGTCTCTTGGGTATGGTGAGTTCGTTTCTTGCTACCAATGTCTCACTTTTTTTAGGTTTTTGAGGCCACGAATATCATTTTTAGAAAGTAGATAGTGGTACGATTGCTTCCCTTTATGGCATGTACATCTAGAAAAAGCCTTATGGTTGACGGGTCGTTTCTGCGGGATCCACATTGGAACATTTCTGCAGAGAGGGACGTATCGCCTCTTGGGCTGGATCTCACAGCCCGCGCCTACGCTCTGGAACGTAGCACTACTTCTAGTTTTTTTAAGAGAGTTAAATATAGATGAGAATACAATAAGTATACGATGGTGTGGGTTGTGTCATAGTTAGACTGCCAGAGAGAGAGTGGAGAGGCTATGAGTTGTGAGGGTCACAAGGGATTGGCCGAGGGCTTTGAAGGTTACCCAGTAATCTCGATAATTCCACTTTCTCACTCCAGTTTTTTCCAATTTTTTTTTGGAGTAAAGGGCTTTTCTGGCGTGAAGAGTAGCACTTCCAGATCTCACCTAGACCAGAGACTTCCATAGGGTACGCAGTCTCCTCGGAGCGATAAATGGCTATCGAGATAAGAATAGTGGATCATGTAGTTAAGAAAGTTCTAGCCGGTTCATCCAAAAGTGTTGGATTTTTTGTGTTATGTTAGTTTTATTGTTGGGATCCTTCTCTCACAACCTTCCTCTGTTCTGCGAGTCCTCGCATAATCCATTCAAATTTACAGCGGTGTTCGCTCCCTTCCTAACTAGAAGCGTCTAAGTGATGTGCTAGCTTGGTTTTTGTCGAGCTATTGGTGGTGTGGTGTGGTAGTTTTTTTTGGTGGTCTTCTTAATTCGGATATAGCATTGGATTGTTTACTATCTCGCATGTCGTTTTAACTCTTTCAAGGAAAACCAACTCTCTTTCATTGTCCTTTAAAACATATTAGTCAAAGTAGTGGCCTTGAATAGTAACATATTGAGCGTGCAGGAGCCAGGCTTTGTCATATGTGTATTATACTTTATATTTGTACCCCTCAATTGTGATAAATTAAGACGTGCCGCAGATAATCTAAGTATATTCTAGTGCTGTGGGTTGAGAGTTAGGACTCTATTTCAGCAACTGAGGTTTTCATGCAGCCCAGTGGTGGGCTTTTTTTGCCGGTACTATATACAGGGCCCATCAGTTACATGTTTTGATGATTCGCTCCACTATAGGAGGATATGATGTGACCAGGTCTGAGTGAAGGATGTAAAACAGCAAGATCTTGCGAGTGGAGAAATAGTGTATTCGACAATAGCCCAATTATTAAGGCTTAGTCAAAAGATTTATGTATCCTTCGCATACAGCATTCGAGTTGCCCGTACATATGTGTTTAATATTAATGGAGCATTTGGGTTCGATGTATTGTGTGAAATGAAGTTGATGTTATGGATACGGTGAAGTGTTGTTCTCTCAATATGATTAGTTCTTATTTAATGATATATCTTTTTTGCCTTTTACGATTAGTTGGCTATTCCAAGTGTACAGGCATTTGAAGTGTACCTTATTGTGCATGCCTGGTGCACGGATGTGAATATCTTTCTTTCTTGGAATAGAAGGATGTAAGCAATTCACGAATATGTGGTCTGATGTTCCGGAAATTCCGGAGGAAATGGGCACTTTCTGGACTGATAACACAAGTTCTTTGTGGTCCATACTGCTATTGAGATGCATGTGTATGTGTCCTCCCTGCTGATTAATTGTTTGTGCTTTAACAGACCTTTTCATGCTCCAAGAGCTCTTGATAATCTAGTTTACTTTTCTATTTAAATGGCTATTGGGTGATTTGTGGGCCAAGAAGTTTCTCTATATATGTTGGTAAATATTTATTGATTTGTAGGGCTTTAGTGGATCTTGGGTTCTCAAATCTAAACCTTTTAAGTCTCTCTGTGTCCACAGAATAGGTGGGCATGATGAATGAAGTTATCGAGTGGATGTAAGTTAGTATAATATAATACTGCACTTCATTAGTACTACATCTAGCATTAGTCAGTGACTTTCAGATGATGTCAAGCCTGAATATTAATGAATGCCATGATGATATATTTTGGAGTAACACCGGCATATGGTGTCGGCACTCATATCAGTTGAGTAATGGTATGCTCCGGAGCTTATTTTGGGGTTTTATCGGTGAGAGAACATTAGGTACTTCTTATTCATTTAGGTGGTGAGTGGTGTTGTTGGAAGTGTTGACGTAAGAGTATTCCTTTGTTATTGCTACTCTGGAAATTTGTGCATTTCACCTAGCCTCGCGACTTCTTCCACCGTCTACAACCATTTTGAGTGGTCTCACTATTACTGTCTAAGATCTCTCCAGTCTTCAATCATCCACGAATATAAACTTTTCACTACAGAAATTCTGGTAAAGAAATTTGAATTATGTCAGAAAAAACTCATGAATACCCAAGCGAAGATGCAAGAGAAAACATATGAGGACAGAACATGCATCACTCAAAAAGAACACGAATCGATGTCCTCACTTTAATTGTTGGCAAACTTAGATCCCAGGTTGTCGATTGAGTTGGTTGGGACCTTGGTGGCCCTAGTCCGGAGTAGTGTTTTTGATAAGGAGTACTCCAGGTGATTTTGACCTCACTCGGAGAAAATAGTTGTCTCGCTGAACTCTCATCACAGTTCGAGGTCATCGTCCCACACTGCGAATAGGCCTCACCGCTGTTTGTGTTGGAGGGGGTATGTACAAGAAATCTTGAGTTGTCTACAGGGTAATGTTCCGGAGTTCTTCTCCAATAACTTGGTTAGGGCTTCATATTGTTTTGCCCGAGTTTCCTGTTGGGAATACTCTGAAATTAGCAGGATCCTTGTGTGACAATTGGCCGATTCTGTCCCTTAATCGCGTCTTTTTTGTTTTGAAGTTCATGTGTGTATATTGAAACTCTCTTATGAAGTGTGTGCCCTTTATAAGGAAAGTTCATCTTATCTCGACGTTAGATTTCCCGGATGGTCTTCTACACGCCTATCTATTACCAACCTCCTCCTTCTAACTGCCCGTATAGTCCGCCTGGGAGACGTCCTGTGAGGATGGAGGGTGATAGTCCTGGTAACATGATGACACTCTTGCGCATAACACACTTTTTTAATGGACTTGATGTTCCATAACGTCTGTCCCCCAGCTGCAACACTGCTCTCATGTATGTGGTAATTTTTTGCTATTACTTCTGAAGGTTACTTGCAGAAGTATTGAGAGTCTTCGTGGTGGGACAGTGTGTGTGGGGGTAGAGGCACGTTTAATGTGCTACTGAATCGTTAATTGCAGTCAGCAAGATGGAATAGCCAGTACAGTGAGTCATTTCCTATTGTCTGTGATAGTTTCTTTACTAGAATAATGAGTTAGCGTCGGTGTTTTTATCTTGCGCTATGCGGGTTTCATACATGACATTATCTTAGTCTCTCAGGTTATATCTTCCGTGTCCACTTTTACTTTATTAAGGAGTGATTACATTGAGAAGCGCGTTTGAGATGTGTTCAGGTGGTGACAAGGAATGAGGTCATCCAAATTCCAGTACAGAAAGTTGATGGTGGATGTCTAAATTGATTACATTTATTATTTCCATCGGATTATATTTTACTTTGCATCACTGTTGCATTTTTGATAGGGTATTCTTATTATCCTTTAGCACCACTTTTTCTTTGATAAGTTTAGAATAGGCATTATAGTGAGTTACACAGAGCTAAGAGCCTACACTATAAGACAAAAAGCTAACAATCACAATATAGAGCTATACAAGCCTTGAGAGAGTATCCTGAATAGACTTTCTAGGAACTCTGTTGTCTTTACAATTTGAGTATTTTGGATCTTCCTCTATTGCCTTCATTCGTTAATGCAACTTGTTGTAGTGGATTATAGGGAACTATCGAATGAACTGGATGTGGATGGGAAATAATTGTTTGATAAATTCAACATGGATTATGGGTTTCGCAGAAAAGGACATTTTCTCTGTGTAGGCTTTACCCTCAGGGTTGGCCGCGGTGACTCGTCAGTAAAGGTTACTATGGTGTTGGACTGAATTACCCAAGTTCTCTTCGCACACTTAATGGCCTCTTTAGGTGGTATACTGTACAATACCGTTCAGACCATTGATGGGCATTACACGGTCTTCATTGTAGCAGAGTCATTTTCGTCCGAACTCTTTTCGTACGACTTGGTAGTTGGTCGTCTGGTTTATAATATCTCACCTTGACTTTTTGGAGGCGGAGGAGTTATCCCGGTTGGCGGCAGCTGGGCGTTTATGTTAAAGCAATGCCACAGCACTATTTGGACACGCTCCACACAGGCGTCATGTCATAGGGCGAGTTTGGGAACCATATGTGTAGGTTAGGAGAGGTCATCTGTTTGAAGACGCCTGGGCTGAGTCGTCACGTTGTGTCATGAGCATTGAGATCTGCCATTTCATGCCCTTTCTTGTACTTTAAGTGGCGAAGCCCACAATAATGTGAATGGCACTGGGTGGGAAGAGGTCAGGGTTGGTCAAATTTAATATTTATTTATGATCGCCGTTGATATCGACTTAAATTAAACCATGGGATAAATGTTTGTGATGCTTATTAGGACCTGTGTAAGATACTGTTTGCGCGCTGTGCAGTAGATTGGGTGGAGTACCCGGGCTTGGACCAGCCATCTCTAGGCAAAGCAGCACGAATCCAGTTTGGTCTATTCAGGCTGACACTATCTCTCCAGGCCTTGCCTCTGGTGGCCACTATGTCAGGTCTATGACTTCGAGCATTGAATCTTTCCTTTGGACTTGTGTAAGTATTGCACTTAAGTTATGGTTAGGTTTTTGGATGGGCTACGCGGTGGTCAGTGAATTATCAGAAATGACTGGCGAGCGGGGAAATGCCAGGCTTTCCTTTTTCCTTGAGTCAAGGAGGCGGCATTCTTTGGGTGGTTCTCGTTGCTTGATGTCAGGGTTGCCTCTATAGGTGCATTCCTTTTTATAGTTGAGATAGTATTGTAGTCTCCGTCTTACTCCACTTCTCGCTTGAACACAGCTAATTTTTGCTTGGAAGTGCCACTTCAGTTAGGGAGAATTGAGAGTGTATTCTTAACGTCTTCTCTCTGCTTCCTTAGTGGAGCCATATATTATTCCTTGGTCTGTAGGCTGTATGTTGGTGGGAGAGCTTCTGTCTTCTTTGTATACATGGTCGTTTTCTCTCAAATTTATAATAACCACGTTTTGTGATCATCTCACTTTAGGCGTAAACTTGTAACTGCTTTCTGATAAGCGCTAAACTTTGGTGTTCTTGCACTAGGTTCAGAAGATCAGAAAGTAATGGGGTTCTCGAGTGGTGTTCCAGCTTGTTAATTCGCTGACTGGTAGCGATGCGCCATTGTCTTTTCAGTAGTGGGTTCGGTTCTCCTGTTTCTTCATATCTAGCCCATGGTATATGGGTTGCTTTTACACACGCCTCACCACTGCTGTAGCTGGGCTTTCTTATCTCAAACCCTCCCAATTTCTGGGTTATGTCCGCCGCCAGCCTATTTCCCGCCGGTCTTTTTTGTCCTTTACATCATTGCTATTGCTACATTGGATCTGGTTTGAATACGGTCTTGGTAGATTCTAACTTAGCTAATGTTTGGGTACACTGTGGTTGAGAAGGTGTGTGTAGTTCTTATTTTGATAATGTCACAGCGTCCCATATAATCGCCCACGTGTGGTTGTGAAGTGGAGTAAATGTTTACTTGTTTCAATTGATATGAACTAACATTGGGGACTGACCGTTTAATCTGCTTTTTTATCAGACAACTTATGGAGTCCTTCTTTTCCTATTACTATTATAATGGTTTAAGCTGAGGCATTCTCGCTTAAAGTGAGAGAGAGTATTAGTTCACGCACCTAGATTTACCATACGCGTTATAGATTATTCTCTCTATTTCTATTAATTGGTGTTTAGAAGGAATTGGAGTAATTAGGTTTGAATTCCTTAAAAGTAGGCAATGCAAGTAATCTATTGATAAGGAGATTCTCCAGACATTAAAGCATAAAATTGTTATCTTTGACTACTTTAATTAGTTATAACTTCACTCGGTTTCGTATAACTTATATACTATAATCTATGTAAGCCAAAGTTTACCTTAAAGGTATTCAAGATATTCTCATGTGTAGACCTTTGTCTTTTAAGTTTAATGAGAATGCATAGGACTTCCATTTTTAGAGATAATGTGGGATAGGAGGAGGGTGGGTTTTGTGCATTATGGCACGTTATAGGAGAGATTGCTGGCCGAGTTCTCCTAGTTCGTTGGATAAGATTTTTCTGGGTGATCCATTAGTTTAAGAAAATCCTGCACGCTTCTCGGGATGGAGGCTAAAATTTAATTAAGTACAATAGAGTATACTATGAGGTCTGTCAAGTGTGCTCAATGACTCTTGGTTGGACGTGTATATCCCGCAATGAATTATTTCACCAATATGAAGGAGTTGGCATTTGAAATGTTGAGCTAATTCAACAATAACAACATTAATGACTTTAGTAGTTAAGTTTCACTAGCAATATAATGAAAGACCGATGGAATAACGTTTGGTTCATTCGAAGAAGAAGTACCTAAAACGCAGAGGTGGGAGTCTGAGCCGCCGTGCAAGGAGCTCACGAATCTCATGGGATCAAGAGGAAATTAGATAAAGGTTGTGAGTATTCTACCGCATCGCTGAAGGTAAACAGGCATGTGAGACACTTCAGAAGGCAGATCCGAGGGGAGAGAAGATTAGAACATACTGGAGGCCTAGCACGTGGCAGCTGGTTCAATTTTAGTAGTTTGGACTTTTTCTTTTAAAATTATTTACTTCATTATTATTCTTAAATCTTTATTTAGCTGACACACCAATCACTTTGGAAACATAGAACTGGTCAAGCAAAGTTATATATTGTTCTACGTCAAGTTCTATGTATTATATGCCTCTGTCCTGTTCAAATAAGAGGTTATTAGGACAAGGAAGTGCAAACAACTATAGAAGACTATACACACAAATATTATCTCATACATAAGGCCAGCAGTTTTTTCTTTCTCATCTCCCTGTATCCTGGATAGAAGGTGCCCATCTACTACATATCGGATGTTGAGCATGTTACCTCGAGGCGTGTAGAGCACAGTCACAACGGATCACTTTTTACCAGTCTAAAGGCTGTGGTGCGACAATTTGCCTCTCCTTTTCTGGCTCTCCAAAACGATGAGACATCAAAACCCTGACAATATGCTTTTGACTCCATTGTTTCATCACTTTATTAGAACTATGGAATGGAAAGACGATTTGGCTGAGAAAGTTCAGAGGAAATAGAAGAGCTCACTAGAGCTGCAGAAACTAGAGAAACGGTAAAGCAGAGCAGTCTTTCGATTGAACTAGTCCGCCTCTTCTGAATAGCTGAAGAATGAGCTGAGAGAGACAGCAGAGACAGAAGAAGTGGGACGGTGTGTGATGGCTCAGACATATGCACCTTGGCCTGGACAAAGGAAGTCAGCCCTTTACAGAAATGGCCACCAGGAAGTGAGTAACTAGGGTGTCTGAAATTGACATCATCTCCCACATCCAATAATTAATAAATCATTACGTACACAAGCACAGAATAAGAAAATCATGAGAAAATGTTGTGGCTGAGGATGGCTTCACCCAGTAAGGCACCGGTGGCTTTCCCTTCTGTATTATAGAGCCAGGGGTTCTTAATTCAACCATGGTCATGAGGGACAAATATGGATATAAGTCTTATCTATCTACCACGACCTGTAAACTTTCCAGTCCCAGGTAAAACTGATAGCCTTACATTCATGAACCGTCTTCATGATTGGGATGAAAACAGCCAAGAAACAGGACGATAGTGTTGGGAGATATTAAAGACTAACATGTAGGCAAAAAACAATTATAAATAAAAATCGCTATTACAAAATTATATTAATCGATATGTAACGAGGTAATGATCATCCGGACCCATTCATCTGTGAGGAGTTAATAAATCGGAGATATAAGGTTTCATAGTAAACTCACTTTGATGTTTGAAGGCACAATATTTTTGAACTACTAACATTATTGTGCAGATCTTCACTATGTTTTTTTAGCTAAATTATTAAATTACTAAAATCTTTAGATCATATTTCAGAAACATTTGAAGTTCTTTTCCTGGTTCGGTGTTGCTACTTCTCTTCCTTGTCCGTAAGTAAGATTAGGGGTTCTAACTCAGATGGGGTATTTTGGCCAGTACCAACGAGCACGGGAGACTATAGAAAGTCAAAAATCTTAGTAAACGCTCAGAAATCATGATGAATAGTTATTGGTCTCATACTAATATATTCTGTTCTTATGGAAAAGAAAACGAAACACATGGAGCTGAAAAGTAAGTTTGTTCTGATGTAAAATTTTGTAAGTTTATAAATGCGATATTAGGGATTATAGTGTTTAGTAGCGTAAATTGTATTCCTGTCTCACTTTATGTGAGATTACAAACTAGCATCAAAGATTTGGACAGTCATTAATTGAGGATCACAAAATCAAAGCGCTAGCTAAAAACACTAATATGGCAGCAAGAACTGCACCATCAGTTAAGGAAATGAAAGCAGCGAAATAACCACACTGCTTAGGACTGTTCGAGATCCCCAAGCAGCGCTGTCCTACAAGTCTTGGAGCTTGAGTCATGGCTGCTGTCCCCACAGGGATTTATGTGGTGGAAATGCTGCAAACAAAACTGTGAGTAGCCAAGAGGCAGTGGGGGTAGGAATATATCATGAGTAGTAGCACGAAATGACAGGGACTAAAGCAAAAGAGGAAGCATAGTGGTGTCTGCAATACGTACGACACATCAAGACCCACCAAGCAGGGAAATGTGTCTTTGTTGTTTGAATGGCTCTTTGTTGTCCAATGTGTCGTTCCTCATTTCATGGTGCAGGCCTCCTGGGGAGGGTTGGCGAGGGAGATCCACGATAAACAGTGCACATTATACTAAAGTTTTACTTGCGATTCCGGAGAGGGAACTGGGAGATAAGTAAAGTGAGTCCTTTGGAAAAGGCAGCTTGACAAGGAAGAGGAGATATTAATTGAATAATAGGATCAGAATGGTCAGACGAAGCATTTGAAATTGAAAACTAGACATCTATGGTGAGGCATTTCTGTTATAAAAGCATGTATATATTTCTAATATTAAATCAACTATGAACAAAATGATGCTTCCAACTGAAGTTTATTGAACCGTCCCGGCCTACTGTCCCAGATAACTTTTGGCTGGACACACATGAGTGGTATTAAGCTCAGAAAGTTTCTTGCTGTCAGGAGCCCCAGCATTTTAGAGCTCAGCAGCCAGCAGCAGTAAGTTGGGGGCAATGCTGCAAGGAGAAGTGTGTGTATGTGGGGGGAGAGTACTTGCCGCCTGTCAGCGAGGGGGAAGTCCACTACGGTGCTACCATGTGTCCATGTAGCACTATAAAGCTAGTGGCACTTTGGTCCGACCTGTGGGAGAAGCCGAGTGGGAGGAGTCCCTGATTTCCTACAGGTGTCCAGAGGTGGAGTTGACCATGGACTGTCGATAGAGTGTCAGAGCTTGTGCGGGAGGAGTGGGGTAGCGGGAACTGGGCACGTTGCTCCTAGTGGCAGGGTGAGGAGGCTTAGGAGGTCTTTGGCGGGATTATTGCATGGATAGTGGATGATAAGATATAGTGGTACAGTCAAAGATCTGGATTTGGAGAAGGAGGATGTTGATGTAACGGTGATGGGGGGTATATAAATCAGAGATATAGACATGTAACCAGGATAGTCGCGCCTATGGGTAGGGCTCAGCATAGTCATTGCTACACGATTCCATTCTTGACCTCATCGGTGAGTCCATCGACAGGATAGAATAACCGTTTGGGGCGAAGACGGTGTCTCCAAAGGGCCGCGCACGCAGGCCAGGGGAGCCTGTGCACAGATAATCAAGAGAGGCATAAGCGTAGAATGGGCCCAAATAAGTTATTTCTTCTTAGCACTCTTCCTGACTGGTCCTGTTTGCATTTATTTCAAAAGTGACCTTTCTTTACAGGCACTGTTGATATTTTCCTTATTATTCAAGGTACAAAGTCAGGATATATTAATTCAAATGTGAATTGTTAACTGGAATGTAACTGTTGAATGCGGACTCTTGATAGAATGCGGCAATTAGAGTTAAGGTCCTACGTGCCACTTTCTTTAAAAAAGTTCACTTATTTGAACCAGATGCTCACCTCGGGAGCCCTCTGCACCTCATTGTCTGTGCCTCAGTTTCTTAATGTGTGAAATATGGGATCAATAGCTTCTAAAAGGAGGAGGGAAATCGCTCTTAATGGCCATTTTGTAGAAGGTGTTGGTTAGTTTATGTTAACACCTCGAAATTTTAATTAGAAGATCCTATTTTGGACCTATAAAGAGTAGTGTGGCTTAGAATGGGGTCCACTTGGCTTCCAATTCACTTCATGCTGCTGTAGTTCTAGCAACATTGCTTGGCAAAAGCTTGACACGAGTCATTCCTGAACTCCCAGTGCAGGTGAGGAAGTTGACGCAGAACCTATATACACACAGGCCGGTAAACAAGTGCAGAAAGAGTGTTTGTGTGATACAAACGATTGAAGTTTGAACGCCAGCTAACACACCAACTGGTCAGCTATGTTGAAGGGATTAGTCTTTTCTCCTCATCAGGATGTCAAGTGAAACATACAAGTTTAATTTTAGATTCAACAAAATGAGAATTGCAGAGTGTGATCTCTACAAAATTCATGGGAGTGTGTATCAGTCTGTAGTGTGTGTGGTGTGTGTGTGTATTGATGTTGCACGATTTTGATTGGTCCACTTGGGCAATTCAACGTTAAAATCTCTTGTTTGAATATCAGACATGCTCCTTTTGGTGACCCTTAAGGAAGACTTATTCACACACATCTAGGAAAGTAAAAGGTATACAATTTTGCATCAAGGTTTTGTAGACGGTATGATAATCTTATAAGGTAAAAGTATAAAGAAGGATAGTAAAACATAGCTGAAAGGATTGAACGGGTCCGCTTCTGTTTAGTTAGCAATAGATTCAGTCGTGGCCTGTCACATATGACTGATTTTGACTTAACGTGAGGAGTAAATGTTAGAAAATAATCAGAGGTTACAGGATAGATTTAGTGCGAGCATTCCGTACGGGCGTCCAGGCAGACTTCTCTAATCACGGTTATGTCACTCCATTTCGTTGTGCCACGAGTCTGTTTTTAGTTGCTCGATTGCAGTAAGTTGCCTTACAGAACGACTCTTCATCTCCAAGGAATTACTTCTATATATGGTAATATGAAAACACTTTATTACACATGTTTGCTTTAAAAGAATCGGAACCCGTAATCTGCTCTTCTCAAAATCTCACTAGGGTATGTGAGAAGTTGCTGGTGTTGGAGTGGTCTTTAAACTAGATCCGGGAGTGGGGAAGAGCGGTGGGTGATCAGTCTGTCTCCGCTCGGAGCAATTGTACCACACTGAAAACAAACCAGCACTTTCAGTCCATGCCAGACTGGTATTAGAAGGTCCAGACGAGAGCATCTGCAGCTCAACCATATTGTCGAACAACCCAACCTACTAAGGATCAGTTGACCATGTTGTGAGGGAAGGGAGCAAAGTCTAGAGATTGGCAGAGACAGCTGCTAACGCTCTGGCCCACAGAGTGTGATGTGATGTGTGTTTGTTTGTGTGTGATGGTGTGTAGTGTGTGATGATGTGGTGTGGTTGTTGATGTGTGGTGTGATGTAGTCTGTGTGTGAGTATTGTTTTCACACTGAGCTCAGACTCACTCGATCGCTCACGTCCCTGTGTGTGTCTGTTTGTGTGTTCAGAATAGTAGTTAGTAGTCATAGTTCCTGTTAACTTAATTATGGTGTGGGTGGTGTGGTCTGCTCATTGTGGTGTGGTAAGTGTGTGATGTGTCGTGTGTGTGTGTGTGTGTGTGTGTGTTGCCCAACACACAATTCCAGAAGACGTGCATCATTAGATGATCAGGGATCTCTTCTGTGGAGACCTGAACTGCTTTGTGTCATCAGTGTCATCTTCGTTACGAGTGTGAAGCAGGCAAATGCAGAGACTTTAACGTAGAGGCCTTTGTTTGTGGGAAGCCGGTCAGTTGTTTCCCAGCTAACGCTGCTGCCATCTTCCCCATTGCAGCGGGTCCCTCCATCCCCCTGCTGTATCTTACACCAAGAGGCCCCAGGCCAACAGTGTGGAAAGTGAACAGAAGGAGGAGTGGGACAGAGACACAGCCCGGAGACTCGGCAGCACCATGGTGGGTTCAAAGAGCGAAGTGACAGCCAGCCCTCTGGTGGGTCCCGACAGGAAAAAGTCTTCGGCTGGCCCAAGTGTGAGTCAGAGCTCCTGTATCGCGACTTTGCTCTTCTGTGTCACGAGGATTTTGTAAAATCTTCGTCTTTGTCTTTTTAAATGTTTCAAAATGAGTCATCATTTAAAGACCATGGAAAAGGACCCAGGCTTCTCACTGCAGAGTGGACATTACACCCCTGCTGTTTGTCCTGCCTTTGTGATGTTTCTTTGATGTTACACTGGTGCATGTAATCTTACATTTACAGGTGAACTGCTCTCTGAGGGCAGACTCACTAATAATTTGTCAACTTACCTCCCACAAAGTCTCTTAAAATACCACACTCTAGAAATTACTTTGGGAGCTAGAAGAAAGACCACAGTACTATCCTGGAAGACAACAGGAAAGAATAGAGATAGAAAGAAAACAGAGATGGATGGTGAGAATGGGGTGGTGACATCTAGATAATGGTGTTTTAGTAAATGGGGGGAGTAGGTATTTGAAGGAATGATAAAAATTAAAAAGAGAAGACCCAGAATGACAGAAGCCAGAAGAAAATGTGCTCCTGGGCGTGTTAAAGCAGACTGTGTAGACACACAGAAAGCAAGGTGAAAAATGTTTAGAGATTTCAGTGTGAGAGCTGATGACCAGAAAAGGAACAAAGTTAGATGGTCTTCAGACTGTCCAGAAAAGGAACAAAGTTAGATGGTCTTCAGACTGTCCAGAAAAGGAACAAAGTTAGATGGTCTTCAGACTGTCCAGAAAAGGAACAAAGTTAGATGTCTTCAGACTGTCCAGAAAAGGAACAAAGTTAGATGGTCTTCAGACTGTCCAGAAAAGGAACAAAGTTAGATGGTCTTCAGACTGTCCATCGGGAGTGCAGATGCCTGAAGATGCAGTGGTGTTTGTAAACTTCCAGAGGGGTAGGAGAGAAGCATTTTAGGCCTAGAATTTTCTATCTGGCCAAACTGTCACCCAGCTATAAAATACAATATTCTTAGGCATAAAATGTGTCAGCTATTTGACTGTACAGTAACTGTTTAAAAACACTGTGCTACTTAAGAAAGTATTCTTACAGGAAGAGACAGAACGTAGCATGTTGCTATAAAATATTAAGAGGCTCAAAAGTAATCAAATCACTTAGTAAGGGTCAGTTAGATGGCTCATTGGGTAAGGGCACTTGTCACCATGTCTGACAAGCCTGAACTTCATCCAGGACCCCAGAGTGGGAAGAGAGAAAATTGTTCTCTGACTTCCACATGTACTTGCACAGACACACATGCACACACGTGCACACATACGAACACACACACTGAAAATCTGAGCAATATCAAAGGAGTAAGGACAGGACAGAGAGTAGATCATAAACACAGGAGTAAGGACAGGACAGATCATAAACACAGGAGTAAGGACAGGACAGATCATAAACACAGGAGTAAGGACAGGACAGATCATAAAACACAGAGTAAGGACAGGACAGAGTTAAACACAGGAGTAAGGACAGAGATCATACACAGGAGTAAGGACAGGACAGAGTAGATCATAACAGGAGTAAGGACAGGACAGATCATAAACACAGGAGTAAGGACAGGACAGATCATAAACACAGGAGTAAGGACAGGACAGAGTAGATCATAAACACAGGAGTAAGGACAGGACAGAGTAGATCATAAACACAGAGGATAAGGACAGACAGGAGTAAGGACAGAGATAGATCATAAACACAGGAGTAAGGACAGGACAGAGTAGATCATAAACACAGGAGTAAGGACAGGACAGAGTAGATCATAAACACTGGAGTAAGGACAGGACAGATCATAAACACAGGAGTAAGGACAGGACAGAGTAGATCATAAACACAGGAGTAAGGACAGGACAGAGTAGATCATAAACACAGGAGTAAGGACAGGACAGAGTAGATCATAAACACAGGAGTAAGGACAGAAGATAATAAAAAAAAAAAAAAAAAAAACAGATAAAAAAAAAAAAAAAAAAGACAGATCATAAACACAGGAGTAAGGACAGGACAGAGTAGATCATAAACACAGGAGTAAGGACAGGACAGAGTAGATCATAAACACTGGAGTAAGGACAGGACAGAGTAGATCATAAACACAGGAGTAAGGACAGGACAGAGTAGATCATAAACACATGCCTTACTAGGCAGATGATGGGTTAAGGTAAAGAAATTGATGTTGGTGAGCAGACATGAATTCAGGAATATAAAGAAGGGTGAACAGTATAAGAGTGAAATAGAGTCATAACTTAAATCAGCAAAAGGAGACAAACCCTTTATCTAGTGTATGGGGGGGGGTACTTTAAATAGAAAACATGCAATGATGTACCAAAAGCAGAGCCAGCACACCTTCATCACAAGTGGGTTAAGTTGTCTGATGCCAGTGTTCTGTATGGTTATTGAGACCATGCTTTTTCTAAATATGTAATTATCTTAGCACTTCCTGGTCTAAGAAGTGGATGTACATGCCACTGTGAGAATGGGTGGTATATTGAGTCTGAGTATGTGTGTGAGTGGTTGCTGCATGTATGCAGATGCCCTCAGAGGCCAGAATAGGTCATTGGATTCCCAGGAGCTGGAGTTACAGAAAGTTGTGAGCTCCTGAGATGGATGCTAGGAATCAGACTCAGGTCCTCTGGTAGGGGACTGCTGAGATATCTCTCCAGCATGAAAGATTTTAAAAGCTGTACTTGTACAAATTTGCTTATATGATTTTTCCCCGTCTGCATCTGAATTTGAGGAAATACCTATTAACTTTCTAGTGCTCATACTAAACAAATGTTAGATTAACTGTGTTTTTTGTTTTTTTGGTTTTTTTTGGTTTTTTGAGACAGGGTTTATCTGTGTAGCTTTGCGCCTTTCCTGGAACTCACTCTGTAGACCAGGCTGGCCTCGAACTCACAGAGATCCACCTGCCTCTGCCTCCCGAGTGCTGGGATTAAAGGCGTGTGCCACCACCGCCCGGCGATTAACTGTGTATTTTAAAGAATTGTAAAAGCTAGATTAGGTAGGATATTTTCACTGGAGCAAGGATGAAACAGAGTGTGTTTTATCTCTTTTGGGCTTGGGGTGCAGCCCTGTGGTAAAGTGCTTGCTTAGCATGGGCAAGACCTGGGGTTGGTGTCCCAGCTCTGCAAACAGCAACAAAACGAAAACACAAAAGACAGAAAACCACCCCTGTCCATTTTATTACTGGTGACAGATAGTGTTTGACAGGCCTGATGGGATAGGTGACAGTCAAGGGTCTTCTGTGTGGTCAGGAGAATCGCCCGTCTGTCTGTCTATCCCTTTTTTGCTATTCTTTCTCTTGTTTACATGTGGCCTGACTCCTGACTCAGAGGGTTGTGGGCAGTGTCTTAGATTGCACTGTTCAGCCCTCTGTCAGCCCTCAGCAGGCATGCATTGACCTGGAGCAGAGGGGAATTCCTAAGTAGGTGCAGAAGGCCACAGGCTTCTGGAGGGCATGCCGTCTTCACTGCCCCGTTTGTTCATACTGACCTGCTCGCTGCTCTGCCTGCTCAACCAGCCAGTCGCTGAGGAGTGAATCCCGCTCTCCTATTGCTTCCCAGTGCTAGATGGCTGCTTCTGTGGAACTGTAAACTGAGACAGTAGTCGGTGTGGTTTGTCGGGTTTTTGTTTTTGTTGTTTTGGTTTCCTTTGCTTCACTTTCTATTTCTAAAATCTAAATATGAGAAAGTATAAAAAGTGGATCTTGCTTCTGTGAGATTCTTAAATTAAAATTATGCTGTGAAGTTTTTCTAATAATTAACAGTTTTAAATACTTATTTGATTTCACACTAATAAATTTTTTTTTATTCTTCTTCATAAAGAACAATGTATATTCTGGAGGAAGCATGGCGAGGAGGAATACATACGTGTGTGAAAGGACCACAGACCGGTACACGGCGCTGCAGAACGGAAGAGACAGCAGGTGAAGGGTCTCTGCACTGCTGCAGATGAGCTTTGCCGAGATGTCTGTGGGGTGGGGGTCACAGGAAAGGAATTCAGAGCCGTAAGACTACAAGAGCCGTCTCACTGGGGCTTTCCCTTGGTACCAGGATGAAAGAGTGGAAGTGTGTTCAGGGAATAACTTCTAAGTTATTCCTCAGTTCCAAAGTGGCATGTGCAGTCCCAGTCTGAGGAGACTGAGTCTTTCTCTCCACAGGTACCCTGCCTCCATCATCCGTCTGTCCCTTACACTACAGCCAACTCATAGTACACCCTAATAATAAGGCTTCCTTCCCGTCCTCTAGAGAAGTGTGGCCACCTCAACTGAATGGAGAACCACAGACTTCTTACTGAGTTTTATTGTAGTTGGAGAAACTACTCATTGTAGCTCAAAGAGGATGAGGCACATGTATAGCAGGAAATTTCTCGGTCCTGCCTGGGTCTGGACAAATCTCTTCTACCAGCAGTCCCATAGCTGCTTATAAAATAATTACTCAGAGGCTTAATATTAATTACAGACTGTTTAATCTATGGCTCAGACTCCTTACTAGCTAGCTCTTACACTTTAAATTAACCCATTTCTACTAATCTGTGTACCGACACATGTCTGTGGATTTATCTGTGTTGTATTACATTTAGCTTCCCCAGGTGACCTCCACATCTCCTCCTACCCTGCCTTTCTCCTCCCTGTATCTCCCCTTGGGTCTCCCACCTGCCTCTAAGCTGCCTTGCCATAGGCCAAAGCAGCTTCTTTATTAATATGTGAATATTAACACATATTCACGGCCTACAGAAAGACCATCCCCAGCACGCCTGCTGTGTGAAGTTCTGTTCTCAGCTCCGCCCATTTAGCAGGGGACAGGCCACTCTCACATCACTTCCTTTTAGTTGTTGGCACATGAGGAAATTGTGGCCTCCTGAGGGGAGACATTGTTTAGGCGTAGTGGTTGGAAGTTGATTTCCAATTATTTACTGTGTCTCTTATACCAAAGCTAATGTGTGGTTCCTTACACCCATAGTGCTAGCCTGTTCTTCATAGCATGAACTGATATAAGCTGAAAGGTGCTATTCATAGAAATGGCGGTTTTCATATAGTTACTCAATGCTTAAATGATGCAGGAAGATTCACAGCAACACATCGCACAAAACTAATCTTAGAATAAGTGAAAAATGTCTCCGCAGTAATCATCTTTCTGTAGCTGTCACACATCCATAAATAAGCCCTGCCTTCCCAGACACTGAACAAAACTCTAAGAGCTTTTCAGTGGACACACCTAAAATGGGGAGTAAGAATGTGTTCGTTTCTTTCAAGTGTTTCGGTCCTGAAAGTGTCGATGGAGATTTAGGAAATCCCTTCTTGGGTTTTAGTAACTGTACTTTTCCTTGTGTGTCAAGCCTTACAGAGATGTCTGCCAGCAGCATGTCCCCTGCAGGTTCCACAGCAGCCTCTGGCCCCTCAGCACGGCCCCGCCACCAGAAGTCCATGTCGACCTCTGGCCACCCCATTAAAGTCACACTGCCAACCATTAAAGATGGCTCTGAAGCTTACCGGCCTGGGTGAGTCCTGCTTACTCTGCGTTCTCCACAGTCACTGTCTCCTCTAGAGTGCTCGGAAAGGACACGGCGACAGGAAAGTGCTGGTTGTGGTACACAGCTGTTGTGTGCTTCAGCAAAGTGTTGATTGTGATTCACACCTGTTGTGTGCTTCAGCAAAGTGTTGATTGTGATTCACACCTGTTGTGTGCTTCAGCGGTCATCTAAAACTACTTGAAATCGTTTTCAAGAAGAATGTTCTTTGTTTTGGTTTTTTGAGACAGGGTTTCTCTATGTAGCCCCGGTTGTCCTGGATCTCGCTCTGTAGACCAAGCTGGCATCGAACTCACGGAGATCCGCCTGCCTCTGCCTTCTGAGTGCTAGGATTGAAGGTGTGCACCACTGCTGCCCAAGTGAGAATGTTCTTACAGGAGTGTAGTTAATCCATCCACAAAGCATTCCTGCTGGTGTGTCAGTCAGGTAAATTGAGTGCTAGTGGGTGCATCAACGTGTGGTAGAGGCGCTACCGCCAAGCCCAGTGACCTCGGTCTGTCCCTGGAGTCCACGTGAAAGGAGAACCAGCTGGGAGTTGTCTTCTGACCTCCACACATGCACTGTGGCAGGAGCACACATGTGCACATGCACACAAATAAATTAAGTTTTAAAAAAAATGATCAGGAGGCTGGAGAGATGGCTCAGCGGTTAAGAGCACTGGCTGTTCTTCCAAAGGACCTGGGTTCAGTTCCTAGCACCCACATGGTAGCTCACAACTGTCTGTAGCTCCAGTTCCAGGGGATCCAACACCCTCACACAGACATACATGCAGGCAAAACACCAATGCACATAAAATAAAAATAAATTAAAAATATATATATATCAGGTAGTGATGGCACACACCTTTAATCCCAGCACTCAGGAGGCGAAGGCAGTCGGATCTCTGTAGGTTTGAGGCCAGCCTGGGCTACAGAGTGAGTTGCAGCACAGCCAGGGTTACATGGGGGAGGAGGAGTAAAATGAGACGCACAAAAAGCCAGATATGATGGCACACACCTTTAATCTCAGCGCTCAGGAGGCAGAAGTAGGTGAGTATAAAGCAAGGTCCGGGACAGCCAGGGCTGTTACACAGAGAAACCCCATCTGGAAACCTGCCCCCCAAAGACACATAAAAACGAACCCAGCTAGGTGCTATGGCCTTGGGTCCTAGCAGCTGCATTATCAGTCAGGCAACTGCTTGGGTATAATTCAATTCACCTTTTTGAGTTTTACCTCTTGTAGGATTTCTGAAGCTCAGAACATCTAAACATGTTCTCACTTCAGTAATTGCATTTGTCAGTCATGTTGACAGCACCATGTAGCATTGAATTCCCTGGGGTCTAAAGTAGACACATGGGCTGGTGTTATAAAAAAGCTTTTTGACAAACAATAAAGTTCATTCTGTATGTTGCTGAGCAATGTACATTAGTAGTATTCAGATTGAGTACCCCTTATTAAAATTCCTAGGCCCAGGAGCCTTTTGAATTCCGGACATTTCCAGCTCTGCAATAGTTGCGTGTGTATAATGAGAGAGTTGGGATAGGACATAGCTTTAGACATGGAACTCACTTAGGTCTTTGGCATACCTTACATGCACAGCCTAAAGATATTTCATAGTGTTTTCAGTGCGCTTCACATGAGATCACACATGGAATTTTTATGTGTAGTGTCATATCAATGCTCAAAAAATTTTGGGATTTTGAAGCATTTGGAATCTCAGATAATACAGATTACATAGTAAAAACACATAGGCAGCACCGAGGTTGGGCATTCTGGATTCTGACATATTTGTCTTCATGTCAGTAATTTTTTAATGTTTAACCACCAAATTTTACAAGAAGTGTATATTTTTAAACTGACCTCCCGTCCTTGTATAATGAAACAGTAAATTAATTGTCCCATGCACCTCATTTCTAATGTGAACAAAATCATTGGACCAACAGAAGTAGCCCCACTTCCTCCCTCCCCAGTTTTTAGCCTGAGTGAAAGCTGCTCCTGTCATTATTCTGAAAAATATGCCTTCCTCTCTCCCAGCAGTGCAGCTCAGAGGGCGCCTGCTGCTTCCCCATCTGCTCACAGTATTAGTGCGGCTGCTGCCACTCCAGACAGGACCCGCTTTCCCCGAGGGAGCTCCAGCCGAAGCACTTTCCACGGGGAGCAGCTCCGAGAGCGCCGCAGCACGCCTTACAATGGACCTCCTGCCTCCCCCTCCCATGAGACGGGCGCCTTTGCACACGCCAGGAGGGGGACCTCAACTGGCATTATAAGCAAAATCACTTCCAAGTTCGTGCGCAGGTCAGTACCCTCGGGCTGTGGTGGTTTTCTCTGCTGAAGAGGGAACTTGCTGCTTTTCTCTAGAACCATGGCTTCTCACTGAAGCTGCCCTTTTACAGGAACTGAGTGTGAAACACCAGGAACAAATAGTCTCTTTCCTTAAGAGAGAGCAAATACAAATGGGCAAAATGAGACTTTGAGGCCTGGAGAGGTGGCTCAGTTGATGGAGTATTGCTGAACCCCCATGAAGCCAAGATCTGTGCCCGGCACTTCGTAATCCATCACTCAGGAAGTGCAGCAAGAAGTTCAAGATCACCCTTGGCTAGAGAATGAATCAGAGCTCAGCCTGGGACACACAAGGCTCTTCACAAAAAGAATGTAAAGCTTTTGTAGAATAGAGCAAAAACTGAACCTGAAAACTGGTTTGCTAGGCATGGTGCACACACCTATAATCCCAGCACCTCACCCAGCAGAAGTAGAAGCAGGCAGATCTCTGTGAGTTCAAGGACAGCCAGATCTACATAGCAAGTTTCAGAACAGCCAGGGCTATGGAGAGAGACCCTGTTTAAAAAAAAAAAAAAAAAAAAAAAGATTTAAAAAAATTGCCTAAGATTTAAAATGTTTTTATTTAGAAAAAAATTAAATATAAGCTCATGTATCATTCAAAAATAATTAGCTTATTTTTTACACTATTTATTTATTGAGATGGGGAGGGGAGCACGTACCATAGCATATGGAGAGGAAGGAAGGAAAGGACACTTGCAGGAGTCAGTTCTCCCCATCCACCATGTGGTGTCTGGGGTGGAGCGCAGAGCATCTGGCTTGGTGGCAAGTGCTGTTATCCACACTAGACGAATATGTGTCTAATAGACTTATAATCCATGGAGACAATACAACTGTACTTGGTACAGAGTAGTCATGCTTATACAGTGTACAATGCACATTGATTATATGGGTTGCCAAGCAAATGCAGACGGGTATAAATTTGACCCACTAATATCACTACATGTCATGTAATGGGAGCCCTGCTACATACAAAACACTGCTAGGCAAGGGCTATGGAGCTAACAAGGGAAATGTTAGGATGAGTCAATGGAAAGGCATGATTGTCTCTAAGGGTCCATATCATGTATTCTCATGAGCTAAGCCTTAAATCATGAATGAAGAAGAAGCTATGATACTTGCAGTGTCTCTAATTAATGTTCCTAGTATTTCTTGGAGAAGCTGAGCATGGTGGTTCATGCCTTTAATCCCAGCACTCAGAAGGAAGGTGGATTGCTATTACTAAATAGCACCCTGCCACAAGCAAACAGAAAGCATGAGTGGGCAGAGAAGTCTAGCAGCAGCCTTCTCCCTCCAGCCTGTGAGCCTGGACCCCAACTGTAGGACCCCACAGTTGAGTTTCAGACCTTAAATCCTCAAATTCAAGTGTCTCAGCAGACCATCAGTGACCTTGTGCTGTTTGGACAGGTATGCAGAGTGACACCCCAACCTGTGAGTGTGTGAGTGAGTGTGTGAGTGAGTGAGTGTGTGAGTGAGTGTGTGAGCGAGTGTGTGAGTGAGTGAGTATGTGAGTATGTGAGTGAGTGAGTATGTGAGTGAGTATGTGAGTGAGTGAGTGTGTGAGTGAGTGTGTGAGTGAGTGAGTGTGTGAGTGAGTGTGTGAGTATGTGAGTGAGTGAGTGTGTGAGTGAGTATGTGAGTGAGTGAGCATGTGTGTGTGTGGGGGGGGGGTGTCCCAGAAGATGGTGTTGTGTCTCTTGTCACTCTACCTTATTTCTTGAGACAAGTTCTCTGTCTAAGCCTGAGGATGGACCTTTGGGCCAGGCTGGCCCCAGGCCCTCAGGACCCCGGGGATGAGGAGTCAGGTCCTCATGCTGGTACGGCAGGGACTTAACCCCTGCTCCGCCTTCTTAGCCCGCTCCCAAACCATAGCCTTGGCTGCTCAGCCCCAGGCTTAATGCTCAACTGAGCCACAACCTCAGACATGCATGTGATAATGTCAAGCTTAATTTATAAGTCATTAAACCTAACTTACCTCAGATTATCCTAAACTAAGCCAAAAGATAAATTATTAAATTATAGTTGTGGCTTGGAATTGGAAGATCGTGTTTAAAAAACAGCAAACTCTTCACCTGATACTTCTGTCAACAGTACCTTGTAGATGCTCAAGAAATGGCAGGTACGCTGGTTATGGTAAAAGTGTGAAGAAGGATTCACACCCAGCGTTAATGAGAAAGCTACTTCAGTGTCATTTTAACTCTGGGTTTTCTTGATCTCCTTTTGCTTTGCAAATTGTTAAATCTCGACCTTCTCTTTATTTTTGAGGGATCCAAGTGAAGGCGAAGCCAGTGGCAGAACCGACACAGCCAGGTGAGCCACAGCTGCTGGGTGCGTTCACCCCGTGACCCCGGTGATGCTTTGATAGATAGCTTCTGCACTTTGACTCTTTACAGTCCAAGGGTAGTAGGTTTGCCTAATTTCACCTAGCACCTAGTCATGAAGTCCAAGTTCAGCAACTTCCAGATCAGCAGACTTTGAGTTGCATACTTGGTAAAGAATTGGACTTCAGGGTTGGGGATTTAGCTCAGTGGTAGAGCACTTGCCTAGCAAGCGCAAGGCCCTGGGTTCGGTCCTCAGCTCTGGGAAAAAAAAGAATTGGGCGTCTTGTTCTGTTGGATGAGAGAGTTGGAGCAGAGGGATTCCTAGGTGAAAATGCACTGTTCTCTTTCTGTGATGTGGTCACTGAGATGAACCTCCATGGCAGGGTGCAGAGCACTGAGGTCACTAAAGATGCAGGTTTTGATGATAGTAATACATTGAGGTGAGTGTCCAGTCTTGGACCACGTTCTAAAACCCTACACTGACATGCTTTCTGGGTTTTCCCCAGAGAAAAATAGAAAAGACAATGAAGTAAATACTCTCTATGTGTGTTTAATAGTCTTTGGCCTGTATTTCTGTAACTCACTCTCTATTTTCTTCAGATTGCAGTTTTTAGCACTTTGGAGGTTCAGGTATCTTGGAATGAAAGGAACTACCTTGTTATGTTCCTTTTTATATTTTATATCTTACATATATATAAATGTATATGTATAGATTTATAGAAGAGACATAAATGTCCTTCAAAGATAGAATTTCACAAATGAGTGAGGAATGCTTATAGGCAAAAATTGCAACATATCTATATTTGGACAACCATTTAATATATTTAATACAAGGAACTCTGAATCATGGAAATCCATTAAGTTCACCCTCCTATGGTTACTTGAGATGGTTTTCTGGTTCTGTTATTTGTGCAATACCTACACAGCAAAATTCAGTGTGTCAGGCTGGGCATGGTGGCGCATGCCTTTAATCCCAGCACTCGGGAGGCAGAGCTAGGCAGAATTTTGAGAATTTGAGGCCAGCCTGGTCTACAGAGTGAGATCTAGGACAGGCACCAAAACTACACAGAGAAACCCTGTCTCAAAAAAACAAAAAAAAATTAAAAAATAATAAAAATAATCCAGTGTGTGGCCATCTCTTGTGCCCAGCATAGTTCTGGGAGCCTGGGCTGTGTCAGAAGTGAAGCAGGCATATGGCCTGCCTGGAGCTTAAGATACAGGAGAGGTCAGGTGAGGAACAAGAAGTCTAAGAAGTAATCCATTTGTGGATTCAAATGGCTTGAGTACAGAAGAAGTAGAAAAAGAAGGACCGATGCCAGGGCAGGAGTCTGGGCGATTATGGACCCTGGTAGAGAAAACAAGCAAAGACTGGGAAAAGAAAGGAAGTTGTCCCTGTAGCCAGGTGGGTTAGCTTTGCCTGTGCAGGAGCTTGGAGAGGAGCGCACAGGCCTGTGGTCAGGGACAGCATGGAAGCCAGCGTGTCCCATTGGAGAGAGCAGAGAGGGAAGTGATAGACAAGGGTGGAGGCCACGGGCTGCCTTCTAAGCCAGTTTGCATATGCCTGTAGAGAAATGGGAAAGAGCAGAGCAAGCGTGCTGCTGAGATGTCCTGCCACAATTGCGGTCCAACTCCTGACTGTCAGATTGAATGCTCCTCCCCTCTGTAGTCGTTACGTTGCTCCTCCTGCACAAAGAGGGCAGAAGAGGGGAAGTATTTATATTCTAATACTGTGTTCTGTCAGGAGAATCCTATGTGTGTCTGTGTGTGTCTTTGTAAGGGTGTGTGTGTGTGCACGCAGGCATGCATGTGGAGGAGAGCATGTCTGTGTGTTTGTGGTATGTGTATATGCAGAAAAGAAAGAATATAGAAAAAACAATCAAGTTTTCACTTTCAGCTAGAAATTCCTTCCCAGGAACAAATGCACTTAAGACAATTTGTAGCTTTAGACTGAAGATGCTCAATGCTGAAGCCCATGTGCCTCTGGGCCTGTTTATAAGCAGCATGGTAGCGTGCATCTCTAGTCCCATAGTTGAGTTAGGCATGGAGTTACCACTCACATTTTATGGTTGTAATTTCCTTGCTGAATAGAACTTTGGTTTTAATTGTTTCCCTTTTCCCTCTTCTTCTAGAAGTACATCAGGGGAGCCAAAAGAAAGAGACAAGGAAGAGGGCAAGGACTCCAAGCCGCGTTCTTTGCGGTTTACATGGAGCATGAAGACCACTAGCTCAATGGACCCCAATGACATGATGAGGGAGATCAGAAAAGTGTTAGATGCCAACAACTGTGACTATGAACAGAAAGAAAGGTTCTTGCTCTTCTGTGTCCATGGAGATGCTAGGCAGGACAGCCTTGTGCAGTGGGAGATGGAAGTCTGCAAGTTACCTCGGCTCTCACTGAATGGGGTCCGCTTCAAGCGAATATCTGGGACATCTATTGCCTTTAAGAACATTGCATCCAAAATAGCAAATGAGCTTAAGCTGTAATGATGTGTGAGCTCCAGGAACAGGGAAGATGCACCCTCATCTGAGCTACAGGTTCTGAATGTACTGGTGATGCCTACTGTGGTCCACCTGTGAATCTCCCATGTAGAATTTGTCCTTAATGCAATAAGGTTATACATAGTTATGAACTGTAAAATTAAAGTCAGTATGAGCTATAATAAGAATCTGTAGCTTAAAAAGTAGGTTCACATGTACAGGTAAGTATATTGTGTATTTCTGTTCATTTTCTGTTCATAGAGTTGTATAATAAAATATGATTGCTTTAAAACCTGTATACTTGTCTAGATCTCCACACAGAAATGTATGGTTAATGCTTTGAAATTTGAAAATGGTTTTCCCTGTTATTTACATTTTGGTTTTTTTTTTTGTTTTTTTTTTTAATTCTTACCTCCATCATGCTATTTTGAATATTGTGTCCAGGATTAAAAGCATACAGAAATAGTCTTTAAGATTGTAGCATGAGCTTTATAAAATTATTTTGAAATCATATTTAATTTAAACCAGAAGTTGACAGTGGTTGGTGTTGCTCAGTTTCTCCTGCTTTTCTTGCTGTCAGCCTGTGTCAAGACAAGGTGTAGTTGGGGGACACAAAATGTTTACAGTGTCGGCACCTAGACTTTTCTAAACCACGTGAAAAGAAACCATAGCTTTGCCTTGAGCTAACTCAGAAGTACCGAGGTAAGAAATGAAATCGTAATTTACCAAGTTTATTTTGCCCTTTGTTTTCTGACCTGCTAATTAGCAGCAGAAAGTGAAAGAATCCATAGTTCACCTAGCTGTTGAGAAATAAACCAGCACTTAGGTTTGCTGCCTTCGGAACACGCAGGGTATCTGGGAATGCAGGAGTGTCGGGATGTCTCTTAGCACAAGCTCATCTGTACGATGTTGATGGCTGCGTTGGCTGAGATGTGATGCCGCCTCAGGAACTGACAGGCATTGGGGGCGTCTGCCCGTGTCCTCCCCGCCTCCATCCGCCCGTACCACTGTAGTGACCCACGAGCAAGACGTGCTCCCCACACCCATTCATTACAGATTTGTGCTTGCCTGGTGGTTCACTTGGCTCCCTCAGAACCTGTTTGTTTTCGATTGTTTTGCCCAAGTTATGTTTCTTCCACAACAGTATGCCTGTAATGTGCAGCTTTGTGACTGGTCATTTGCCTTCTCTTCTTTGATAATTAGTGACGTATGCGACGTAAAGCCACTAGTAACAGTACCTTTTTAACACTTATTTTGTACTGAAAAGCTTGGAGGTTGACTGTGCAGTTTTATTTAATGTTGTGGTTCACTGTAATATCAGCACATGGCCCCATCTGCACACTCCTGAGGAATAGAAAATGTTCCCAAAGCTTACCAGTTGAGAGAAAATTAATGCTGTGATCAGTGCTGTCCTTGGAAACTACCTGGACGCTGCCAGTGTAGGTGATGGGCTGTTCCACAATGGCTTCCAGACAAAGGTGGTTTTATCTTCTGTACTGTACTGTGATTGATGTAGCTTTCTTCTTAACATTCTGTTCTAACTGATGTGTTTTTTGCCTTAGGGAAGGGTGGGGGCAACAAAACAAAAGTGTGTGGCCCCTTTCTAACCCGGTGTTCATTCACAACATTCGATGCAGACCCTCATTCACTCACTGGTGCACACTGAACTCTTACTTGAACAGATCTCATAATAAAGCATTTGTCTTTTGCTCTTCGTCGGCTTGTGAATCACCTGTTTTCTGCTTGGAGGAACCTCTGAGTATGTTCTTTTCTGTGCTATTCACTCGGCAAGCAATTGGTGAGGCCATGTGGGTCCTCAGGATCTCACTCTGGCAAGAAAGCTTCATCTTTTTACAGGAATTCTGGTTGCTGAAATGCTTTTTAGAACAGAGGCCCCAGGCATCTTCCCAGGCAGAGGCTAGGGTGCTTACATTTTCTCACTCCAGCCAACCCCTGTGCTTTATGGAAGGGAATTTTATTTCTGTATTTTTCTTATGAACTAAAAATGAAATTTTGACATTCATTTTATATTATCTGTTTTATGTGTTCGTGACAACATTATTTTGAAGACTCAGAGGAATTTTAATATGTTTGCATAAATAAACATCTGGCTATATGATAGCAGGATTTCCTTGGCTCTGTGGAAGTACTATTTAATAGGATATCCCTTGTATTGTTTCTTAGAAAATAGGACATGGTTTTTTTGTTTAATAGCAAGATAAAGATGAAATCTACTTCAGAACCATGACCCAATAATATTCTGTGGGGTCAAATTTGATTTTAAGCACAAAGATTGTCATGGGTGTTGTTGTTATGGGTGATTGTCACAGAAAGGGACCTTCCACACCCAGCTTCCTGTGAGTAAATGATGTGCTTGGCCTGTTGAAGTTAGCATAATGCTCTCTGCCTTGTTTTTAACAGTACCAGTGGAGAGCATGATGCCTCTTAAGATGTATAAAGTGACTGTATGGACGACTCCCACCTCTCCAGCACTGCAGTCCGTTTAGGAAGCTAACAGAAACATGTACAGAGTCAAAAAGGCATAAGGGGGTATCATTGAAAGTACCCCCACCCCTCCCCAAAATAGACAGTCAATGATCTGATCTGGAAATGCAGGGAAGAGTGAGTTCCGAGGAATACTAGCAAGGAGAGTCAGAATGGGAAGGAGCCTGTGAGAGAGAGTGAACCTGGGCAGAGCTGTAAGGAAACAGGGAGGGGATTGCTGCAAGTTTCAGGCCAACCAGCGCCACATGGGATGGTCTGTCCCAGCACACAAACGAAATTAAACACAGAATGTACTGGCAACCTCAACTTGGGCTTAATCATTGATTCAGCAAGTGTATTGAGTGTGAATATGCATCAGGTTCTGGGTTCTAGAGAGACAGCAGTAAAACATCTATAATAGAAATAGATAGTTAGGACATATAGAAAGGGTTAGATGGAGCCAGGAAGTCTTTTCTGGGCGATGAAGAGGGCATATGCCACAGACATTGAAACAAATGTAGCAAGATGCTGTGAGAGGGGTGTGTACAATGTTGGCATAAATGCAAACTCTTTTTGCAGATGTTGGTATGGGCAGCCGTGGAAGGGTTTGTCCTCTTAGCCCTGGACTTAATGTTGCATTGCTTCCATGCAGAGAAACAGTTCGTAACAAAAGTAGAGGAAAATAGATAGTGCTGACTCAGGATGTCAGAGTTGATCAGATTATTAGATGAGGGCATTAAAACAGTTCTGTGTTCCACAAGAGGAAAGTGTGCGAGGTGAGGAGATGACTAATGCAAGCATAATGCTGCATGCGCCTGCGAGTGTCTTCTGAGGAAGAAGAACATGCTGGAAGGACTTGGTCGATGAGACACCAGGGAAAAGTCAGTGGAGTTGAAGATGGCAGTAGAAATGATTCCAAATAATCTGAATAAAAAAAAAAACAGCTTAAATAGACGATGTACAGTGCCTCAGGAGCTATGGGGCCACTCGGTCTAACCCAGGAGGAGCCCCTTGGGGAAGAAGGCAGGGAGGAAAAGCCATTTGAAGACAGAATGGCCAGAGGTTCTCAAAAATTTGCTTAAAATCATAAGCTAACAGACCCCAAATGGTTAACAAATACCAAAGAAAACTACATTAATTTTCATGCCACAAGTTACTTCTAAACAGTATTTAAAATAAAACCAGCCACAGGAGGGGAAAGATTTTATAGAAATAGAAGGAAATTTAATGACCAGTTTTCTTGTCATTATACTTGTCAGAAATACTGGGGAAAAAATAAAACTGTCAAACAAGGATTCTTTTTTGGTTTTTCAAGACAGGGGTTCTGTGTGTAATAGCTCTGGCTGTCCTGGAACTTGCTTTTTTGACCAGGCTGGCCTCAACTCACAGAGATCCTCCTACCTCTGCCTCCCAAGTGCTGGGATTAAAGGCGTGCATCACCACCACCCAGCATCAAACAAGGATTTTATACCCAGATAAAATAGCTTCCAAAACAAAGATGAAGCGAAGATGATTGACACAGAAAAGCTGAAGACAGTGGCTGTGACAGTTGCAGAGCCACAAGCAATGTGCAAGGAAATCTCGGAGCAAAGGGACCAGGTACACGGTGGGGACTCTGCATCTACCAGAGGAATGGAGAGGAAAAAAATAGCACTATGTTTGGAGTAAAGCCAGTAACAACTGAATAAAGACCACTGTTGTAGTTCACTCTGTTGCTATGACAAACACTAACCAAAAGCAGCCTAGGGAGGGTTTATTTGGCTTACAAATTACAGTCCACCACCGAAGAGAAACCGAGGCAGGAACTAAAGCGGAAACCACGGAGGACACTGCCCTACTGCCTTGCTTCCAACATTCTGTTATCTTTCTTACACAACCCAAGCCCTTCTGCCTAGGGATGGCACCACCCACAGTGGTCTGGCCCCTCCTACGTCAATTAACAACCGGGAAAGAATGCCTGGTAGACATGGCCATAGGCTAGCCTGATGAAAGCAATTCCTCAGTTGAGGTTTCCTCTTCCCAGCTGTGTTAAGCTGACAGCCAAGATCAGCCAGCCATCAAAACCTATGACGTGTGAAAGCAAAACGTAGTGGTGGCACAGTACACAAGCCTAGAGGGTCTTCGAAGAGTGCTTCCACCGCATGTGTGGCCCGCTGTCACTTTATGATGGATTACAGTAAACAGGTGTAGTGTATACTTGAACACAACCACTAAACACAGCAGTTACAGCTAGTGAGCCAGCAAGGGGTAGATGGGATGTTTTAAAAATAATGTTGCTGGAGATTTGGCTCAGAGGTTAAGAGCATGATTGCTCTCCAGAGTCTGATTCAGTTCAGCAACACATGTCACAACATCTGTAATGAATTGGTTTTCTGAAACATCAAAGAAAAAATAATAAAAAATAAATTTAAAAAAAAAAAAAAAAAAAAAAAAAAAAGCACTATGACACTCAGCAATAAGGTGCTGTCACAAGCTAATACAGAGCTCATCCAGAACAACATGGGAAAGAAAGGATAACAAATTATAAAAATAATAATAAAAATAATGCTCCCAAGTATTGTATTAATATAAGAAGCTCATAGGCAGATAAGCAGCAGTGGACAGAATGAAGAGGTGGCTTACAGCATGGGAGAAAACGTTTGAAAATTACTTACCCGATAGAGTGAGTATCCAGAATTTACAAGAACTCAGACAACTATTAGCAAGAAAACTCAGCTTACCAATGTGTGGGGGACCTAAGCAAATATTTCTCAAAAGATACCCAAATGGCCAATGAGTATATGGAAAAAATGCTCAAAATCACCAGTCAGAAATGTATTTTAAAAACCACCATATCGAGCCAGGAATAGTGAAGCATGCCTGTCATCCCAGTACCAGGGAAATGAAAGCAAGAAGATCATAACTGAGCACTGCCAAAAAGACAAAAGAGTGAGAGTGGGCAAGGATGTAGGGAAAGAGAACTCTTGCACACTGTTAGTGTGGTCTGCAAAGTAATGCAGCTATTGTGGAAAACAGTGATGGTCTTTAGACGTTAGAAGGACTGCCATAATCCAGTGATCCCACTACTCGGAGTATGTCCCAGTGGCAGGAAATCAATATGCTGAAATGAAACCTGCATTCTGCAGGAAGAAAGAAGTTGGGGACTAGAGAGATAGCCAACCAACCTAAGCATCCCTCAGCATAAATAGATGCAGAAAAGGCAGTGTGTATGCAGAATGGAGGACAGTTCTGCCCTGCAGAATGAAGGAAAGCCTCTCCACATCAAATGCGAAAACAAAGCCGAAGTGTCTCAGGGCTGGCGAGAGGGCGTGGTGAGTAAGGGCACTTGCCAGACTTGATGGCCAGAGTCCCTCTCCAGACCCCACATGGTAGGAGAGAACTGACTCCTACAGGTTGTCCTCTGACCTCCACATGCATGCTGTGGCCCACAGAGGCCCACACAGACAAACAAATATATAAATAAACGGTGATAAAAAAAAAAAAAAAAAAAAAAACAAAAGGCAAGCATCTCGCCATCTACATTTTCTGTGGAAGGCTGTGGGGGTCAGTACTGAGTCTGAAGGTTGGAGACTGATCAGAACAAAGGCATGGCCATGAGGTGGCAGTAGAATGGCATTTGGAAGGTACCGGATGCAGTCTGGAGTGCTTCCAGAGACAACCCTCACAGTGGAAGGCCTTCCCGGAATGTCCAAGACCCCCAGCCACAGGGAGAAAGGAGATTCCTCTGCCTACAGAGAATGCGAGAAGGGGCTTCAGTGGAGAGACTGAATTAGAGCTCCAAAGGGTAGCATCCATGTGGGGTCTTTTCGGAGCACCAGGCATTTGTCTTATCTGTGGCTGGAGGAAGTTGGGAAGCTTTACAAATTAATCAAAGCAACCAGACTCTAAAATATGAAGTATGCACCTATCGATGTGTTTGTTTGGATGATACTGAAAGCAGCTGGGTGCATAAGGATGCTGAGTTGGCCTCCAGCAACCCTAAACTAAGAGTCCTGGGCTGTGGCACAGCAGCAAACAACACAGGGGCTACCTTTACCCCGTAAACAGTCATCCGTAACATGAAAATGGGGCCAGCAGGATGGCTCAGCGGATGAAAGTGCTTACTGCCGGGGCTGATGACTTTAGTTCAATCCCAGGGAACCGCGTGCTGGGAGAACGAACCCCCCACACGTTGTCCTGGAACCCGCACCCACACTTCTGAGTAACTTTACATCTTACTGTCTCCTGTCCTGCTTTAGATTTTGCTCATTTGGGAGAAATGCCCGACAAACTCAGGAAGACACCACCAGAGATGCTCGGGTGGCACGTCTGTGTCTGTTCTACCTAAAGAGGCCACCGCCCCCCCTTCCCCACCTTTTCTACACAATCTTGCGATCCTTCTCTCTATTAAATGATAGTCTTTCACTAAATAAAAATATTCGCATGGGCATGAGGATGCACAGCCTTACACGGAGCAGTTGGGAGGCAGAGGCAGGTGAATATCTGTAAGTTTGAGGCCAGTTAGGGCAGCATAATGAGACCCTGCCACCACCACCACCCAAAACAGAGAGAAAGAGAGTGGAAGAAAGAAGTTGGGGACTAGAGAGATGGCTCAGTGGTTAAGAGCACTGGCTGTTCTTGTAGGGGACCCAGGTTCACTTACCAGTACCCACGTGGCAGCTCACAACCACCTGTAATTCCAGTTCCAAGGTGTCTGACATCCTCTTCTGCCCTCCCAGGGCACCAGGTACACATACAGCACATGTACATATGTTGGGGAATATTATTTTAATGTGTGTTGCTTTTGTTTATTTTGCATTTGTTTACCTCTGTGAAGATGTGTTACTTTGCCTGTCTAAAACACCTGATGGACTAATAAAGAATTGAATGACCTATAATAAGGCAGGAGAAAGGATAGGCAGGGCTGGCAGGCAGAGAGAATAGAAAGAGAAATCTGGGAGAGGAGAAAAAAAGGAGCAAGAGAACAAGGAGAGGAGGACTTCAGGGGCCAGCCACCCAGCCAGCCAGAGTAAGGAGGAAAGAATAGGTATACAGAAATAGAGAACAGGGAAAAGTCCAGAGGCAAAAGATAGATGGGATAAGTTAAGAAAAGCTGGCTAGAAACAAGTCAAGCTAAGGCCGGACATTTATAATTAAGAATGAACCTCCACCTGGCGCTGGTGGTGCACACCTTTAATCCCAGACTCAGGAAGCAGAGCCAGGCAGATCTTTGAGAGTTCAAGGCCAGCCTAATCTACAGAGTGAGATCCAGGACAGGCATCAATCAAAACTACACAGAGAAACCTTGTCTCAAAAAAAAAAAAAAAAAAAAAAGAAAGAAAAAGAAAAAGAATAAACCTCCATGTATGATTTATTTGGGAGCTGGATGGTGGAGCCCCCCAAAGAGCCAAGAGAGAAAAAAAGAGTAAAAAACAAACATCATACATACATGCAGACTAAGCAATCATACACACAATTTCTAAAAATTTAACCTGATTTTTTTCTTTGTTTTGTTTTTGTTTTTCGAGACAGGGTTTTGTTGTTTTGTTTTTTGAGGCAGGATTTCTCTGTATAGCAGCTCTGGCTGTCCTGAAACTCACCCTGTAGACCAGGCTGGCCTTGAACCCACAGAGATCCACCTGCCTTTGCCTCCTGAGTGCTGAGATTGAAGGCATGTGCCACCACTGCCCAGCTATAAAATGCACTCTTTTATCCTCACCCACTATCATTGTGGCAACCATAATATGTGAAAACAGGGAGATAAGACTGCTTTCTAGGAGCAGCACAGGCCAAAGGCAAGCAGGGCCTTGAAAATAAATATCCCAGACAAACCTAAGGACAAGAGAGGTCCTATGCTGCCAACCTCCTGGGGTGGGAGGTCCTGTGCTGCCAACCTCCTGGGGTGGGAGGTCCTGTGCTGCCAACCTCCTGGGGTGGGAGGTCCTCTGTTGTCAACCTCCTGGGGTGGGAGGTCCTGTGCTGCCAACCTCTTGGGGTGGGAGGTCCTCTGTTGTCAACCTCCTGGGGTGTGGTAAGAGCAAGACTGTGGGCAGGAGACTGGGCTGGCCTGGGTGACCACACACACAAGCTAAACCCTCTATACTAGCCTCTCCCATGTTCTCCCACACAAGCGGTTTCTCAGACACGTGTGTGTGTGTGTGTGTGTGTGTGTGTGTGTGTGTGTGTGTGTGTGCGCTTTATCTGAACTGTGCTTTTATAGAGACCAAGAGATTGCTTCTCTTTGCACTAAATTCAAAGAACGGGCCCAGATGTGTTGATAACTGAGCAGGCTTCTCTACCTGGAGAGAACTGGCACCTTGGCACATCTCACTCCAGGGCAACTGTTCCTGCTCACCTGCCGGCTGTGCCGTTTTGTGGGACTCACCTGGAACCCCCAGGTCATAGTGCACATTGCAGAGAACACCCTCCCAGTCCTCCCAGCCTTTCCAGACGTGAGGGCCGGAGTCAGTAGATCAGAACATCAGAAACAGAGGTCCCTTTCCCCTAACGCTGCACTACAGCTGGTCCTTGAGCTCAAGAGCCCTGGTGCACTGCTGAGAGGCACTGTCCTCTCAGGCCCTCTGGGGACACACCAGGAACATCCAGAGCACTTTAGAAGGTGAACCACGGATCTGTCCTTCCTCAGGAAAGACCAACCATTCTTTCACTCCAGACCAGACAGAATAAACAGTTCATCAAGGGTTATCAGAATATGTCAGCTGGGCAGTGGTGCACGCCTTTAATCCCAGCACTCGGGAGGCAGAGGCAGGTGGATCTCTGTGAGCTTGAGGCCTCAAGTTCTGAGGACTGGACTCCGGTCATCAGGCTTTCTCGGTGCCTTTACTGATGGAACCATCTTTCCAGCCCCCACTTCCTATGGTCTGTGAATACAACTGGCACCCTCATTTCCTGTTCTTCCTGGCAGCCTGAGTCCTGCCACCCACAGCAGCTGGAAGCCCGTGAAACTGCCTTCTCAACTAACACCCCAGGCCTCGAAAAGCCACTTGGTCTTGGAGCCCACACTTCCTGCAAATAAAATATTTCTTCTTGTCCTAACTTGGAAGCTGAAGTCCATCCTTTCCTCTAAACTCACTTTTGTGGTTTAAACATCTTCCCATTTGGACATCAAAGCACTTTAATCCATTCCACGGATCCCTTACATTCAAATTTAATATTTTCATAAATTCTTTGACACTTAGAATTCTACATTTTTTTTTTGTATTCTGTGAGTCTAGGAGAGCAGAAAAACCTGGGTATTTTAAAAAGACATCCAAAAAACTTACCTTTCATACTTATACTTTCTTTTTATTATTTGTGTGTGTGTGTGTGTGTGTGTGTGTGTGTGTGTGTGATCACATGTGGGTGGGTACACATGTGTGCAGGTGTGTGAACACACGCATGTGGAAGCCAGAGGTCAGCCCTGAGTGTAATTCCTCCATACTCATCAACTTTATTTTTTGTCCTCTGACCTCCAAACATGTGCTGTGGCATGCACACACTCCCATCGTGCATACACTTACTATTATGATTATGATTATCAGATTACAAAGTAAGGCAGTTATATTTTTTAATTACTTAGGAGACAAACATCAAGGACCATCTCTGAGGGAGTCTCTAGGTTTGGTTAGTTGAGGTAGGAAGACTCACCTACCCAAAATGTGGGCAATACCATTCCATGGCCTGGGGGCCCAGACTGAATGAAAAGGAGAAAGTAAGCTGAGCACCAGCATGCACCTCTCCCTGTTTCCTCACTGCAGACACAATGTGAGCAGCCACCTCACACTCCTGCCTCCCTGCCTTCCCTGATGTGTGCCTGTCTGGCCTTGAACTGCCAAAATAAACCCTTTCTTCTTGTGCTTTTACGTGCATGAGGTTTTTGCCTGGATGTATGTATACACACTGCATGCACAGCTGGTCCCTCGAAGGCCAGGAGAGGGAGCCGGATCCCCTGCAACTGGAGTTACAGACATAGGTAAGCGGTCATGTGAGTGCTGGGAGCTGAAGCCAGGTCCTCCTCCGACAAGCAGGCAATGCTCTTACCACTGTACCATCTGTCCAACATCCTTCCTTCTTTAAGCTGTTTGTCAGGTATTTGGTTACAGTGAACAAGAAAAAAGTAACTGGTTCAGTTGCTACGGAGTTATTTTGAGTGTTGGATATTATGCTTTACAACTTTATCCCCCAGAGACTCAAGAGCAATGGTTCTCAACCTGTGGGTCGTGACCCCTTTGGAAGTCCAATGACCTTTTTACAGGGGTTGCCTAAGACCGCCCTGCCTGTCAGATATTTCCATTTACACTATGTTTACATTACATTTGTTCATAACAGTAGCAAAATTTCAGTTATGAAGTAGTAACAAAAGTAATTTTATAGCTGTGGTCACCACAACATGAACTATATATCAAAGGGTCTCAGCTTTAGGAAGGTTGAGAACCACTGCTCTAGAGTCTGTTTCTGGTGTGGAATGTTTGGATTGAGGGCTTATCGATTTAGGTACAATGCAGAAGTAAATCTGTATCCACGTAAAACTCAAGTCTACTATGGTGTCGGGGTAACGGCAGCGAGGAAGACTTGAGGGAAGACTCCAGCGAGGAAGGGGCCTTGCAAAAGGCGCCTGGGAAGTTCCCACGCCTGCTGCCCCGGGTGTAAGGTGTGTAGAACGGGCCTCACTAGAACCTAGTGCTTCTTCCGGATGAGGAGAAGGCAGCCAAGCTTTAGCTAGAGTGTGCACCAGCAGAACAGACTGTACTCTGGAAAGGCAGTCGGTCAAGAGAATAACAGCCATGGAGCCCCGAGATTCCAGTCATTATCCCCTCCCCCAGCTTCACACACACACACACACACACACACACACACACACACACACAAAACTATTTTAATGGACCAGAAGTGGCGGCGCACGCCTTTAATCACAGCACTGGGGAGGCAGAGAAGGGAGGATCTCTGTGAGTGCCAGGCCAGAGAGGACTGAAACCTGCTTTCAAAAACGAAAAACAAAATGAGTCTGGAGAGACAACAGCTGAGTAAAGGCACCTGCCATCAAGCCCGATGACCTGGACTGGATTCCTGGAACCCGCACGATGGCAGGAGAGAACTGACTGGTCCTCTGACGCCCATGTGAGTGTTCATGGGCACGCATACACACACACACACACACACACACACACACACACACACACACACACACACGTAAATGTAAAAACAATTGAAGCTTAGCTAAGATTCATAATTGACTGTGTGTGTACATGAGTACACACAGCATGTGCGGGAGAATGTTTTTAGTGCCATTCTTTACAAAATCAAATCCATTACCTGTGCCTTGTAAGGTTTATAACCTTCTTTTATCAGCTCCATAGATGTATTTCTTCTTGAGTCTATCCTATAAAAATAAACAATATTAATGTAACTTCAAGTCTGTATTGATTATCTTTCTTCTTCTAAATCTACACTTTTATTACAAAACAAATATTAAAACATAAAGTTTTTATATGTCTACAAATAGAAAATTTGTTTCTGTGTAAGTTGTTTCAAATAGGCAGTTATTCTTAAGCCTCTGAGGTCTCAGATATTCTCTTTTGTTCAGTCATAGAATCATTTCATGACTCTTAGCTGTGCAATGTCCTAGCTTTTTTGAAGGATAGTTTCCATATAAGTAGTAGAGAGATATTCCTAGGGTAGTGGACAATGTGAGTTACCCTAAGTGGCCTTGTTGCCTGTCTAATGTGAGGGGCTAAAAAAGGTGAACAGCAAGTACCAAGTTAGTTTAAACAAACCTGGACCTCTCCTAAAAGGTAGAAAGCAGAACAGGCTAGCCTCTGCTAGCTGGTATGTCTCTTCTGTGCAGGAATGTTAGTGGTCTCTGGTCTCCAGTATCAAGGATATCAAGGCAGGGCAGATGTGTCCAGGATTTGCCAGTGCGGGCCCAAGGTCGTCATGAACTCAACTGTGTCCCCTCCAGATTCATGTCCAAAAGCCAGAATCCTCAGGACCTAAGAATACAATTATGTTCAGAGGCAGAGACTGAAAAGGTGTCGTCAAGAGTAGATGACAGGACAAAGTCAGGGCCCTGAAGAAACAGGGTGAGTGTCCCTAGAAGAGGAAGAGACACTAGGGATGGGCCACATGTGAACATGGAAAGAAATCAGGCATCTGCCAGCCCAGAGCAACAGGCTTGGGGGAGCCCAAACTGCTGACTCTGACAGAGACTGGCGAGGACTCTGAAAGCAGTGATTCCAGGAATGGCTGTGGTTTTCTGGCCAGAAAAGTCAGAAGGGAGCTCTGGTTTCTTATCTCCTAAGCATCAACCCTGCCTGAAGGCGGAGGGAGCGTGGGATGAAACTCCATGTCAGGCGCTAATCCCTTCTGGTAAACAGCTTTGGAAATGGGTTTTCATGGTGGCCAGGAGTTGATATCTATTTCTTAATTTCAGCCCATCTCCTAAATGATGTTAGTGTTATCTCTTCAAAGTGGGGAATGTTGTAGTAGCCTTGACCAAGGCCCTGTGAGCCACATTAAGGGAAAGCTGTTTCCTCCTGATCAAAAGAATGGAACTTTTTTTCCCCCAAAACTCTGACCTTGGGTGGAGATCTAACCTTCCAAGCAACCCACAATGTAAGTTAATCCAACTGCACCTGTCAATCATCTGGCCAGGGGATAATCCCTCAAGATGGCTGCCTGACTAAAGAGCTGGGAGGAATAATTACCCCTTAGTCAGATAATGTACTTTCTTCCCCACCTACGATAGAGTCTTTGTGAACTGCCTGAGGCTCTGTGAAGTCTCCCTGCCTTTTTGAGTTCTTTTACTTTTCTTCTTTCTGTGTCTTTCTTTCAGACGTTGGCCGGAGCCTAAATGTTTTCTCTGGTACTTTGGGCTTTTTGATGCTTTCCTTCTGCTATGTGGCCACCTGCTAACTGGCCGTGGGCTAACTCAAACAGGCAAGGATTTCTCTCTTCTTTACCTCTCTCCACCTGACAACAGCCAAAACTCCTCCTCCTCCTCTTCCTCCTCCTCCTCCTCTTCCTCCTCCTCCTCCTCTTCCTCCTCCTCCTCCTCCTCTTCCTCCTCCTCCTCCTCTTCTGGACATGGTCTCACTTTGTAGCCCTGGCTGGCCTTAAACTCACCGAGATCTACCTGCCTCTGACTACAGAGTGTTGGTGTATGCTACTACACCTGGCAAAATTATTTTATTAATGAGACTAAGAATCCAAAGAGGGGACCCAAATTTCTCCAGCATCAACACCTTACCCTCACACTTTTCTGGCTTCCTAAACGATTGGTTATACATTTCTGGTGTTTAAGCTACCACAACTGTGATATCTTGTTACAGCAGTTCTAGTAAATCATGCGGGCGTCATCAGGGCTATAGCTACTAGGGGTGTTGAGTGGATTCCCAGAAAGCAGTGAAGATGGTGTGTCCTTCCAGCCAGTAGCTCCAGGGGCAGCTTGCTGCTCCAGCCTCAGGGATCCAGAGAAGCAACAGCACCATGGAGTCACACCAGAGACAGTAAGACCCTGTGTCAAAACCCAACAACAACAAAAAACAGAAACAAAAACAAACCCCCGTCAACAAGCAAACAAGGCATTCCATGCAGGTTGAGAGCCACGGCTCTGGTGATGCTGGTATGCAGATCCTGGCTTTTAGGATTGCACTACATGATGTCATATGTGCACTTCAGAAATCAGCTCTCCTGTCCCTGCGAGGTTGCTTCTCTTTCTCAGTGTGTCACTGTGACAAACTCTGTGAATACATGGCCTCGTGCTTTTGGAAGGTTCCTAGACAAATATGGATGAGTTTTATTAGCTGCACACACACACACACACACACACACACACACACACACACACACACACACGACAGCATTTCACTAAGGTAGCCCTAGCTTTCCAGGAGAAGCTTTCCCTGTGTGGATCCACCTGCCTCTGCTTCCCCATTACTGGGATTAAAGTCATGTGCCACCACACCTAGATAGATAGTTAGATAGATAGATAGATAGATAGATAGATAGATAGATAGATATAGATAGATTTTTTTCCTTTCCCAAAAAACTTGCCCCAGGCATTCATGATGGCCCATGCCTTTAATCCCAGCACTCAGAAGGCAGAGACAGGCAAATTTCTGAGTTCGAGGCTAGACTGATCCACAAAGCAAATTCCAGGACAGCCAGGGCTATTACACAGAGAAACCTTCTTGGGAAAAAAAGCAAAACAAAACATTGTCATGTCTCTAAAACGTTAAGGAAGCAATTTGATGTGAGAAGGTTTGAGTTGGAAAACAACAGTCTTGCTCTATTCCTGCAACAGCTGATATCTAGCTGTCCTTCCTGTCATGGAGAGTGAGAACTCCCCGGCTGTGTTTGTTTGACAGATGTCCAGATTCCATGGCCAAGAATGCGCTGTCTAAACGCTGTTCGGTTTTCAACGGTGGAACTCCACCCTTTACTTAGCTGTAAGTATGTGTGGAATGTTATGATAAGACGTAGCAACACTGATGGTCAGACATGAAAACGGTGGCGAGACAAAGGTATACGTGTGAAATAAACTCAGTATTTTAATATTTTTTTTAAAAACTGCATTTCTTATATATGTTTGAAACACGGCATCATGTAGCCCACGCCGAACTCAAACTCACTGTGTAGCCAAGGATGACTTTGAACCCCTGATCCTTCTGCCTCCACTTCCTAAATTCTGAGATTACAAGCATGTGCCACCATGCTGGGACTCGTGTGGCGCTGGGGATGGAATCCAGGACTTCGTGCACGCTAAGCAAGCTGCCAACTGAACTACACATGCCCAGCCCTGAATATCACATTTTCATGACCATTTCAGCAATCCCATCAGCACTCAGTAATCTTCACGATCAATACCATCTCTGCCAATTTTTTTGTTTATTTTGTTTTTTTGTAGCCCTGACTGTCCTGGAGCTCACTCTGTAGATCAAGCTGGCCTCCAACTCAAGAGATCCTCCTGCCTCTGCCTCCCGAGTGTTGGAATTGAAGGCATGCCCTGCCACCACTTCATTCAAATTCAAATGAAGGCATTTGAATGCTGGGAAACTGGAGGCCTGTTGTTTGGCGTCTGTTTCCAGTACTGTGGAACTTGCCTGCCCCAGCTCCTGCTTAACGCAGGAGACTAAGCGCGCTCGGGTCTCAGCGGCCGCAATCCCGGGCCCCACCGCGAGGGTGCGCTACGACCTCAGGTCCCCCTCGAGTACCCAGCCCGGGGCGGTCCGCCCGGGCAGGAGCGGGGCGGGGCACCGAGCAAAGGTTGGCCTCTTAGCCCGGGACCTTCTCCGCAGCTCCGCAGCATCATGACGGTGGGCGCCCGGCTCCGAAGCAAAGCGGCGAGCACCTTCGCGCGCCGAGGGCCCCTGGGGCGATCGCGCGGCGCCGGCGACGAGGAGACCGATGCCATCGTGGAGCACCTGGAGGGTGAGGACGAGGACCCGGCGAGCCAGGACGGTGCGCGCGAGGAGAGCGGACGGCGCGCGGGGACCCCGGGCGCGCGCAGAGTGCACCTCGCGGCGCTGCCCGAGCGCTACGAGCCCCTGGAGGAGCCCGCGCCAGGCGACAAGCCCAAGAAGAGGTACCGGCGAAAACTGAAGAAGTACGGCAAGGTAGGTCCCCAGGGCCCGGCCGCCCTGATCCAGACAGAACTGGGAGTTGCACTGGGTGGAGTTGTGCGGAGTCGCCGCCAGGACAGTCACTTGGAGGGTGGCGCTGAGCGCGCAGGCTTAGGCGGGCAGGACCCTGCGCCCGGTTGTCGCTGGTGGGAAGGGAATGTTGGAGCCGTGGTGAGGTTAAGTGACTTGGGGATCGTGACCCAGTTGGGAAGTTGCAGCCCGGGTGCATCCCTACCCCCCGCCCCCCTGGCCACCCCGCCACCTGAGAACGTTAAGTGATTCTGTCGTAGACGCCGCCGAAGTTATCCGCGGGGCGTCCTGACTCAGCCAGTACACACCTAGCACCTGTGGAATCTCCCTTTCTCCGGCAGTGATCTCTGCACTTTGAACTTGAGGTGTTCTGCCTGCCTTTTGCTCTGGTGGGAGGGGGTGGGAGAGCGAGAGGAGGGATGAATGGGGAACGGAATGAGTTTCATGTCCAGGGTCAATGGTTCTGGTTCCCAGGTGCCCTTGCCTGAAAGCAGAATTGCTCTCTTGGCCTGGACGAGGCTGCGGGAGGGTGTTTGTGTGTGGAGGTGGGGGTAGGGGAAATCACAAAACTCACTGATTGTGTTCCGGCCAAAGTCCTCTGGCCTCTCCTGACTTTACTCAGTGGCCTGCAGTGGGTGACCTTTATCATACCTGAGGCATTCAGTCCCTTGTCAGGAGTTTTCTCAGTCTCCTGAAAGATACGGCAGTGCTCGGTCACAAGCAGGCAATGAAAGTGAATTAATGGCGCGGGTTCCTCAGTTGGACGCTGGCATCGGGAGAGGTTTTGGGGTGCCAGGCATTGTGCATATACTAACAGCGAGTGGGGAGAGTCCGAGGCCCACCAGGGAGATGTGGCAGAGCTGGGGCACGGGCTCCCTCACTGCATAGCAGAGAACCTAGCGATGGATGACTCATCTCAGTGAGGCTAGTAAAATCAGGGACGCTTTCAAATCGCCCTGACAAGGACGCGGGGCAGAAGAAAAGATAAGGTTTCACCTCGTGAAGACAAGACAAGGAATCCCACACCTGTAACCCCAGGTACTCTGGAGGGCGGGACTGGATGATCGGAAGTTCAAGGCTAGCCTGGGCTATATGACAAGATCCTATCAACAAAGTGCTCACCATGGCTAACACTGAGGTACCAGACCACACTAATTAGGATAGCTATTCCCACAAAAAAAAAAAAGACAAAATCCAAACATAAAGTAATAATGTTCGTGAGGATGTGGAGAAATTTTGAGCCTTGTACACTGGTGTTGGGATGTGTAAAATGGTGTAACTGATGTGGAAAGCAACTTAGAAGAACCTCAGCAAGCTGAACACAGAACTACTCTGTGGTCTCAGGGTTCCACTCCAGGAGCTATGATGAAAGAATCCAAGGCTGGGCTGGGGTGTATGTAGCTCAGGTGGTTGAGTGCTGGCCTAGCATGCACAAAGATCTGTTTGGATCCCTGGTGCTATTTGAACTCGGCGTGGTGGTCCATATCCGTAACCCAGCACTCGGGAAGTGCAGGCAAGGAGATCAGGATCTGGCTTTGTGGGTAAGGGCGCTCACTGCCACACCTGACAATCGGAGTTCAGTCCCCAGAACCTTAGAAAACCGACTCCCACAGCTGCCACCTGACCACGTATACACTGTGGCACACGTGCACATGTGGGGATGCACGCCACATATACTAAATACATGTAACTAAAAAATTGTGTTAAAATAGTCCCGAGTAATTGCTGCTTACCCTAGAGAGTTCCTGGGCTACACGACATTCTAGCTTTTTTTTTTTTTAAAGGATTGAAAAGAGCTACTCAAGCAAATTTTTTTTTACTTTAATTTTTCATGTGTATGGGTGTTTTGCCTTCATAAATGTTTTGAAACAAATAATTTTACACACTTGTTCACAGAAGTCTCATTTACCAACGGACAAAAAGTGAAAAAAAAATCCAAATATATATATATATATATATATATATATATATATATATATATGAGTAGAAGAACAACATGTGGGCTAGACACACTATGGATTATTATTTAATAACCATAAGAAGAACTAATATCAGCTGCCATGTGGCGCAACATGATGTTAAGTGGAAAAAGCCATGATTCCCCTTATAGGAAACGTCCAGATTGGTAAGTCCAGACACAACGGTGATGGTGGTTTAGGGACTGGACAGAGGCATAGAGACACCCACTTTATGTGCAGTTCCCTTCTGGGATGAGAACGTTTTGGAAGTGGACAGAACTGGCAGTTACACATTATAAAGGCATTCCATGCCACTCACTTTCTCACTTTATAAACTCTTTTATGTTATATGGATGGAAGGGTTTTTTGCCTACATGTATGTCTGTGCCACTTGCCTCATGACCCCAGAGGCCAGAAGAGGACATTGATTCCCCTGGAACTGGAGTCACAGACGGTTGTGAGCCGCCACGTGGGAGCTGGAAACTGAACCCAGGTCCTCTAGAAGAGCAGCCAGTGCTCTTAACTGCTGATCCAGCTCTCCAGCTCTCGTGTGTGTGTGTGTGTGTGTGTGTGTGTGTGTGTGTGAGAGAGAGAGAGAGAGAGAGAGAGAGAGAGAGAGAGAGAGAGAGAGATAGAGATTGATTTTGACATGAAAAGGGGTTTTTTGACCAAAATGGGGAGAAGAGAGATGTGGGAAAGCTCTGGAATGTTACACACTAGCTCAGTAGTCCCAAGAAGTCGAGATGAGATTTCAGCCCCACGTGAGGGGTCACAAGAGTCATCCTGACTTCCCCCTCCTCAGACCAGCTGAGAGTGTACCAGGCTCCCACAAGAAGGAAAAAGACCCCCCTTTTCTGCAAAGCCCTAAAAACAGCCACCATCCTGCAGAAGATGGGGGTAGGGTGGATCTGTACTCGCCTCAGTTGCCAGGCGAGGCTTTCTGTGAGAAATGAATAGCTCCAATCATTGGTTATTACGGACTGTGTTTTCTTTGAGTTCCCATTCCTGTTAACTTCTCAGATCCTTCACCCAAGCCCCTTCCTGCTTCTATTTAAGGAAAGTTGTTGGCTTTTGTGCAACATGAAAGAGCATGCTCACTCCCCCGCTGCCCCACCCACCCCCACCAGCATCGTGGTCCTACCCAGGATCAACCCTCACTCTGTACTGGTCCAGCCTTCTGGAAGCCTTTGTGCCTGGGCCTCTTGTAGAGATCAATGTTCCCAGCTGATTTAAAGGAAATAATTGCATTCCTCTGGTGCACATATTACTGTTAAAATGCTATCTGCTGGGCGCTGGGGAAAGGAAGGGAACTGAGTCGGCGGGGTTCCGCCAGGAGGCTGGTTACCTGCTACCTTCTTTCTCTATGTTCCATGCCTCAGTTCCCTCAGCAGCCCTGGGAAGCTGGCGTGGAAGAGAATGAAGATGCAGAGCCAGACAGCTGAGGAGCTGGGAGGGAGCCTGGCCTGGCCCCTTCCTCTGCGGATCTGTGGGCGAGAAGGATGGAACATGCCTCGCTCAGACTTAGCTGAAAATAATAGGCTGCCCTTGCAGCCCCCTTGAGAGGCCTGGAGAGGAGTGCAGTAAGAAAGAGAATTCAGTTGTGTTAATCAGGAAGCTGGGAGAGGGTTGGAGGGTAACACAGAAAGTGTGGGGTAAGGCAGGTATGGTGTCGCAGGCTTGTAAGCCCAGCATTCTGGAAACTGAGGTAGGAGGATCAGGAGTTCAGGGCCAACCTGGGCTACATAGTGAGTGGGACCCATCTCCAAAAAAAAAAAAAGTGAGACTTGGTGATGGAGCTCACTGGTAGACCACTTGCTTAGTGTGTACCAAGACCTAGCTTTGACCACACTACAAAAAGAAGGGAAAAGTAGAAGGAGACATGTTCTCATGTTTAAAGTAGGTCAAGAGCCAGTCTACCAGATGTGAGAGCTGCATGGCTATCCAACAGCTGTATGACCTTGGGCTTGGCTTCCCGTCACTGCCTGTTTCTTCCTCTGTGCCATTTGATAATATGAGGGCTGGGCTGGGGGAGAGTGCATGCCAAGTAAGCATGAGAACCGAGTGAAAAGCTTGGCACAGGGGCACAATACTTATAAACCCAGCTCTGGGAAGGTGGAGACAGGAGACGAGCCAGTGTAGATGAACCTGTGAACTCAGGTTTGGTGGGAGAGCTTGTCTCTAAATAAATAAACGAGGTGGAGAGCAATTTAGGAAGACACTGAGTATGGATCACACACACACACACACACACACACACACACACACGCACACAGACACACAGACACACACATGCACACACATACACCCCACCCCACCCTACCAACACACATACCAGGGCATATCGAGAGTCAATAAACGAATCCATGTGGAAGTTCTAGATGCCAGGGTGCCTGACTGGAGCTGTATGCTGCTACCCTTTCAGGAGTGGGTTCTCTTTATTCGGATTCTGTAGCTGACCACCTACCTCAGGTTGGCACCAGGCCCAAGGGCAGCTCAACAGAGGACTTGACCTTTGGGATCAGACAGTGACGTCGGTGGAGAAATAATTTCCTCTTCTAAATCAGAGGGACATGGGGTCCCCAGCCCCCACTGGGGGTTGGCTGCGATGTTCTCTACAGCTCTGGAACTCAGAGCTAAAATCATCAGGGCTGCTCCTTCCTGGCTCTTTGCAGCTTCCTCCCGTTCAAAGCCAGTAATACACTCTACCCCATATCTTCCTTCTCGCCCCTCTCCCCTCCATCTTCTGCCTGACCCCCGTGACCCTCTGCATTCGGATACTCAAATGGAGGAGAGCTGCTCTTTGCCTGGTGTGCTGGAGGTGGGCTCCAGGGAACCTCCCATCTGGAGACGTCTTAGCTGACTCATACTAGCCAAGTCCCTCTTGCCATTTCAGGTAATAGAGTCACGAGTTCTGAGAAGTAAGGTGTGAATCTGAGGGCTAGCCCGGCACCCTCTTCTCCCACACTTTCCCATCTTCAGCATCCCTGTGAGAGATTTGTTTCACTCCAAGTCCTTTCCTTCGAACAGCACTGGTGTGGAAGTCAAAGGCTTCTTTGGTGTCTTTGCTTTGTGCTTCTCGAAGCTGTTTTGACAGTGTTCCAGTTAATGAGCTAGCCTAGAAGACTTTTTCCCAAAATTGTAAAGATGAAGTGATAAGTAGTTGGTTTGTTTGTTTGGTTGGGGGGGGGTTTGTTTGTTTTTTGGTAACCAGCTATGGGAAAGAGAATGTACAAATACCACCAGCGTCAGGTTTCAGGTGAGCAGTTTTGATTCTGGTGTCATTGTTCTTAAAGGACCAGTGTTGCTGGTTGCAATTGCTCCAGGGGTACGCGGTATTTGTTGTTTCAAACATGTAAAATTCTCCCATCTCTCTCTCTCTCTCTCTCTCTCTCTCTCTCTCATACACACACACACACACACACACACACACACACACACACACACACACGTCTCCTTGAGAAATGGATAAGGCGGTGTCTTGAGACATAAATTTACCAGTTTCTCCCAAAGCTTGTCATGACCTAATAAGGGATTGAGAGAAAGACCTCCGCTTTCTCTACAGGCTGGGAGTATCTGAATGGGTACATACTGTAGTGTAGGGACTCATACATCCACACCATGGACAACTCAAGGCAGTACTCATAGGTAACTCCATATGCTCTTTAGAAAATTTCCTAGCAAGGCATTGTGGCTCATACCTATAATCCCAGTACTGAGAGAGCTGAGACAGGAGGATCAACATGAGTTGAAGCCCAGCCTGGGTTACATGGTATGTTCCATGCCAGCTCAGCTACTGAGTGAGATCCTTTCTCAAAATGAGAGAGAGAGAGAGAGAGAGAGAGAGAGAGAGAGAGAGAGAGAGAGAGAGAGAGAGAACTTTGCTGAGAAATAATACCTCAGACTGATATATTGCACCACAGAGCTAAGTTACTCTGTAACAGAAAGAAGCTGACACTGTGGGCACCAACTCTTCCTGCAGCACGTGCTGGGCCCTGCTTCCTGTGCTCCCCTTGAATAAACTTCTCAGTCCTCTTTAAGACACACACACACACACACACACACACACACACACACACACACATATACAAGGCTACTACATATTCCCATTATACAGACAAGGAAACTGAGGCCAAGCAATGTTAAGGGAAGGATGGGATTGGAACTCCTGGCCATGAGCACAAGGACAATTACAGACCGCCTTCATTAGAGAGAGGTATAACATGGAGTGAAGGCTTTTGGCTCTGCAGTGAGATTTCTTTGGGGAGGATTCAGCTCTGCCCCTTCCCAGCTGTGTGGTATCAAAGGCCTGTAACTTCCCTGTGATTTCTTCTTGCTGATCCCTTAAGTGAAGTCCATCGAGGACATACCAGTCACCTGTTAAGCCAACTTGTTTGTGTGCAATGAGAGACAGTGCCAGAAGAATTATGGGATATCAGGAGGTGGATGCCCCAAGCAGAGAATTGAATGCATGAATGTGAGCTGGAGTTACCAGCATTTAAGACACATTCAAAGTCCAGGGATTCTAGGCAGAGCACGGAGGAGGATCCAGCACTGAGGAGCCTCAGTGGTTCAAACTCTGAAAGAAGATACAATCACCGGGGAGTGTTTAGAAGGAATGCCCTGTGGAGTAGGAGAGAGCCAGGAAGAGATGGGGTCAGGTGATCACAAAGCTCAGGGAAGGAAAAACAGAACCCTCCATGGACCACACAGCATGGAGGTTTTGGGCATCCTGGACCAGGCAGTCCCTGGACGGTTGCGGGCAGCAGCCAGTATGACAGGGAAGAACGGCGGAGTGGAGTCCGTGTCTGGAGGCTTTTTTTCCCTTGGAGAGCAGAGACGCGGGGCAGGAGATGCCGAAGTGACTTTGCATGGTATAAGCTAAGGAATGGGCTGACAGGAAGATAAGGGTGCTGCTGGAGGAGAGAAACCAAGGAATGGTGCGGAAGGCGTGAGAAAAAGGGCCAGTTCCCGTGGTTACACTGGCAGGTGGGAGAAGCCAGGAGCCAGAGCACGGGCTTAGGGCCGATAGGGGAAGATGAACGGGTTCCCTAAACAATGAGGACCCGAGCTCTGCTAGTGTGTAGAGATGGCTGGGGTCGGGAGAGGAAAAGGTTGGGCCGTATCTGAAAGAGGTCAACCCACCTGGGCAGGTGGGGTGGCTTCACCGGGCAGCACTGGCTGTCTCTGTGAGCTTGTGATTGGGATCGGGGATCTTCACTGGAACCCGGCTGCGTTTTTTGTAGTTCGAAAAAATCACAGGGCTGAGAGCTAAGAGGTGCGAGAGAAGGTTTGGGTCGGTTATGTGGATGTCAAGAATGACAAAAGAATGTGGAGGTGGGAAGAGGAATACCGGGGCACCATGCAGTAGATGTTAGCCATTAGTGGTCTCAAAGTTTTGATGTAACTCCATCCGAGTCCCTGGCATTTGATGTCCCCTGTTCCAGCACCCACCCTCACCGAGGAGGAGGGGGGGGAGGAGGAAGGAGGGGGAGGGGGAGGAGGAGGAGGAAGGGAGCATCCAAAAAGCATTGCCTGGTCCTTACCCTCAACAAATATAAGACTGTTCTGGAAACATAAAAGGCTTGTGCACATGCAGCCCTTGCCTTGGAGAGTGGTGAAGACTTCCGGGTTACAAACACGCGGGTCAGACCAGAGTAGGCACTAGGTGCATAGGAAGGACCAGCTGAGCTGTCTAACAAGCTGCCTGAAGGAAAACTTGACCCCGCCTATGACGGCGCTGACACTTTCAACTGGGGAGGTGGGGTGAGTCTCAGTTTAAAACAACAAAGGCGTTTTAGTTCTAGAGCTGGCCGCCTCCATGCTGTTTCTAAGAAGGCTGGCGAGTTATCTGGAAATGTGCTGCGCTTGCGCGCACTTTGCAAGGAGAAGGTCTGTTGTGAGCAGGGATGGGGACCCAGGGCACTACAGATGTGAAGACACGGGGCCTCCATGGATTGATCGCCCTGGATACATGAAAGCGAACGATTCTCCTCTGTGCATGTCTCGGTGACTTGTGGAAGAATCAACAGGTTGCCTCACCTAACCTTTGCTTCTCTCTTCCTTAAAAACAGAATTTCGGGAAGGCCATCAGCAAAGGATGCCGGTACATCGTCATCGGCCTGCAGGGATTTGCTGCGGCCTACTCCGCCCCATTTGGAGTGGCCACCAGCGTGGTTTCCTTCGTGCGCTAACTGGAGCTGCAGGGGCAGGCGTCACCAGAATGCTTCTGCCCCAAGGGACAGTGTGAATCCACCAGCACTTCAGACTTGGACTCACGGGAACTCGGAAGAGGAACCCTGCTTCGCGCTCCATTGTTGGACTGGTTGAGTGTTAGGCAGGCATCCGCTGAGCCACTCGATCCTCTTAGACGTGCGTGGATTCAGGGGTCAGCCCTGCGGAGAATTAGGCCAAGGTCAAGTTGGGGTTAGGGGTTAGGCTAGCCTTCCTGGGGCACAGGCAGGCAAACCCGTGGCAGGGCTGGGGTCTGAGCCATGCAGGCAGTGGGTGAGTTTTGAGGGAGGAGGATGCAGAGCTCCAATGGGATAGTTGCTAGGTTCTGGAAAGGTCGAGGGGGCTGTTGGGCACTGGCCTTGGCCTATGTTGCTCCTCTCCTTGAGAACAGGGAGGGAGCTGTTTGTTTCTGACGTCTCTCTCTCAACCTCCTCGCTTTGGTTTACCGAGCTGTCATCGGGAGTTTAATTACAGGTTTGGGAAGAAAGAAGGAAGGAAACCGTCTTTGAAGACCACGATGCTTTGAAACCCGTGTTCACAGCTGTGTGGGGACTGTTGAAAGCAGATCAGAGTGTGTCATTTTCCTAAGTATTTCATAACTATGCAGCCGGCAATGAGGGAGTGAGGGCAAGTTCAGATGAAAGCCTGGAGGCTGCTGCAGGTGCTTAGAGTCTGAACCTGGTCCAGTGATTGTGTCTGGAGCAGGCAGGACTCCTGCAGATGTGGTGGTTGTCCATACCGGTCCACTGCTGACTGGTGCCTAACTCCCCCATTTGATTGAGGAGAGAGAGAAAGGGACAGAGAGAGAGAGACAGAGACAGAGAGAGACAGAGAGAGACAGGGAGAGACAGAAAGGGGGAGAGGGAGAGAGAGAGAGAAAGGGGGAGAGGGAGAGAGAGAGAAAGGGGGAGGGAGGAAGAGAGAGAGAGAGAGAGAGAGAGAGAGAGAGAGAGAGAGAGTTGACAGGTGTATTTGCATATTTAGAGGAGCAACCAGCAAGTAAGAGGGGCAGGAAAAAGAAAAGGAACCAAGATGGGGACCCAGGGATGCATGCTTGTGATGGGGATCTCTCCTTGCATGTAAGGCCAGAGGAAGCTGGGGACCAGAGCCACCATGGTGGTTGAGTTAACACTTGTTAGGCCAGCATCTCACTTGGATTCAAAGATTAGGCACGAGTCCCAGGCTTGACACTCACCAAGGATGGTTCGTAGACTACCATTGAGTGCTCAGAGAATGAGGGAAGAAGCCCTTTAAAGGCTAGGATGTTTGGGAAACCGTACTGGTGTGTTTCACAACTGTTTTCAGAGTCATTCACGGAGGTCCTCTCACCATGACCCACCCCACAGCAGACCAGGATCCCAACTTTGCTTCTAGAGTATTCAAGATCCAGAGCGGTTCTTGGGACCACTCTCCAGGATCAGTATCAGCTTGTTGGCCTGGAAGGCTTCCTGGAGCACACAAGGAAAGCCAAGATGCTCATACCCCACCCATTGGGCCAGGCCATCAGGCACTGATGGTGGGGGATGGACAGACAGACAGATGGACAGAAGAGGGGCAGGTAGAGGAGACAGCAGCAGTTGCCCACTTAGACCCAGCCTCCCCTCTGGAAGCTCCTGTTGAAGTTCCCCAGTCCCTGGAGCTGGGAAATATGTGGCCTTCCTTTATCTCTAGTATCGCAAGCTGGTTATATGCAGGTTCACAAATGTGATGGAATGATGCCTCCTTGCCACCTCCTGCTGCCACCAAGCCCCAGGGAGCCCATGACATCCTGCTAGGTAGGGAGACCTGTGACCCAGGAAGGGATGAACAGTCAAGAGCACTTCCTTCCCCAGGAGTCTCTTCCTCTCCACCTCCCCAAATCAGCAAAGCCAAGCACATCTGGCCCCGTGCCTCCAAATCCGGCTAAGAATTAACTCAGAAATGTCCAAAGTCAAAAGCTTGCAGGGGCTGTCCTGGGACTCGGCCAGGCTCGCTGGAAGGTGACTTCAGCCCTGAGCAGACTGTGTGGTCACATCCCCTGTGTGGGACTCCTGGTTCATGTTGCAGACTGCTCTGCTGCTTTTCTCTGTATCCTGTGTTCAGCAGCAGGGCCCACACCCTGCTGCAACTGAATTGAAGAGCTTGACTTTCCCATTTCTGGCTTCCAACCTTTTTTCCCCCTGTATCCCTCTCTTGCCTTATGTAAATAAAAGTCCCAGCTTGTCTTGGTTTTCCTACGTGTCACGGGCTCTCTCTCTCCCGAGGAAGGTGACTGGGGCCCAGCAGGACCTGGGAATGTGGGAGGGTGGGTGATGGTGCCTGGGCCCCCACACATCGTCGGTGATAAAGGCTTCATTTTCTGGAATCCCTCAGGACAGGCTCTAGGGTGGGGAAGCCACAGCCCCACCAAAATGAAAAATTTCCAGAACCTTTGATTTGAAGTGTGGAACCAGGAGGCTGCATTCTCCACAAGCAAGATGCTTCTGATCTCTGCCTTGGCTGGGAAATGCCTCTGCTGATGGGGCTCCAGGGAGGGAGGCTGGGCCGGCAGAGCAGGCCCTGAGTGTCAGTCCAGACTGGCATGTTGGCATGAATGCCTGCTCACTGAATGCTCACAGAAGCAAAGGTAGAGGTTAAGCAAATAACAGGCCAGTAGGCAAGGTCCTGGGCAGCCATCAGATTACCGGGTGAGGCAGGTTCATGGGATAAGTCCCTACCTGTTGGAAATGGGAGAGTTCTTCCTTACCATGGGAACCCTAGGTTCCATCTCCAGCGGGCAGGCCCGGGTAGGGGGTTGGGTGGGGGAAGGTCATGACTCTCAACTCATGCAGGAGAGTGGAAATGCTACCTGCCGTTGGAGTTGGACTCGGCAGCGCACATTATCTCAGCACTGAAGAGGTGAGGCGATGGTGTGGGTCTTCTACCACCTTGGAAAGCCATCCCGCCCCCGCCCCCGCCCCCACCCCCACCCCACCCCAGCACCTGTGTCTGGTCAGAGATATACCAAATGGCATCTGTGACCAAGAAGCAGGACTTGAATTCAGACCTTGGTGGCTTTCAGGGATCACTGGCCATGGAACCATGTTTTAATAGAGCAGTGGTTCTCAACCTTCCTAATGCTGTGACCCTTCAATACAGTTCCTCGTGTTGTGGTGACCCCCAACCGTAAAGTTATTTTGTTGCTACTTCATAGCTGTAATTCCACTACTGTTACGAATCATAATGTAAATATCTGTGTTTTCCAACGGTCTTGGGTGACCCCTGTGAAAGGGGTCATTTGATTCCCCCGGAGGGGTCACGGCCCACAGGTTGAGAACTACTGCATTAGGCAGTCCCAGTTCAGAGTTGGCATTCTGATTATCATTCCTGGTTCAGCCTCTGCAGAAAAACAGAATGAAGAGGGCTCACAGTGTCTGGAGCTTCCTGGTAAACTTAGTTTGTGAGAAAGTGTAGATACAGGTCAGATCGAGGCGTGGGGGGGTAGTCAGGACACCCTCGATATCTCTGCGAAGGCTGTATTTCAGGGGCTCCATGCTTTGCCCAAAAGCCTAATGAGAAAGAAAAAAGTCACGAGCTCCCTTCATCATTTTTAGAAAAAAATGTGGAGAAGTAAATACTGGGTTTTGTTTTTAAATTTGGAGGCGAAGTTGTTTTTGAGCCAAATCCCTCCTGCTCATCACAGCCAAAGGGAAAGCAGATCTTAAGATCTCCCACGGGGCCCAGTGCCAAAACCTGGCAGGGACACCAGCTGTGCAGAGTCAGGGCGCGGGGCAAGGGAACAAAGGCCTGCTGGGAGCGCCTGTGCCAAACCTGTGCCCCTGGGGGCTGCTAGCTCCGACCTTCATCTCCAGCACCTTGAGGGCTGACTTGGCTTTTTCAAAAGGTTTTTCTCTCTCAGGTGATTTCCTCTTCTATCCCTGGTGACATGGCTCAAAATAGACGCCTCTCGTTGAAAGCAGACAGAAGTCTGAGCCAGGACTGGGGTGTTGATCAGCCGTGGAATGCTTGCCTGGTGTGTGCAAGGCCTCGGGTTCTGTCCCCAGGACTGCAATAAGTATATAAGTAAATAAAGGGAGAAGTGGATTATTAATTAAACAGCAGAGCCAACGGACTGGGCGGAAATTGAATCACTTCTTTCACTGGCTCTTCAAAGCAGGGTAAATAGTGTCCACCTGGGACTTACTCTCTTTACTCCTAATTGAGATAAACAACTTATTTTTGGTTTTGGCTTGCTCCAAGAGACATTCAGAGTTGTTGCAAAGGCAAAATGTGGTCAGAGGATGTGGGGAGGTAACCGGGTGGGCGGGAAATTAATAGAGGCCAGGGCGATAGAAATCAGGGAGCTTTATGAGCCTGGCTTGGTGGAGCACGGCTTTCGTCTCAGCACTTGGGAGACAGAGGCAAGAGGATCTCTGTAAGTTCAAGGCCAGCTTGGTCTATAGAGAGAGAACCAGGGCTATGCAGAGAGACCCAGCCTGAAAAAGAAGAAAGAAACCACTGTGTTCATGTATGAAATGGTCAGACTTAATTTAAAAAAATGAAAAAAAGAAACCAGTGGTGAGATTAGCTCATTTACTAATTATTTATTTTAAGCAGGAAATTATCTATTAAAAAACATGTTTACAAATTTATCTTTAACTGCTCAGGTGAGGTGAAAGGGGCATATCAGTTAATTAGTAACTTTCCCCACAATTCTTACTCTTTTAGACAAAATCAGTACGTTCATCCAAAACAAACAAGGTACAGGAGTCAAGATTGGTTTTGACTCCTGGCTTCAGACTTCTCAGTCCTGAGCTTTGGGAGTTTTAGGTCTGTGGCAAGACAGAAACATGGAAGGCCATGGCAGAAAAAAAGGCACTTACTCAAAGGTAGCCCAAGAGCTGAGAGAAGACACAGGGCAGGGTCAAGGTACACCCTCCCAGAACCCTCCACCCTGCTCTCCAACATCCCCAGTAATCCCATCAACTGTTTCCATTGTGGTTAGACCCACCAAGGGGTCAGCCCCCGTGATCCATCTTTCCCCAGAGTCCCCCCTCTGAACACTTCTGCACTGGCAGCTGTCCCTTTTAGGACAACAGATATACAAACACCTGCCGAGGTTGAAGCCAGGACCCAGGGTGGGCAGCCTCTCATCTCCATTTCTTCTGAGGCTCCAGATGCCTCCAGAGACCTGGTGGAAGAGAGGTTTCTTTGTAGTTTTCTTTTCTTTTGCTGAGATAGGGGTCTCACATTGCAGCCCAGGCTGGTCTGGAACTCACTGTGGAGGCCACGTGGGCCTCGAACTTGTGGCGATGCCCTTGGCTTCTCTTCCTGGAGCTGAGACTGCAGGTGTGAGTCCGCACACCCAGCTGGAGGGGATCTTCAGAGGCAGCCACACCCACCACAAATCCCTGGTCACCTCACTGTTATTCAAGCAGTTAGGATGGCTCTCGGAGAGACTCGACGTGCTAACCAGTCTCTCATACTGTTGTGTGAGGGCCTGCATGTGTTTATTTGCTGATTCGCCACAGCCAAGGCATAGAGCAAGACGCGCATCTAGGCCAGAGAAGGCATGTGTGACCCCCAAGTCGCTGGAGTTCAGTTGGCTTCACTGAAGCTCTGTGAGTGGTCATTTTGCTCCTTTTGTGCACCCCAGGGGCCACAAACCAAAGCCCCCAGGACTGCAGGAAGCCACCAGCGTGGCTGGACGGTGCTGGCATCCGACAACTTGGCTTCCAATCTTCTAGGCCAGTGACCTCGTACACTCTTCAACTTCCTCGACTTTCAAGGTTTGTTTTGTCTCCTTTGCAAAGAGTAAACAGTGTCTACTTGCAAGGTTTATTGGGAAAGGTAAACATGAAGGGTATTAAGGATCTGGTACTGGCACCGAAGGGAGAGCTCAGTAGTAGGAGAATTGTCCTGCCTGCTCAGGACCCTGGGTTCCCTTCCTCACTACTGCAAGCCAAGCCAAACCAACAGCTCCAGGAGCTGGCGAGGAGGCTCAGTGGGTAAGAGTTTGCTGTGTCAGCATGAGGCCCTGAGTTCAGATCCTGCACCTATGTGAAAAGCTGGGCATTGCTGCACAGGAGCCTGAAACCCAGCACTGTGGAGCGCTGAGACAGGAGGATTGTTACAGCATGTTGGCTACCAGCCTAGCTCCAGCTTCAGGGAAAGACCCTGTCTCAAATGAATAAGATGGAACATGGTAGAACAAGAACATGGGATAGCCTCCTCTAACATCCACACCTGCCTCCACATAACACACACACACACACACACACACACACACACACACACGCACGCACATGCACACGCACAGGCTCACACGCATAAACAAAAACAACCCAGCATATAGGATACGGCATGTAGTCACTGCACTGTATTTTCCTTCAGTAGCTCCAAGCTATGTTCTCTCTCCAATTGCCCCTTCCTGTGGGAGGGGAGGAAGGGGGCTGTGAGCTCAGGTGCAGCTGAGCTGGCGGAGGAAAGAGAAAGGAGTGAAACAAACTGCCTGCCTGACGCAGGTTCGTGATCTGGATGAGAGAGCAGACTGACTCTGCTTGAGAGCATCCAGGCTGGAGCAGCAGTAGGTGGATTGCACGCAAACTCGAGACCCAGCAACAAAATAGAATAAAAATGTGAGAATGCACTGTCTTTAACTACCTAGAGACTCTTTGTGCGTTTATTTTAAAATTTTTCTTTTCATATTTATGTATTTGATGTGTGTGTGTGTGTGTGTGTGTGTGTGTGTGTGTGTGTGTGTGCCTGTGCACGCACGTGTGCTTGGTGGCCCTCATGTGGAGGTCGGAGGACAGCTTGTAGGAGTCATTTCTCTCCGTCCACCATGTGGGTCCCAGAGCCCAGCCTCAGGATGTCAGGCTTGATGACAAGGGCTTTTAGCTATGAAGGCCTCTTCCCTGTCAGCTGGGTGCAGCAAATCCGTACTGAGCGCATGGTAGAGTCCCGCAGCCGCAATGGGATGGAACAGGTATGGCCGTGTGTCCTGGCATCAGATGTGACCTCCGTCGTCACCCTCTGGGGTTCTGTGTACGGGGTGATGACACTTGGGAGCTGTCTTGGGGTTTCTAATGTGGCAAGGAAACACCATGACCAAAAAGCAAGTTGGGGAGGGAAGGGTTTGTTTGGTGTCTGCTTCCACATCACAGGTCATCATCAGAGGAAGTCAGACAGGAACCTGGAGGCAGGAGCTGATGCCGAGGCCATGGAGGGGTGTTGCTTACTGGCTTGTTCATCATGGCTTGCTCAGCCACGGCTTGTAGAACCCAGGACCACCAGCTCAGGGATGGCACCACCCACCCACAAGGGGCTGGGCCCTCCCCCATCAATCACTAATTGAGAAAATGCCCGATAGACTTGCCTAGAGCCCAATCTTACGGAGCCAATCCCCAACCACCACCCCGAGATAGGGGTTCTCTGTAACCTTGGCTGTCCTGGAATTCACTCTGAAGACCAGGCTGGCCTCTGCCTGCCTCTGCCTCCCAAGTGCTGGGATTAAAGATATGGGCCACCACCACCTGGCAGTGGAGGTTATTTTCTTAATTGAGGTTCCCTCCTCTCAAATGACTTTAGTTTGTGTCAAGTTGACATAAATCTACCCAGCCCAGGGGCACAGCGAAAACCACCTCCCAGAAGAGGCACGTGGGATTGAAGCAGGAAGAGCTGAGCTGTTGTGCCTTCCTGCGGGGTCTCAACCCACCACACAGGGGAGCCCTGAAGCTAGCTGGCCTTCAAGATGCGCTGGACATGCCTGTGCACCCTGCTCTGGGTTGTCCATGCCTGAGCTGCTCTGGCAAGCACATGCACCTTTTGGGGGGGGGGTGGGGTGCTCTGGAACCATGCTTAAAAGGCCTTCTCACTGAACACTGTCTCCTGCTTCCTCATCAGGGCACCGAGTGGCTCTGTCCTGGACTTCACAGTGGCTCTGACATCTGACTCCTTCTCTCCGTGGGAGATTGGTCAAGAGCCCCGGCTTCTTTGAATCAGTTTGCCTGCCTGACAAACGGGGTTGTGACATGTCTTGGCATTATCGATGGGGCCCAGGGACAGAGTCCTCTATGTCTGGTGTAACAGTTACAGGCAGTTACCATCCAGTGTGAGGAAGGGTCACCTATGAGGTTCAGGGGTCTTCAGGAGAGGCCCCCCTATCCCACTAGGCAGAGGCGAGAGGGACATTCCAGGCAATGGAAGTCACGTGTGCAGAAGTACAATGGTGTGGCTGGACGAGGTGTCCAGCGACCAGCAGGGAGAAGACAGGACCTTTAGGATCCTGCATGACCTTGGCAATGGGAGGTGATTTTGGCTAGGTCTGTATGTTCTCCTACCCATCCCCAGCCTTGAAGTCTTGGAGTCAGATGACAGAAAAGTGTCATTCCAAAACCTTGGCCTTGGAGGCCAGAGAGTGGTGGAACAATAGTCCTGGACCTGGAGGCCCTCTGAGGCCCTGGGCCAAGGGGTCACCTCAGGCACTTGTTAGGCTGTCCTGTGTGAGTGGGAGCTTTGAGTAAACTGTCCCCCCAAAGAGAAACCCCATTTCTACCTGGTCTCAGCTCCAGGAAGTGAATTGAGCCCTGTGAGGGAAGTCAGGAGAGGGGCAGCTGTGTGTGGTTTTGACTGTACTGCACCTCTCTGGGCTCCGTACCTTGTCTGGTAAATGGAGCACACTGCAGCCTGGCTACTTTGCTAGCCTCCTCTGAAGTCACATGTTGCTTATCTACTGTCCCTTCTAGATGGCCACTTCCTGTTCTGCCCGTCTTCTTAAGATGTGCCCAAGGCCACAGTGACAATCAGCCAGCGAGTGGCCTGCTTTCAACTGGGCCCCTGGGAGGAAGGAGAACAATGGTCCTCAGGTCCTGGCAGCCTGTGCCCGCCAAGGGGCGGTGTCCGTATTGTTTTTCTGGGCTGTTGTTTCCCCCAACTGCATGCACTACATCCTCAGGCCATGCCCCATCCTGACCGAGGTCCCCAGGCAGGAAGACTGCCTGAACCTGCTGCCTCTCCTCCAACTCCCAACCCCCACCTCCACCTCATCCACGTCTGTCGCTCAGCTCAGCTGTTCTCACAAACCCTGAACCCCGGTGGCTCTGGCCAAGCTGAAGGAGGCTGCATCCCATCAGCCTCCCATCCCAGGGTTGCTGTGAAGCCATCTTACCCCGGGTGGCATTGTGTGACCCACCTCCGAACCTGCCTCTCTCACTGTCCATGGTGTTATTCCTCAGCCTGTCTCAGGGCGGGGTCTTCCTGTGTAGCTGTGGGGGAGGGAGGAAGAAAACCAATAACTTGACGCTTCCTCTGTTTTGTGATTTATTTTTCTTTTGATATATGGTCCTATATAGCCCAGGCTGGCCTTAAACTCCCTATGTAGCTAAGGATGACCTTGAACTCCTGACTCTCCTGCCTCGAGCTGGGATGATGGTAGCGCACCACCAAGCTCCGCTCATTATGACTTAGTTTAAAGGAAGCTTGGTGACCCAGCAAGGGCCATGTTTGCTTTTGGCTCTTGTTCGGTGTCAAAACCAATATGGGAGTGCTGAAGAGATGGCTCAGTGGTTAAGAGCACTGGCTGCTCTTCCAGAGGACCTGGGTTCAATTCCCAGCAGCCACATGGTGGCTCACAACCATCTGTAATGAGATCTGGTGTCCTCTTCTGGCGGGCAGGGATACATGCAGGCAGAACACTGTATACATAATAAATAATTCTTTAAAAAAACAACAACAACATGAAACACACATCTGTGTGTCAGAAGCAGAAGAAACCTGGGACAGGTTGCTAACTGAGGTGCTTGTTGACATACCCAAGCGCACACTGGCCCCGGCTCACTCAGCCTGTGGCTGTTCTTAGCTCTCCTCACCCACCCCACCCCTTCTCTAAATGTGTCCAGAGCAGGGGCTTCCCTCCGTTTCCCCAGCTTCGGATTCCCAGATAACCCTGCCACACACTCTGGGTTCCCTCTCTCCTTTTGCCTTCTCCTCTCATGGCTGCCTGGTTCAGCCAGCTGGCCATGATCACTCTACTTTCTCTCTCTGCTCTGGACAGTTCCAGATGCTCTGGCTATGGCTGTCTCTCATATCTACAATAAAAATCATGTCCTCAAAAGTACCTTGGAGCGAACTGGCTGTGGTGGTGGCACACACCTTTAATCCCAGCACTGGGGAGGCAGAGCCAGGCGGATCTCTGTGAGTTCGAGGCCAACCTGGTCTATAGAGTGAGTTCCAGGACAGGCACCAAAACAACACAGAGAAACCCTGTCTCAAAAAAACAAAAACAAACAAAAATTACTTTGGAGCGATCATGTCCCCATTTCATTTACCGTGGAGAGCAGATGGGTCCTGGAATCATCTCCTGCTAGCTTCCAGCAAGGCCCTCTCTGTTACTGCTCACACCACTGGAGAAGTCATTCTGAATGATTGTGTTGCCATCAGGGGACCCTGGCCAGGGATGTACAGTACACCGTGGATGTAGACAGTGGGACCCTTGCTTATACCTCAAGCGTTCGGTAATAGACTCCTAGGTATGCCCAAATGGATTAAAGTTCCCTGAAGGAGGTTTTGTAGACTGATTATCACTTCCTGACTGTAGGGAGTGGGAATGTTGCAGATCCAAAACCAACCTTCTCTTGGGCTATACAAATTTAGCACTCACCTCTACACCTGACCCAATATCCTTTTGACTATCAGGTAAACCTTTGGAATGCACCATTAACTTGATACCACTAGCTTCTACCGTCCTGAAAACTAAAAATGTCAGAAGACGACATCCAAAGCCTACAGCCGAGACCCCCATGGCCACCCCCACAGACGCTTCGATGTGAATAAACTCTCTTACTCCTTCTGAAGTGGAAATTGTGTTTGCTCTCTTTGCCTGGACAGTGAGAATTTGGAAGATTTGTCCTGTGCACTGTCTGGCCTGACTCCGCAACAGCAGCTCCATGTCTACCAGGGATGTAGGGAAATAGCAGGGGTGTAGAGGGGGGAGAACAGGGGAGCTGGGACTGAGGGTCGTAAGCTCAGGGGAGGGCAGTCTGGCAGGCCCCGTGGCCCCGCATCGGAAGAGGCACGCCTGTGGGCCTGTAAACACAAGAGGGCAGCTCGGCATGCTCTAACAGAGCCCCAAGGGGAGGGACACTCATTAGCCCACTGCCAAGACGGCATCTGTTGCTGTCATTCTTGGGAGGAAGGGAACACCTGCTCTTCATGTGGCTGGAGGCGACAGCCTCTGTGTAACAGGAATCTGATGCCACCCCAGCACCTTGTTCCTGATCACCTCTTAAAGGCGCCACCAGAATCTGAGAGGTGACACATTCCCCATGCAGCAACGATATAATTGTAAGTATAGATCTGCTCCCTGCTCTCAATGCCTGTCTCAGCCTTCTAAAGCTCTGGGTATTTCCTGAACCCTAGAAGAGTCAAGCACACCGTTAGTTCTCATAATTGACCTTTGACCCTGTTTCCTGATACTGGCACCTGAGACCTCTGTGACTTCCAGGGTGAGTTGAGAGTCGGACACGGTATTCTGCATCCCTTGGTACTTCTCGGGTGCCTGGAGCACGTGACATTCTGGTGAGGTGATTCTGGGTCGGCTCCTGGATCGGGGAGCCAATCCTGAAAAGGACAAATCACGATTAGAAACTTGGACCGGTCAGTGCCAACCCATGTTCTCTGGGAAAGGGACTGAAGATTGAGTTCATCATTGAACAGGCCACCTAGAAAAATCCCTGAACCTCGGAACTTGGGGAACCCAGCCATGTGTTGAGAGGGTGGTGTCCCCCAACTCCATGGGGACAGGGGCTCCTGCGCTGAGGCTTCCAGCCTTATCCTGTGCATCTAGCTGATGACTCACAACTCGTCACACCACTTATTAAGATAATAGTCCACCCACCAGAGTGTCTTCCTGAGTCCGTGAACAAGTTCCTCAAACTCACGGGGTCACGGGGACCCTGATTTATAACCACTCAGTCAGCGGTACGACGGATACCCCACTTACCACTTACAGTGGGGTCTGAGGTTGGGGGCCTGGCTTCTGAGACTCACACCTCAGCCTGAGGGAGCCAGTTCCAGATCAGTAATGCCAGAAGGGAACCGAGTCACAGAACCTCACCTGTTGGTGTCACGGAGAGAACGTTCGCACACATCTCTCGTCAGAAGTGTGAAGGGCCAGGAGAGAGAGGGGGACTCGTATTTTTCCTTCTATCTCTTCAACAAAGACTGAGCAGTGTAGACAGCCTTGAGAGGAGGGACTAGCAGGCCCGATGTGGAGTCCTCTGGCACCACAGAAGCCAGGGCTCCTCTGAGAATGTCTGGGAACCTATGTGAGCATCTGCTTGGGACCCCTTGCAGAACCCCCCTGGCACCGTATCTTGAGAGGTAGGTACCACAAGTCTACCCAGCCGCAGGTTGGGACGACCCCACCGTAGCCTAGGTCACCGTGGGGTCACACCTTGCTTCCTCGTTCGAGGCATGTCGAAGACACATGACGAGAGCTGATGGCACCGTCACTGTAGACAAAGCGAGGGAGGTGAGTCCAGCCTCCAGTGCAGGGAGGTCTGACAGAGGATCGGAGAGCCACGGGGAGGTGCCCAGGCAAGGAAGAACTAGACCACGCTGTCAGAGAAGAAAACTTCCGGGAGGGCAGAGGGCAGCGGGCAGCCATGCTGAGACTGAGAAGCCAGAGTGCATGAGGCACAATGCGGGTGGAAACTGGAGTTCCACGCAGAAGCCAGTTAGCAGGCAGGGGAAGGAACATTCGATGGGGTCTGGAGAGGAGGAGGGGTGGCCATAGGTTCCAGCTGGTCTGAGAAGGCCCACCTAGTCTCATGGGTACCGGACAGCCGGGATCAGAACTGGGGATGAGTAAAGAACCCTGGGTTGACCGAGAGGGAGGGGGTATGGAGAACGGCTGGCCTGTGTCCTGGGTAGTTGGGAAGGCAGGGGCAGGGCTGTAGGAGGGAGAGCCGAGGGAAAATTCTGTGAGCTGAGGCCCACGCCCGATGTTTATTTGTTTAATGTGCACAATGCCTCTAGGCTGGGCCAGAAGCACAAGGGGGGAGGCCCCGGGGTTTCTGGGGCAGTTGCAATGTTTTCGGCTTCTGTCATCTTTACCTTGGAGCTTGCATGGTCGCATGACCGGCCCAGACCCTGACCTTAGCCTCCCCAAGGGAGGCAGAGGCGAACTGTACACACTCTCCCTACCGGTGTCTCTTGGCCCTGGACTCTGCTTGAAGGCTCCGTCCAAGTCCTCCGAGGGGACACCTAGTGCCTGGGGTGGGGAGGGCTTTGTGGGTTGGGAAATGTGTGCCCTTCAGAATAATCCAGGGTCCTTTGAGTGCTTGGTGTCTTCATCCTCACGACAGCTCAAGGACACAGACAGGACTCTCTTCAGTATTTATTTATTTATTTATTTAGTTATTTAGTTAGTTAGTTAGTTAGTTAGTTAGTTAGTTTTTTGAGACAGGGCTGCTCTGTGTAGCTTTATACCTTTTCTGGAACTCACTCTGTAGACCAGGCTGGCCTCGAACTCACAGAGATCCGCCTGGCTCTGCCTCACGAGTGCTGGGATTAATGGCGTGTGCCAACACCGCCCAGCCTTCTCTTCAGTATTTAAATGAGGGACTGAGTGGGCAGAGGTACATAAGGCCCTGCCCACGAAGAGCTCAGGTAGCTCCCAACCTGCTTTCTGAGCCATATCTTCCTCCTAGGTGGAGCCTAAAAGGCTTTCCCTGCTCTTGTCCTCAGGCACCGGCTTCCTCAACCTCATGGCTGCACCTCGGCTGTCTGCCACTCCACAGAGTTGTCCAAAACGACTTAACACTGGCGTTCCCAAACAGCGCCGTGCTTCCCATTTGAGGGACGTGGGTCCACCACGCTGGTTTCTCCAAAGTTTGTTGGAAAAGCTATTATGTAGCAGGATGTGGTGGTGCATGCTTACAATCCCAGCCCTTGGGAGACAGAGGCTAAAGGATACGGTCTCAAGACTATCCTCAGCCACATAGTAAGTTCAAGGCCAGCCTGAGCTAGGTAAGAGCTTCTCTCAAAAAACAAAGAAGAAAAAGAGGAGGTGAAGAAGGAGAGGAGGAAGGAAAAGGCAACTATTTTGTTGTTTTCAGGGATCAGGGTCTACATCCCCAGCAGGTTTCTAGAGGCCCCCATGCCCTGGGGAAGTGTGTGCTGTACAGACAACCAAACCCTTTCTCTCTGGTTATCAGTGTGTGATGCATCTCCAATGTCAGGACAATCCCCCTGAAACATGCCCACAGGCCAACTCAAGCTAGATGGTCCCTCCCTGAGACTCTCTTCTCGGGAATAGGTTGTGCCAATTTGACAGCTAAACCAACGGCCACAACCAGCCATGTAAGGAAAAGGAGAGCACACATCTACAGAAATAAGAACTCCAGTGGTCAGGATCGAGTGCTCCCCACAGGGGTTACAAATATCTCCAGCCAGTCCGGAACCCAGAGGGAGACTGGGTGGTGCTCTCAGGCACTCCTGTGGGGATGTCGTAACCTGGATTTAATATACTGAAAGGGCTTGCGGTGTAGCTATGTGGGAGAGCACTTACCCAGCAGGTGCATTCAAACCCCAACACTTTAAAAATATATACACCTTGAGTTGTAGCTGGAGTTTTTCTGGTCCTGCCTGGCCCACAGTCAGGACAAATATCTCTCACCCACCAGTCCCGCAGCCGCTCAGACCCAACCAGGTAAACACACAGAGACTTATATTGCTTACAAACTATATGGCCACAGCAGGCTTCTTGTTATCTAGTTCTTATATCTTAAATTAACCCATATCTATTAGTCTATAAATTGCCACGTGGCTCGCGGCTTACCGGTATCTTAATATCTGCTTCTCATCATGGCGGCTGGCAGCGTGTCTCTGCCTCAGCCTTCTACTTCCCAGACTGAGTTGTTTTGTTTTATGAATGATAAAGGTTTCTGAACATTTGGTCACAGAAGATTTCAAAAGAAAAAAATGGGGAAACTAAAGAGTATTGGTGGCGGCCTGCTAACGGTGGGAGCAGGTGAAGGCATTTGCTGCCAAACCTGACATCGTGAGTTCAGTTCCTGGAAGCTACACGGTAGAAGGAGAGAACCAATTCCCAGAGTTGTCCTCGGACCTCTCCTCTAACCTCATGGCCTTCAAGCACATAGGCATGCATGTGCCCTTACAAACATATGCACAATAAACACATGTTTTTTTCAAGGCAGGGGCCTGAGATGATGTCAAGGCTAGCTTTGAACTCCACATCTTCCAGCTTCAGCCTTTGGGTGCACCACCAAGCCCAGTTTATTTATTTCTGCTCTAGACTCAATAACTCTCTTCTTTCTGCTTCTTTAGATTTAGTTTGCTCTTTTTCGGCCTTTTCTCACATCTTAAGCTAGAACATTAGGTACTGACTGTGCTGGCTGGTTTTATGTCAACTTGACACAAGCCAGTCATTGAAACGGGGGAGCCTCACTTGAGAAAATGCCTCCATAAGACCCAGCTGTAGGGCATTTTCTTAATTAGTGGTTGATAGGGGAGGGCCCAGTGCATTGTGGTGGTGTCGCTGGGCTGGTGGTCCTGGGTTCTGTAAGAAAGCAGGCTGAACAAACCACGATAAGCAAGCCAGTAAGCAGCACCCTTCCATGGTCTCTTCATCAGCTCCTGCCTCCGGGTTCCTGCCCTGATTGAGTTCCCATCCTGGCTTCTTTCCGTGATGGACTACAGTGTGGAAGGGTAAGCCAAAAAAAAATCCTTCCCTTCCCAATGTGCTTTTGGTCATGGTGTTTGATTACAGCACTAGAAACCCTACGTAGGACAGAAATTGGTACCAGGATTGTGGGGTACTGCTGTGACAGACCTGATCGTGTTGTTTGTGGGAGGATCGTGGAAAGACTTTGGAACTTTGGGTAGAAAGGCCATTGAGTGTTCAAAGCTTGGTGAGTGTTCTGTGGGAGCTTGGAAGATAAGAAGTGCTGAGAGAAGTGCAGAGGATGGAGGCCTGGCTTGTGAAATTCCAGAGGGAAGTTTGAGAGTCACTCAGAGACTCTGTTGTGAGTTACGAATCTGTGGTTCTGGTCAGCTGGGATTGAAAAATCAGCTGTGATTAACAAGTGACCAGAACCAATTAAGTAAACCTTTGCTTCACCGGGACAATAGATGTTGGTCAGCTGGAGCTAAGAAACCAGCGATGATTAAGAAAAGACCGGCATCACTGAGGTGAAATCTTCTGGGAAGTGTTTCCTCAGAGTCAGCACACAGAAGCTGTGTTCCAGAGGTGGCCAAAGTTGTAAACAAAGTTGTACTGCCTGGTTGTGCCCGCTAGTTTTATGTTAACTGGACACAAGCTAGAGTCATCTGAAAGGAGAGAACCTCATTTGAGAAAATGATCCTGTAAGACCTGGCTGTAGGCATTTTCTTGCCGGTGGTGGTGGTGGTGCACACCTTTGATCCCAGCACTTGGGAGGCAGAGGGCGGATCTCTGTGAGTTCAAGGCTGGCCTGGTCTACAGAATGAGTTCCAGGACAGCCAGGACTGTCACACAGAGAAACCCTGTGTCAAAAACCCAAACAAACAAAAAGACAAAAACAAAAAAATCTGGCTGTAGGCGTTTTCTTAATTAATGACTGATGCGGGAGGGCCCAGCCCATTGTGTGTGGTGCCGTCCCTGGGCTGGTGGTCCTGGGCTCTGTGAGAAAGCAGGCTGAGCGAGCCATAAGCAAGTAAGAGGCCCTGCTCCCTGGCCTCGGCACCAGTTCCTGCTTCCAGGTCCCCGCCCTGCTTAGGAGGTCCCAATCCTGACTTCCTCCAGTGATGGACTATGATTGAAGTGTAAGCAAAGACCCCTTTCCTCCACAACTTGCTTTTGGTCATCGTATTTCATCATAGCAATGATAACCCTAAGTAGAACACTGACTTTGGAATAGAGATACAGATATAGATATATAGATATTGAGACAGTATCTCAGTGTGTAGCCCTGCTTGCCTCAAATTCACAAAGGTCCACCTGTCTCTGCTTTCTGAGTGCTAGGATTAAAGATCTGTGCCACCACACCCAGCTAATAATTTTAATGTTGTGTGTGTGTGTGTGTGCGTGCGCGCGCGCACGCGCGCACATACACACATGTATGTGTCACAGTTTATGTATGGAAGTCAAAGACAACTTCTCTCCTTCAACCTTGTGAGCTCCTGGGTCCAAATTGAGGTCATCAGGTTTATGGCCTCGAACTCACAGAGATCCACCTGCCTCTGCCTCCAAGTGTGGGGATTAAAGGCATGCGCCACCACTGCCTCAGCTAGGTATTTTCTAATCCCCCTCGTGATTTATTCTTTGACAGGCTGCTATTTAGGAGTGGGTGTTTGGGGTTCTGAATGTTCACTCTTTCCCCATACGTATTTCTGACTCTGCCTTCCCGTTCCCCCAGGCTGCCTGTGTTCCTTGACTCATAGACCTCCACGTTTTCAAACCTGGGACTCTCGTCAGTCCTGTGTCCCGGCCAGCATTGTGTCTGCTCCTATTCTTTTGTCTCCCTCTTTCCTTTGTAAGAACCCTCAATAAACTGAGTCATTTGAATGAAGCAGAATCCTCTCCATCTTGGGCTCTTCAGCTTAAGTGTCTCTGGTAAGTCTGTTTTATCACAGATGTGAACACACTCACAGGCGCAGGAATTAGGATGCTGTATCAGTTGCTTCTCTGTTACTATGATAAAATGCCATGACCAAGAGCACCTTACGGAAGGACAAGGGTCTATTTTGGCTTATAGTTCCAGAAGGGGAGTTCATGATATCAGGAGAAGCATGGCTCAGTGGTTAAGAACATTGGGTGCTCTTCAGAGGACCTGGGTTCGATTCCCAGCTCCCACATGGTGGCTGACAACCAAGGGCATGGCATGCTTGTGGTTATACACATGCATGCAGACAAACACTCATACACATAAAATAAAAATAAATCTCAAAAAAACCCTAAACAAACAAACAAAAAAACCAACAATATTCTTAAAAATTAAAGGCCAGGTGGTAGTAGCTCACGCCTTTAATCCCAGCACTCAGGAGGCAGAGCCAGGTAGATCTCTGTGAGTTTGAGGCCAGCCTGGTCTACAGATCGAGATCCAGGACAGGCACCAAAACTACACAGAGAAACCCTGTCTCAAAAAAAAAAAAAAAAAAAAAAAAAAAAAAAATTAAGACAATGCCAACACTTGTTACCAAGTGTTTGGATGGAATTGGTTGCACCTTCATACTTACTGAAGATGCTCACGGGAGAAACACAAGAATGAATGAATGAATGGATGGATGGATGGATGGATGAATTAGAGCTGGGAAACAGGAGTTGTGCTGTGATTAACCATGTATTATTAAAGCTCTGTATATTTTTCAATGTTGTATTATAGTAACACTTTGCATGTTTCCCCCTTGGGGTAGTGATAGGAAGACAGAGGTTGTAGGGAATTACCAGCGGGCATTGACTTACAGATGCCATGCTTTCGAAAGGGCACCCCCACACAAGGATTTCTTCCCTCCAGACATCCTGCCCTAGCCCTCTTCCTTCTCTCAGAGACAAAAAGCTTTCACAGCAAACTCCCAGCGGCAGCCAAAGAAAACAGAGCCAGGAAGAAGCAGGGTTCTGATCCCTGACTGATAACATTCTTCAAATCAAAGCCGCAGAGCCTGCCACAATGGTGGAGGCGTTCAGGGGACACCCAGGGGACACCCAGAGCAGGTTGGCTGGAGGTCAGAAGGTCCCTGGCTTCCATTAGTCCAAGTCCCAGAGCTCCAGGATGGATATGAAATAGAGAAAACAAATGCTTTCCTCTACACAGGTAAAGACACTCCTCCCCACCCCCACCAAATCCTGGGCCATTTATTTAACAAATGTAAACTGAAAATTTTTACCGCCCTAGGAGGGCAGTCAGATCTAATGCACCTTGCTCCTCCCTCACCGGCTGGCTCATTGCTAGCTCCCTTCCTCAAGGCCACACATTCGGGGCAGTCTGATCACGACTTTGAGCCCTCCTTCCCTGAGATGGAGAAATGCCAGTAAGCCACCCCTGCAGGGCACCTGTCCTTTTTTCCCCCTGCTGGCTCCAAGTTGAGACTTGGAGCTCTTAGTGTCTGGGCTGCCGTGGGAGCAGATGTTGTGTCTGTTGTGGCGGTTCCCTTTCTGACCCTAAAGGAGCGACCCTCTGGGGCAGAGCATCACAGACTGCAGACTGTCCCTAATGTGTCAGGAGCATCGGCGTGTTGGCCTGTAGCCTCGCTTCTCCTCGGCTTTTGAAAACACGTATCCTCTGAGGGCCTCGTGAGCCTGACTCTTCGCTGAGCGGAATCCGGTGAAACTGCTCCTTAGGACGACTCATTGGCCAGGAAGGAAAGGAGCATTTCCTTCACTTCCCCTTGGAACTTCCACAGCACTTCCTCCCCACCCTTTCCTCCAAATCCCGGGCCACAGCGCCCCCTGGTGGAATCATGCGGCAGCGGCCTGGGAGAATGCAGCCGCAGCCTCCCACTCCCCAGGCCCAGGGAAGTCAGGTTAAGTTGGGGAGCAGAGCTTCCTGGGACCTAGGGGCTATTGGGGGTGAGGGTGGGGCAGACAGCATAGAGACAGACCTCCCTATAACCAGATATTGTGAGTTTTCAAGACAAGCTAGAAACCCCCAATTAAACCAACTGTGTGGGGCTGGAAGGATGGCTCCGGGGCTAAAAGCAGCATTCCTCGCTTTTCCAGAGGATTCGGGTCCAATTCCCGGCACCCACATCAGGTGACTTGTAACACCCTGTAACTTCAGCACCGGGGGATCCAAGGCCTCTGTAGGTACCTGTATTCACATGCCATCACCCACATGTACATATAATTTAAAAAAAATCTTTAAAAATAGAAAACATAATTTCTACTCAGGGCCTATAATCCCAGCACTCTGGAGGCCAAGGCAGGAGGATTGATGTGAGTTTGAGATCATCCTGAACTATATAGGAGACCTCATTCCCAAAGAGAAGCCAAAAAATAAAAATTTCTGTTAAGCTAATAATTTTTTTTTCTATTTGAGGCAAAATCAATTTTCCTAAAGGTATATATTCATTAACTTCCAGAATACCAATATTTGAACATTCTAGGAATTTTATTCCCCTAGACAACATGTAAAACCTGCACAGTGGGCCCTGGTCCCACCTGACAGACCCTCCTCTTCCCTACACTTCCCTGGTCATAACTGTTTTCCTTAAGAAAACAAAACAAAACAAACAAACAAAAAAAAAACCACTTTAGATGTTTCCAGAAAGTTGTTATGTTGTGCTGCCTCTGCTTTCTATTTTTGAAACTTCTATATTACCTTCAAAACCCCATTTACGTGCTTGCTCCCAGGGGTCTTTCAGGTAGCCTAAAAGCTACTCAACCTTGTGCATAAACCCTAATCCCCAGTCTCTAGAAAAACAGCTGTTATATCACACACATTCGTTACTTGTTACACATCTTTGTTTAAAAGTTTATTTAAGGTGCGGAATGTTTTGCTGGCACATATGTGTGTATGTGCATGTGTTCCTGTGCCCACAGAGGCCATTAGATGGAGTCAGATCCCCTGGAACTGGAGTCACTGATGGTTGTGAGCCACCATGTGGGTGCTGGGAATCGAACCCGTGTCCTCCTGGGAGAGCAGCCAGCACTGCTAACCACTGTATGGTCTCTCCACCTCGTTTATACATCTTTTGATGTATCTCCCGAGTTATCGGCTCTAGAACTTCAAAGATGCCTGCTAGGTGGAGTCAGGTAGGATTATCTACTGCTGTTGTGTTCACCCGGAACCCCAGTGACAGTCTGCCTTGAGGTAGGGCGGCTCATCTTGAGACAGGTTTAAACATAATTTTTGTTTCTGAGCATTTGGACCAATGACGACAATGTTTTGATTCAGAGTTCGGGCTGCGGTGGTATGTGACAGTGAAGTTCCCCTCCTTCCTGAGTCTCCAGTCAGTTGCTTTGCTTTCTCTACGAGCAACTAACAGTGTTTACTCATGGCTTCAAATCCGCTGGATAAAGTCCACATTCCACTGCGTGGTGCGGCTCTGTCCTGCACTTGTTTATCTGCTGCGGCCTTTCCTTTCCTCTGGCTCTCCCCAGGCTCTCCAGCAGAGGGACTCACAGGGCAGTGCTCAGGTCTCCTCCTGAACATTAGACAGGCCTCATGGCACTCTATCTGGTGCAGCGGGTGCCTGTGGCCTCTCTCTCTCTTCCCCAGGGCGAGCAGCTTGTTGCTCACGTGTGGACTTGCAGTCTGTTAACCTCTGGAGATGGAGGATACACGTGGGTGCTGAGAAGGCCGAAAGGGAGTATGGAGGGCCATATCCAGACAGATTCTTCCAAGGCCACATGTGCGACACCATGTGATCTATGCCAGCTCCTTCCAGTAAAATCGCATAAGCCCTGGTTGATAAGATCCTTCCTGACGAAGACAGCAGGACAGTGGGTGCCTTCCACATCATCAGACCCCTCTGAGCCATGTCTACTGACTGACTTGCGACTTGTGACGTCCTCTGACACCGCATGGTGAATGGATAGTAACCAAGCTTTGCAAATAGCTTGGTCCGTGTTTGATGACGTCCTCTGAAGAAGGCAGCAGAAGCTTCCTGGCTCAGGCCAGGCAGAAGACCTGCTGGAAGGAGAAAATCGTCTGTACAGCCTTGAGAGAACTGTGGAGTTGACGTTAAAAAGAAACATGCCCCACGCTAAGGCAGGTCAAGAGGACAGGCTAACGGCCCCTTAGTGGGATCCGTACTTCTCCGCCTCAGGAGCCCCTCCCTCCACAGCTGCCGCTCACTGCCCCACACTGCTAAGCCTGTCTGCATTCTAAGTTCTAACTCAGAAAGCGGAATCCTTTCTATCTCCTTTTCCTAGCTTCAACTGAAGTCCTAAACCCGACGCCCGAGCGGCTCCCTTTCTCTGAAGCCCTCCGTCCCCACACACCTGTTTTGTGTTCCCAGCCTCGAATTCAGACAGCACGATTTTCTCTTTTTGACTTTTCCATTCCTCTGGTCCTGCTGATATCTCTCACTTATCTGCTCCCTTTTCTGTTTTGTTCTTTATTTCTGCCAAACTCTGGTAACATTGTCTTTGATTTTCCTTCTGTTTAAAAATTCTCCCATCAATGAGACAGAACTGGCAGACAGGACCCTGTGTGCTCTTCCCTGTGTCTGAGGAAGTAATGGCTTATATTGTTCTATTGTTAAATAAAACTCAGGAGTCAGATATTGGGGTAAAAAACCTGATAGATCGAAAGAGCGATGGAGGAATGATCAGCTGACCCAGCCTCTCCACACTTCCAGATCGAAAAGACCCCGCACCTTCCCAAGTCTCCCCTCCTACTTTCTGTGCCATCCTATATTGGTCCTCCAAAACATCTATGGCTAATTCCAGACAGCCAATCATCGATGCCACCCTCTGATTCAAGGTAAACTTCATTACCAGTCTCAGAGTATCATCAGTGTGAACAAATACCTTGAAACATTTCCTCCATTTTGTTTAAATAAAAAGGAAGGGTTTTAACTTTAACACAGTAAAACCATATACAATAAGAACAATTATCAAGTAAGAATTACATTCACAATATTCAGTTCATTTGTATTTGGCAAATTTGAAGAAAATACTCTATTATCTATCTTGATGAGTCCAAAGTCTTGTACCTAATTCACTTTCTATCCTAATTTGTATTACCAATCAAAAACTATCTTTTTAGACCTCAAAACATTTTCTTAGATAAACCATTTAAGCTTTATGTCGCTCAACCTTATACACTTCACACCTCTTTTGTGAGTTTCTTTTCTGAATTTGGTAACAAGGAAAGATGTAACTATGACTATCTTGTCTTTAGCTCCACCAGAGACCCGAGATGGATATAATATTACCTGAGTAAAGAGGGAATGTAATCATCTTCCAAAACTATAGAAATGACAGAAGCAGCTGGCTGCCTGGACAGTCACTCAAAGTTCCTCTGCAATGTTGTGGCATCCATTTTCAGCTTACAGGCCTAGAATATCTGACAGAATTGTTTTTGTGAGGGAGGAACTTTGAGAGACTGTCCTACCTTGTCTTAGTAAAGTTCAGCAATTGCCTTCTGCATCCTGCTTGTCCAGTTTGGACAACATACTGGCAGCAGTTGAGGCAAGGGCAGTTTCTTGCCCAGTGGCTAACTTCACCACAATGAAAGCGAACTCCATATGGAGGTTCTTCGATGCCCATCAGCCTTTTTTGAAGTTAATTGGTACTGCCAGAAACAGATGTGTCTTACTGTCATGAAAAGTCTTATGTTATTAAAACATTTTAAATGCCATATTCTATAGGTCTCTGAAGTGTTTGAAGATCACCTATTTATCTAAAATGTATCTCTGTTTGACCTTGAAAACATACCTAACATGGCCTCAACTTTGATTGTTCTAGATGACTAACTATTAACCTGTATTTCTTAATTATCCTAAATAGATTGTAATAATAATTTTCAAGGACTAGAACATTACATTACATTATTAAATGAGCTGCATAGGTACAATACCTTAAACAAAAGTAGAAACATATATATATGTATGTATATGTACATATATAGTATAACAAAAATAAACTTAAATTTGTATTAATATATGAAAATCCATACCAATATAAAATATTTGAGATTAGTTGTTGCTTTTTTTAGTTAAAAAGTAGATTCAATAATCTACCCTTTTTTTCCTACCACTCCTATATCCCTCCTTTTTTCTTTTCAGAACAAGATCCCTGAATCTAATCTCCATTGCTTAGTTTCCTCCCTGATCATGACCAATAACAACTTGCAACCAATCCCCCTAAATGATGATAAACATCCATAATCCGCTGAATGGCCAAAAACTACCCATCCTACCTCTTGGGAATGTGAGCATCATGTTCTTAAAATTACTTCCTGTTGTCTGGGGACAACTGCCTTTTTAAGGGGCCCTGAGAAAACTGGGATAATGGTCAAGTCTGGGAGAGCTAGCGCTTGTCCAGTCTCGGTGTGATGGGGAAGTGCAGGGCTAATCTGAAGTCCCGACTGGAATAGTCTGTGAGGCTGGACCATCTTAGCTAAGCGCTTTGAAGTTGTCCTAAGCAGTTTGTAGTCCAAAGCTGAATCTCTGGGTGGTGTTTGTCAACTTAGTGGTATTTCCACAATCCAGGTAAATTAATTGTTGCAGGGCCCTATCATCTTCTTGGAAACCTCCAAGGTTGCTGTTAGGAATGGTCACTATTCACTGCAGAAAACTTAAACAATTTAAATGTCATATGCAGTAGATCTCTGAGAGATTAAAGGACCACAGTCTGTTAAATACATCCAGGGTACACAAGCTTAGTTCCTAGTTACCTGCTTCAGATTCAAGCCCAAAATCATGAACAGGAAGCTAGATGAAGCCTAATTTTAGAATTAGTATTCTGGGTTTTTTTTTTTTTTTTTTTTTTTTTTTTTTTTTTTTTTTTTTTTTTTGGTTTTTTAAGACAGGGTTTCTCTGTGTAGCTTTGCGTCTTTCCTGGATCTCACTCTGTAGACAGGCTGGCCTCGAACTCACAGAGATCCGCCTGCCTCTGCCTCCCGAGTGCTGGGATTAAAGGTGTGCACCACTACCACCTGGTAGAATTAATGTTCTATATGAACATTAATATCATGACATAAAGTTTAAATATGTATAATGATCTTATAAATCTTGAGATAATATTTATATCTTAAGAAAAATTTTAAAGAGTCAAAATAAAACCAAAGGATTATGAGATTTGTAGCAATAGAATAGTCCCTTAATTTTGTTTTTTCTTCTGTCCCATATCAGGTGGCTCTTATGGCATGAGACAGAGATTTTGGATTTTTCTCTAACAAGCATGCTTGGGTATAACGAAGGAGAGAGTCATATTCCAGTTCCAAAGCCAGTTTTAATTCTTAATTGAATAGAGACTACAAAAAGACCATTTGCCTTATATGTCTGCGAAGAACATCAGAAACAAACATTTGGGAAGATTTATGAAATTCTATCCTGTTGGAAGTGTGCTATGCCATCAGGCCAATTTTCTCAGCCAGCCACGATGAACAAGCCAGTAATCAGCAGCCCTCTGTGGTCTCAGCATCAGCTCTAGGTTCCTGCCCTGCTTGGGTTCCTGTCCTGACTTCCTTCCATTGTGGACCACAATGAGAAAGTATAAGTCAAACACACCCTTTCCTCCCCGCCTTGCTTTGGTCATGGTGTTTCATCATAGCAATGGTAACCCTGACTAAGAGACTGTAACTTGGAACTGTGATCTAAAATTATTCTCTTGTGCTCTAAGTGACCTTACTTCAGGTATTTTATCATAGTCACAGAAATGACACAGGATCCCGTCACTGTCACAGCCTCCAGTTCAGCATCCTTCATCATGCAGCAGGGCCGGAAGGAAGATTGCTCCCCACCTGAGAGCTCTTTACCACCTGTCCTCACGGCAAACCCAAGTCTCACACAGTAGCAATGTGCTCCCCTCTTTGCAGAAGGAGGCACAAGTGACCATAGAGCTTCCCGGCCCTAGGGCACATAGCTGATTTTCCCTGAGAATGGACAAGGCATGGAAGGAAGCCCTGTTAGCAAAGTTTGGTGTCTTTAGGGCCAATCCACCGTTGACACTGTAAAGTGAGACTTTCCACGCTGAAAGGTTCAAAGGCAGACTCTGCAGTGAGGTGAATTCAGTCTCTTCGGGTTCTGCCCAGCTCCCTCCCCCAAAAGGTAACTGATGGCTTTCTAACTTGAGCTCCTGCCTCACATGTCAAATGGTTAAATTGTAAAACCCAGTGTGTTTCTTTTGTCACCAGAATCATTTTAGGTCAGATTAGTATTATTATTAATTTTGTTTTGTTTTATTTTTCAGGCCAAGGTTTCTCTACATAGCCCTGGGTATCCTGTTACTCACTCTGTAGACCAGGCTGACCTTGAATTTATAGAGATCCGTCTGCTGGGATTAAAGGTGTGTGCCGCCATTTCCTGGCCCTAGGCCAGATTCTTAATGACACCATTAAACACAGAGTTGATTGGAGATAACACAAAATCCACTATGAATGATGAGGTCCCAACGACTTTGTTCTTAAACTTTTGCTCTACTGTGATGGTAGTATAATGTGAACAATGGCTGCCTTCTTAAAAATTAGCATTGTAGGGTATAGTTGGAGTTTCCTTTGGGCTACCAGCTCACAAATAACAACATGGAGACTTCTCACTAATTATGAAAGCTAGGCCTTATCTTAGGCTTGTTTTCAACTAGCTCTTATAAGTTAAAGTAACCCATTTATATTAACCTACACTCTGCTATGTGGTGTTACCTTTCTCCACACTCCTCATCCTGCTTCCTCCCCATCTGGTGGGCGACTCTGCCTTTCTTCTTCCCAGAGTTCTCTCTGTCCCCAGAAGTCCAACCTAACCTCTTCCTGCCTAGTTATTTGCCATGCCGCTCTTTATTAAACCAATCACAGTGACACATCTTCCCACAGTGTAAAGAAATATTCTGCAATAAGTAAGAGTCTGGAGAGACGGCTCATTGAGTAAGAGCACTGGCTGCTCATCCAAAGGACCCTGGGTCAGTTCCCAGCACCCACATGGCAGCTCACAACTTCCTGTAACTCCAGTTCCAGGTCCTCACACAGAGATGCCAGCAGGCAAAACATCAATGCACATAAAATAAAAAGAGAACCATTAGAAAATTATTGTATTTCCTAAAGTTTCAAATTCAAAACTAGGGCCTGTGAGGCAGACTGTGCAGTCATTGCTGTGGACTGATACCAGTACCCTGCCTGTAGCAGGGCTGGAATGCGGGAGCTTGCTGAAGCCAAGTGCTCAGTGAGTGAACACTCCCTCACGATTGCTCATTCTCTCCCCATCGTTTCGACCAAAAGGGGGAAGAGAAAAGCAGATTGATGACTAGTGGCTCTTCAGTGTCCCATCAGCTGCCACCACAGACAAAGATGATTGACAGGAGTGATTCTCTATTCCAAAGTCACCGATGACACCATGGCCCAGATGATCCAACATCCAGAGCGGTTTCAAGGCAACTAGTTCACACAATACAGTCTCACGGACTACCCCATAGGCCTAAAATTTTCTTTGCGTCCCCATAAGATACAGCGCCCCCCTCCAGCAGGAAGTAGTAAGAGATGCTACACCCAAATTCCCAAATATACCAAGCTGGCTTTAGAGGTGGAATTGGCTCACCCCCCCTCTAAACCCAGACATATTGCTTTAAAAAAAAATGGTTAAGAGATTCTTGTGTCCCAAATCAGAAGAGCCCTCTGGTGTGGGACAGAGAAAAACCAATATTTTTATTTAAAACAGGTTGATTATAAATGTGATCTCTTTCTAAAAAGAAAAGGGATATGATATAGATATACAGGAGGATATAGAGATGATAAGATAAAAGGGTAGATTAATGAACCTACTTTTAAAGAACAACTTGTTTAAAATGTTTTACATTGGTATAGATTTTAGTTTATGTTTAAAATGTTTTACATTGGTATAAATTTTAGATTATTGATACAAACTTAAAGTTAATTTTGTTATACTGTATATATATATTTCTATTCTTGTTTGAGGTATTATGTTTATGTAACTCATTTAAAATTGTAATGGATAATTAAAAAATAGGTTAATAATTAGTCATCTATGATAATCATATCTGTAGCCATGTTAGTTAAGTCTTCTAGGTATACATAGATATATTTCAGATAGATAGGTAATCTTCAAACACTTCATAGACCTAGAGAATATGGCATTTAAATAACTTAGAATTCTGTTGACGTGAGACACAATTGCTCCTGGCTGCACCAATTGATCCCGAGAGAATGTTGGGCTTCTAAGACATTTCCATTTGGAAGTTTGTCTTTTTGGCACAAAATGGCCTACTGGGCAAAGAACTGCCCTTGCCTTGATGGATGACAGTACAAATATAATGCTGTCCTTTCTGGACAAGCGGGACACAAGGAAAGCAACCACTGTACTCTGCCAAGACAGGGTAAGATGGTCTCTCAGAATTCCTGCTTCTAAAAATGATCTGTCAGATGCTCTAGGCCTGTAGCCAATTTGAATGCACCAACAATGCTGAGAAACATTAGGTGACTGTCCAGGCTGCCAGCTGTCTTGGTCTACTCTTGCAAGATTCCTGAAAGTTGCTTGCATCCATCTACCATTTCTCAGGTACCATTATGTTCCTTCTCAGGTCTTTGATGTGGTTGAAAACTAGATAGTTGTAATTTCCTCAGTTATGATAAAAGATAAGTTAGATATAAAACCTTAAACTCACAAATATAAGATAGATAGGACATCTTCTTTAATATTGTAACTGTTATTCTTGCTCAATAATTGTTTTGTTATATGTAATTTTACCATGTTAAAGTTAAAACCTTCCTTTTTAAAAAAAGAAAAAAAGGGGAAGTGCTGTGGATATTGTTCTATATAAATAAAACACTGATGGCCAGTGACCAGGCAGGAAGTAGGTGGCCAGGCAGGAAGTAGGTGGGACAAGGAGAGAGGAGAATTCTGGGAAGCGGAAGGCTGAGGAGAGAGACACTGCAGCCACCGCCAGGATAAGCAGCATGTAAAGACTCTGGCAAGCCACCAGCCACGTGGCAAGGTATAGATTTATAAAAATGGGTTAATTTAAGATATAAGAACAGTTAGCAAGAAGCCTGCCACAGCCATACAGTTTATAAGTGATATAAGCGTCTGAGTGATTATTTTATAAGTGGGTTGTGGGACTGCGGGGCTTGGGGAACCTGGAGAGAAGCCCTCCAGCAACAGTCCCTAGCACCGGGATGAGGGGATTTAGACAGGACACATAATGGGTAATGGTGAGCTAACAAAGCAGAGAACTGGCAGTCTCTATGGTGAAGGCCCTCCCTAGTCTGATCAAAGAGCCAAGCAACAGCCTAGATCTGAGAAATCCAGCATCTACAGCTGATGTCTTAACAATGTGCCCCATCACTTTACAACCAGGGCAGCTGGAGCCCAGAAGATTCAGCTTATCTGTCCTGGTAGCTATTTCTTCGTGGATAACTCAACAAACGCTCATTCTCAACAGCAAGGGCTCACCATCTCCATCTTCTCTCCTAGACCAGTCTTTTCTCTTAGGTTTTCAGTCTCCGGAGTGTGGTTCACCCACACCCATCCCAGCCTGCTGTGCTGTGGAGCTGGGGGCCACCACGCCTTGCTACCGCCATCTGACTATGTTACTCAGTCCACGTCTATCCTCAGTGTTTCCCCTGGTTTGGGATGACTTCAGCTGGAGCCAGGGTCTTGGGTCTTATTCAGTCACTCCCTCCCAGAGCAATCAGGTGACATTTTTGATACCCCCTCTGTCCATGCTTTTCAGGTGTCAACATACTAAATCAAGACAAGTGACATTTCCATCTGCGCTCACTGTCCCCCTCACCGAATGCGCTGGAACATTCTAACCAAGCTGAGCAAAGAGCGTTGTCTGACTGTCTGGGTCTCCCTCTTCCAGCTTCTTCAGGCCGTTACTCAGGCTGTGTACAGAATTCCTTCCTCCAGCCCGTCCCCACTCCTCCTGGAGCTTACATCACAGGTTAAAAGCTCTGTCTTGGCTGGAGAGATGGCTCAGTGGGCAAAGCGTTTGGCATGTAAGTCTGTGCACCTTGGTTCAGATCCCTAGAATCCACGTAAAGACAGGTGTGGTGGCTGCTGTAGTGAGATGGGAGGTGCAGACAGGAGAATCACCAGAAACTCGAGGGCCAGCTTGCCTGGCCTACACAGGGATGAACAAGAGACCCTGCTTCAAGGTGGGAGGCAAGGATCGATAGTTAGAGGTTGTCCTTGAACCTTCACACTCAAGCTGTGGCATGCCTACACACACACACACACACACACACACACACACACACACCCCTACACCCCCCCACACCTACACACACACCCACACCTACACACCCACACCTACACACACACACAAACCTACACACACACACACACACACACACACACACCCCTACACACCTACACACACACACCTACACACACACACACATACACACACACACACACACACACACACACACACACACAAGCTCTGTCCTTGGAGAATGCAGACATCTGGGATTTATTTGCTCCATGTCTTGACCAGGCTGTCTGTCTGTCACTGTCCCGTGGACTTGAAGATGGGCTGTCAGTCACACAGATGGACAGGCACTTCATCTAACTTTAAATCTAAGGAGAAGCCCGGTGAAGGATCAATGCGGGTACTGAAAGGAACAGATAAACTAAAGAGACATGGGGTTGGCTCAGGTAGCTCTGTGATGAAGAGCACTGGCTGTTCTTACAGAGGACCTGGGTTCAGGTTCTAGTACTCACGTGGTAGATCACAACCATCTGTAACTTCAGTTCTAAGAGACTGGTGTCCTCTTTGGCCTCTTCAGGAACCAGGCATGCACAAGGTGCACATACATACATATGTACACTCATATACATAAAATAAAAATAAATTTATTTAATTTTATTTTGCCAGGCATCATGGCTTATACCTTTAATTCTGGCACTTGGGAGGCAGAGTCAGGCAGGTCTCTGTGAACTTGAGATCAGCCTGGTCTACCTTTTGAGTTCTGGGTCAGCCAAGGCTACAGTGAGACCCATCTTAATTTGTTTGTTTGAAATAAAGAGACGTTTACCCTGCCAGGAGACCCACTTCTAGTGTGGGTCGTGACTTTATAGGCATGAAGCTCTCACAGAAGCTTGTGGGCCAGGAGGGCTCTGGCCCTCCTCAGGACTGGGCCACAGGATGCTGGAGAGTAGGTCAGGGAGTGAGGCCAGGAAAACCTCACAAAACTAGCAAATGAAAAGAGCACATTGATATGAAAAGAGCACATCGGCAATGTGCAGCTGGAATGACCTTCCCCACCCCCACACGGAATCCACTCATTCCAGTCACTGTCCCATGGAGCAGTGGTTGTCAGCCTGTGGATTGTGACCCCTTCGGGGATCAAACGATCCTTTACATATCAGATATACTGCATATCAGATATCTACATTATGACTTATAACAGCAAATTACAGTTATGAATTTGCAACAAAATAATTTTGTGGTTGGGGGTCACCACAGCACGAGGAACTGAAGTAAAGGATCGCAGCGTTAGGAAGGTTGAGAACCACTGCTCTAGAGTATGGAGGTGACCTATGGGTCATTATAATTCTGTAACCCACACTCCTGCCAAGAGTTATTGTCTCTGGTGACAGTCCAAGCAACAGAAGAATACTTCAAAATTCTACATCCTTAGATTTTTTTAATTTTTAATTTTTATTTCAAGTGTCTGGGTGTTTTGCCTGCACGTATGCCTGAGCATCACCAGTGTTCTGGGTATCTACAGCGGCCAGAAGCGGCTGTTGGATCCTCTGGAACTGGAATTTGTAGACAGTTGTGAGCCTCTGTGTAAGTGAAGAGAGCCCAACCTGGGTCCTCTGCAAGAGCAGCCAGTGCCCTTAACTGCTGAATCCTTTCTCCAGACCCTGATATTATTATTATTATTATTATTATTATTATTATTATTATTATTTTATTATTTTGCATTTATCCCCACTGTGTGCGTGCGTGCGTGCGTGCGTGCGTGCATGTGTGTGTGTGTGTATAAGACTTGGTCCCCCACCTCTCCCCACCACGGGGGTCCCAGGAACTGAACTCAAGTCATCAGTGTTGGCAGCGGCACCTTGACCTGTAGAGCTCCTTTCCACGGATCAGTTAATCACTGACGTTTCTGAGACAGGGTCTGGCTATCGTAGTCCACGATGGTCTTGAACTTAGAGCTACCCCCGCCCCCTGCAGCCTGATTTTTAAATCCTGTTTAGAAAGTTGTCTAAGAACTTTCTTAGACAGGTCCTCCATTCTGGTTTCCCCAGGACGCATCTGAATTGGCCTATGTGCCTGTCACCCTGGGTCACGTTGCTAGAAGCCACTCCGGTCAACTCGGCTCTCCACCTGGAGAGGTTTAGGTCGAGCGTTCAAGAAAGTTCCGTGATCTTCTAGAGACCTGCCCAAAGCTGCTCCCACAAAATCTTCCATTCTTCCTTTCAGTGCAACTTCCGGTGCAACTGAGTGCGACTGTAGAGGGCTGGAGGGTCACTTGGCAAGGGGGCGGGATCGCGTTAAAACGGGGTGGGGGGTGGGGGTGCGGTGAAGAGAGGAAACATAGGCAAAGTAAAATAAGAGTGACCACCCCAAGGCAAGGCTGCCACCCGCGATGGGCTAGGACCTGGCTCCACCGCGGGTCGCGACTTCAGCTGCAAGTTTGACAGGCAGGCGGTGCGGCTGCGCCAACTCTGGCTCCTCCCACCCACCCCGAGCCTTAAGCCCCGCCTCGCCATCGCGGCCCGGGAGCCCAGGCCTGCACCGGATAGTTTAACATGGGTGCCTCCAGCTCCTCGGCTCTGGCTCGCCTCGGCCTGCCCGGGCAGCCGCGGTCCACCTGGCTCGGCGTCGCCGCGCTAGGACTGGCCGCGGTGGCGCTGGGGGCCGTGGCCTGGCGTCGCGGGCGGCTCCGGCGGCCCCGGCAGCTGCGGCAGGTGGGGACGGTGTCGAAGGTCTGGATCTACCCCATCAAGTCCTGCAAGGGGGTGTCGGTGTGCGAGACCGAGTGCACCGCCATGGGGCTGCGCTGCGGCAAAGTGCGCGACAGGTACGAGACCGGCCGGGACGAGGGAGGTGGGGTCTTGCCTGTCCTGGCTTGCAAGTGTGAGCCCTAATCCGGGCGCCCCTCGGTGAGTGTAAACTTTGTGAGCTGAAGCATGGAGAAATTCGTGAGAGGGGTTCTACGCTGCAAGGCTTTGCTGCATCTGAGAAACACGCACACACGTGGGGAAGAGCTGTCACCAACTGTTAACACGGGGCACATTTGTGAGCATGTTCAAGTTGAAATCGTAGTTTGTAAGTTCAAAAATGGCAGTGGGGGGAGGCCTTCCGGGAGGAGAATTTTAGCTTTACAATATGCGAATTTACTCTAGAGTGGAGCAGAGCACCTTGATTTTGATCCCTCCCCTTACCGCTATCAAGACAACTGCAATTCAACTGCTGGCAGAATTCCCTGGGCTCTCAACTTTTGATCCTTTAGCTGCAAGGCCTCTGCTTCTTGGTAAGGTAGTTTTGGAAAAGTGGATTAGGGCAATCCTGGACCCCTGGACTAGAGAGAGACTCTTCTGTCACATGGCCAACCCGGTTGTCTGCCCAGCTCTACTACCTGTAGGATACTAGAAATACAAAAAGCCATTGGCTGAATGTTTTCAAGAGCGTTGGGTCCTTCCTTCCCTCTAGTTCTGGTGACCGCTTTAAGGAGTAAGGAGCGGGATTACATGATTTGCGGGGTGGGGGAGGGGGTAGTGAGGACAGGGAACTAGTCACAAACCGGGGTGTAAAATAATCATAAAGGAGATTAGAATGAAGAAAAGCAAAGACAGTTTGCTGGCACAGAACAAATATATAGATCAGGGAACAGGCTCAGCCAGACTGGGTGAGAATTCTGCTGAAGGAGGGCCAGCCTGGGCTTGTATGACATCCAGCTGTTACTGTGACTGAGGGTGAACCCTTGGAAAGCTTAGGTCAAGAGGCACAACTGAGCACATAGATATTTCTCAAACCTTGAATGGTGGTGTTAGGGTTAGCAAAGTTGTTCCCCGAGGCAGACTCAGCGTCACATGTGTCCTGGTGGCGGTGTACCCCACCCATCTCCTTTTCCTCGCCCCACAGCGGGTTCGATTTTTATGCTATCCAAGGGAATGCCTGTACCCTTCTCTTGCAGGTGGGTGGTCCTCACCGGGCTGAGCACATAGAATTCGTTCTTATAATTAGGATGTCATCTTCTATGGCAGACATGGTAGTTGTACTTCCATATCTGGGCAAAGGAGGGAGTTTGCAAATGGCCATTTCAGGAACCTCATAGCAGAGGTCATGTGCTGCCCAGTGTTCATCCCAGGACACCTGTGTGTACGACCCTTGCAGACCGTGGTCCTAAAAGAAACGCTGGTTCCTGACGCATTGGAAAACGTCGTCTGAAGTGTCTTGCATGAGGGCTTTTCGGCTCATGGGCTTTCCATTCCTCGATCCCATCCTAGGTTTCTAATGCTGGGGAGGTTTTGTTCGTTTTAACATACTGACATACTCAGCCTATCTAATACTGACTTCTTAGGTCCCAGGGATGGAGACATTCATATCTAGCCCACAAAACCAACCTTAGACAGGCTAACTTACAGGACAGGATTTAGCCCAATGGCAATCATAGAATCATTTCACTGACTTTTCCTCCTCTCCAGACCACATCATCTTAAGAACATATTGCTCGTGCTGAGGCATGAAAACCTGTATTCCCAGCACTTAGGAAGCAGAGGCAGGTGCATCCCTGTGAGTTCAAGGCCAACCTTGTCTACACAGGGAGTTCGGTCCAGCCACAGCTACATAGTGAGGTCCTCTGGAAGAAAAAAAAAAAAAAAAAAAGGAAGGAAGGGAGAGAGGGAGGAAAGGAAGGAGGGAGGGAAGAATTTATTGCTCAAAACAAGAGAAACATCCAGTTCTATTTATTTTATTGAACCCCAGGAAGCAGAAAAGCAGGAAAGGGCAAAGGACACATTTTCTCTCTACGCTAGCAATATTTACAAGGAGGCCATGATAGTCTTAATGGTGAGCAGATGTCCCCTGATGATCTGAAGAAACACAGGTGGATAGTGGTCACCTGAGAGATACCCTCTCGTTCTTAAATGGGAAGGAAAGCAGCTGTGTCGGCCTCCTCAGGTCAGCGTTCTGAGCTCCAGCACCCTCTGGTGTTTGGACAACATCCAGTGCCCAGTATCCAAGGTCTTTCCAGCCTCAAGCACGAGCTCTTATCCTTCACACTGTAATAAGTTCTAAACATCCTCTCCTTCACAATGGACTCTGTAAAACCCTTTTTAATTACAGCAGATGAATCACCCGGGAGAGACTTCAACACGCTACAAAAGCCTCCTTCATTCTTGGGGATGTGAGTTCGTCTGGACAGGAATGGGACTCTCGGGAAATGACAATATTTTATTTTGTTTCAGTATACAGACAAGTTTTCATACAGCCCAGGCTGGTCTTGCTCTATGCCCATCTGGGAATGACCTTCAACTTCTGACCCTGCTCTGTGGAGATGACTGGCACGTGCCACCATGCCTCACTTATGTGCTGGAGGATAAAATCCAGGGCTTCATGCACACTAGGCGAGCACTCTCTCTCTTACTGACTGAGCTACACCCCGAGTCCCTCAGTAAATGATAATTCTTTTCTATGAGGAAACTAGTGTATGACACAGGGATGTGAGAAGTGCATGGGAGCAGGAGACCTTGAACAAAGGCATTTAACCTCCCTGAGCCTCAGTTTTGTTTGGAAAAAAAAAAATGAACTTGAGTATATTTATCAAAGGGTGATTACTATTCAGAAGCAGGCTTGCCAGCCAGAACTCTGCTTAATGACTGTGTTTTCCGTCCCGAGAGCAGCACCACCATTGGTATTTCTGGAGGGCAGGGAAAGAGCCCCTTTGTTTAATTTGTGTCTGGATTTTCCTCTGTACTGCCCGGTGCCTCCAGCTACTGAAGGTTTTTGCTAGTGTTCTCAGCCCATTTGGGCTGGACCTTGTGCCAGCTCCCTGAGCTGTGAGGTCAAGGTCCTCCCAGAAGTTGCTCACATGGGCTCTCTGCTTCGGGAGTAGCTTCCTTCCTTGACCTTGTAAATGTCCTTAAGCAGCCAGCCGTGACTCAGTCACCTTCTCTGCCCAGACCCTTCCTTGCAGCCGGCTGTCTATTTCTTCTGCACAAATTTATCATCTATTGATAAAGGGGACGTGTCCCCCCCATGTTTATTCCCGTTCTCACCTCCGTCTTTCCCCTCCCATCTCCTCTTTCAGGCTTAGTCCTTCTTGCTCCTAGCCCCTCCACCCCAGCCCTGCTGGCTGGTGTTTAACTTGAATGGGATTTTTCGTTTGCCCTGGCTTCAGCTTCACCGTTACATTGGTCATTCAAGGCCCCGTTTCCGGTGGGGATTCTGAGCGCTGGGCTGTGGCACTGGCCCAGCTGTCCCCTGCTTGTGCTTTACTGTAAAGTCAGGGTGCTGACTCTTGCTGCAGGTCAAGTTGGGGTAACTTGGTTATGAAACAACCTAGTCTCATCCTTTCTCTCAGCCTTGGCAGAGCACAGCAGATCATTTGTTTACGGGAATCATTTATGTGCACAAGATAAAAAAAAAAAGTAGCCTGAAGGTTGGCAGGGTAACGAGGTGATTGAGGTTTGTTACGTGTGGCAGCTGTCTTCCTTAATTGTTCTTATTGTTGAGACAAGAAGCAACTTGAGGAAAGAAGGGTTTGGAGCAGGATGGGGAGGCAGAGAAGCCAGCGTTCAGCTGGCTTTGTCCTTTTACTCAGTCTGGAAGCCCAGCCCATGGTATGATGCCATCCGTGTTTAGGGTGAGTCTTTGCACCTCAGTTAATTTAGACAATTCCTCAGGTAGGCCCAGAGGTGATTCAAGATCCTGTCAAGTTAACAGTTGCTATCAACCATTACGTTAGCCTTTTAACCTTTTGTCTGTTTTGTGCAGTCCCAAGGTTGGATTCTCTTGCAGTGGCCTTTCGTCTTTTCAGTCACAGCCATTAGCAGGGGGCCACTGAGCATCCCCTCCCACTTTTAACATCAGTATGTAGTTCCCAAGTCATTACACAGTGGCCTGGGCTAAAGCAGAAGGGGTATCCGCTGTGAGAGGGGCTATTTTGGGTGGATGGGAGCTGAGAAGATTCAGCCTAGAGGAGGATTGGTGGTCAGTGATGGCGTGTCTGGTTGAGTACACACCAAGTCTTGTCTGGGGCTGGGGCATGCTGGGAGTTACTGTGTCCAGGAAGTCTAGGGACACACACTGGCGTCTGGTGAGGGCTTCTTGCTGCATCTTAAGGTGGCAAAGGGCATCGCACGAGTGCCAGAGGGAGCTTTTTTGGGGCCAACCACTTTTGGACCAAAAGGATCTGTCCAGACCTGCACAATCTGCCATCAGCTCTCACACCAGGGGGATCGATAGTTCTGAGGTGATGGAGAGCTAAAGGAAGTTCTTGAGGGTCGGGGAAAACTTTCTGAATGTACACCTCTCTGCCTCTCTGCAGGTTTTGGATGGTGGTTAAGGAAGATGGACACATGGTCACTGCCCGCCAGGAGCCTCGCCTTGTGCTGGTCTCTATCACCTTGGAGAACAATTATCTGACCCTCGAAGCTCCAGGCATGGACCAGATGGTTTTGCCTATCAAGTTGCCTTCTTCAAATAAGATCTATGACTGCAGGTGCTCTGCTTGGGGGCAGTGGGGAGGTGGCAACAGACCTGAGTCTTCCTTGCATTTGTTACAGTTTATGTCAGAACTGTAGATGAGGGAATTGGTGTAGGAAAATACTGAAGAGGGGTTAGTCTATAAGGTAGAGCTCAAGTGTGAGCAACTGTTAAAGGTATCCAGGGCATTTATCTATCTATCTTTCTTTCTATCTTTCTATCTTTCTATCTTTCTTTCTTTCTATCTATCTATCTATCTATCTATCTATCTATCTATCTATCTATCTATCTATCTAATCTATCTATTTATGGTTTGGAGATGGGGGGGCTGACATCCCAGGTTGACCTCCGATTTGCTGTATAACCAAGAATGACTTTGAACTTTTGGCCATTAGGCTTTACCTCCTGAATGCTGGGATGACAGGTCTGCACCACCACCACGCTCAGTTTGTGTGGTGCTGAGGATTGAACCCCGGGCTTTGGGCGTGCTAGGCATTCCCTGTACCAAGCGAGAGCCACAGCCTCCAACTCGGAATTAGTTTTAAGCAGGGACGGTGAGAGTTGCAGATGATGAAATGACTGTCATCCAGGAAAAGCTATCATTACATCGATGGGTTCCTAGAATTAGGCTGAGCTAACACAGGGAAGCTGGGGGTGGGGGAGGGTGGGAGGGGGTGGTAGTGGCGGGGCTGGCCAGAGGTAAGTCAAGGAAGGGGAAACTGCAGCCAGAGCCTTTGCTTGGTCTTCTGCAGGAAAGGATTAAGCAGGGTTCAGGTTAGAGTAACTTCAGCATGGGGTGGGGGTGGGGGTGGGGGGGTGTCCACACATAGCAGCTGTGTGGCTTATAGTCTGACATGCTCCTTGTAGGTAAGGACTCCATCAAGGAGGGTTTGCAAGTCATGCGTGCATGTGACAAGACTATTGTCCTAGGAGTATGTCTCTAGCTGTGGCTGTCCCTTCTCCGAGACCTTCAAGATAGCAAAGCAGAAGGTGTAGTTGACCCAAGTGTAGTTTATTTAATAATGTGCACATATGCAGCAGTGTGTGTGTGTGTGTGTGTGTGTGTGTGTGTGTGTGTGTGTGTGTATGTGTGTGTCTAGGTACATATGTAATAGCGCATATGCATATGATAAGAGTCACTTCTCTTCTTCTGCCATGTGGGTTCCGGGGATCAAACCCAGGTCTTCAGGTTTGACAGCAAGTCCCTCACCCACTGAACCAGCTCCCTGGCCCTTGGAGAGATACTGTTTAGAGTTCTTAGCCTGCCATCTAGACAAGAGAAGTTACTGGAGACTTTACCAGTTGGTCTCAGAGCTGGATAGATAACAAGCACGTTGGAACTTTCCAGCCCCTGAAGTGTGCCGCTGAGATTGAGGACTTAGAGCAGGGGTATGTGTGTGGGCAGGGGCGAGGCCTCAGGTCTTGGCATCCTCTCTAGATGACCCATGGCCTGCTGGGTCTTGCCCAAATTTCTTTGTGTGTGTATGTGTGTGTGCACACACATGCATGTGTGCTACTGAGGATTAAAGCTGAGGAGGCCTTGCTCTTTGATGTTGGGAAATCACAGAAACATAGGTGCTTGCTGTGGGATGATGCAGTGTTGTGGATCCCTTGGTAACCGGCTGAGTGCCAGGGTTAGAACCGGGGTTTTGTGCATACTAAGTGGGTGCTCTACCCTTGAGCTGTGCCCTCAGCTCTCAGCCACGCTTTTCTTTTCTCTCTTCTTTCTTTCTCTTTTTTGAGGCAGAGTCCCACTGTGCGTCTCTGGCTGGTTTACCATAAGCTGTTGAGGGCACAGTGTTTTCTCTCAGACTGTTTTATCCTCACTGCCATAGAGGAAGGGGGCAGCCTGTCCCTGGACAGTGGGCCTCGCAGGGCCCTTTGAGACACACATGCTTTGGTCTGGACTGGGCGAGGAGGCCCAACCCCCTTCCAGAACCAGCTTCCCAGTGAGCTCTAACACCATGTGCTAAGCAATCGGGAAGCTCTTTGAACCCAGCCCGTTGGACTTTTATTACATAGTTATGATTGATAAAAATAATTAGCCATTCATCAACTCAGTCTTCAGCCTCTGCCCCCTCAGAGGTCGGGGGTGGGGGGAGTCGGGGTGGCACTAGAGTCCAGACCTCCAATCTTGGAGTAGGCTCCCCTGGCAGTCAGTTCTTGAGGGAGTTGGTTCCTCTATCACAAGGGGCCTGGGAATTGAACTCAGGTTTTCAGGCTTGGTGGCAAACATCGTTATCATCTGAGTCCTTGCCAGTCCCATGCTTTTGTTTTAATGGAAGAGGAAGGAAGAAATTATCTTTGGTCTAAAAAAGGCCTTTGAGGTCTAGCTTTAAAGACTACCTAAGTTATAAAAATAAATACATAAATATTTAAATAAATATATAAATTTAAAAAGATTAAAAAAAGACTAGTTAACTAGTAACATTTGATTCTTACATGTAGTTTGACATACATGTATACATGGGTATAATTAAATTAGGTACAGAAGTGACAGTTGTCTGTCTTGTTAACCATTGTTATCAATTTTTTTCCTAAAAGTCAAAAACAAAGAAAAGAAAATAGTGACTTCAACCTTGTAAAGTCCAACTGAAGTTTGATTTCTCTGTAACTGAGGAGAGAAACCAAACCAAAAGTGGGTGTGATGGGGTGATGTCTTAGTTGTTTTTCTGTGGTGATGAAGAGGCATCATGACTGAAGCAACTTGGGAAAGAAAGTGTTTAATTGGGGTACAGCTTCATGGAGTAAGTCCACTTATTTAATAAGACCGTTTTTGAATTCAGCTGTCCATTCTTCTTGGCTGTGTATATATGGCTTCATCTCAGCATCCTCTTCTTCTCCACATCCCTCTATTAAATGCCAGTCTACTATTGAGAGGCATGAACTTTCAGCTGCTGTTCCATTGCACAACAGAAGCCATCGGCCCTCTGCCTGTTAAGCTGCCTTCAAAGAAAAGGGCACCGTACCTTTTCCGGATGCAAAGGCCACTTCAGGGATGGTGCCATATTGTCCTGGCCTCAGAAGATGCTTTTTGATAAAACCATAACCACACTTGTTTTGGCAGGAATCAGTAGTCCTTTGTTTCGTGTTCTGTCTGTCCATTTTGTCCTGTTGATTCGAGGATACTTTGTTGTCCAGTGGCTAACTTTTGCCACAATGAAAGTTAACTCCATATGCAGTTTCTTCAATGCCCATATTTTCTCTGAAGTAGATTGGTACTGCCAGGAGCCGACATGTCTCAAAAAAGAAAAATTTCTAAGTTATTAAAACATTTTAAATGCCATATTCTGTAGATCTCTGAAGGGTTTGAAGATGACCTGTCTAAAATATCTCTGCTCAATTTTTAAAACATATCTAATATGACTACAAGTTCTATTGTAATGTCTAACTACTAACTTTCATTTCTTTATATCCTAATAGTTGGTAATAATAACATTCAAGGATCAGAAATTTGCATTACATTGTTAAATGAATGGTATAAATACAATTAGAAATATACATATAGCATTTTCTAACAATATCAGTTTCAAATTTGTATACAATATAAAACAATCCAATCCAATGTAAAGTATTTAAAAGTAGTAATTGTCTTTTTCTTTTCTTTCTTTCTTCCTTTTTTTCTTTTTTTTAAATAAGAACCTTAAATCTAATCTCCTTTGCTTAGCCTTTTTCCTAACCCTTGACAACAACTTGTAACCAACCCTCCTAAACAATGATTATTATTCCAGACCCAAAACCCAATGAAAGACCAAAAACCACCCACCCCATACCACCTCTTTGGGAATGTGGGCGTCGTATTCTTAAAATTGCTTCCTGCTGGGTATGGGCAAAGTTTTCTTTATCCTGAAAGAAAAATTTTAGGTTAATTGTCAAATTCTAGGAAAGGTAACTATATCCTTCATTATCCAGTCCGTGTATAATGCCAAAGTTCAGGGTTTATCTCAAGTCCTAATTCAAGTAGTCTTTGAGACTGGATCATCTCAGCTAGTCATCTCAAAATTGCTCTGAGCACCTTGTAGTTCAAAGCTGATCTGTAGATGATGTTTGTCAGCTTAGTGATATTATTATTGTCCACGTGGAATTGTTGTTGTTGTGGGACCCCATCTTCTTCCTGGAGACTTCAGTTGATGTTAGGCCTGGCCGTGATTTCCTGCAGAAAACTGATAAGAGACTCGAACACAAAGTTCGAGTCTAATTGCAGCTAATTGAAGCCTTTTTTCTAGAATTAGTTAGTACTCTATATGACCATTTATATCTTAACAAAGTTTAAAATGTATGTATATATATTAATCTTGTAAATTTTGATATAAAATTTATACTTTAAGAAAAGTTTAAAGAATCAGAATAGAATCAAAGAGTTGAGATTAGTAATAGAATAGTCCCTTAATTAATTTGGCTTTTGTCCTGTCCCATGGCATGATACAGGGAGTTTGCATTTTCCTTTTAACAACATGCTTGAGTTTAAAGAAGGAGAGAGCCATTCTCCAACTCCAAAGTCAGCTTTAAATTTTAATTGAACTGGGACTATTAGAAGACCAATAGTGTTAAATCTTTAGAGAAAAGCAGAAACAAACATTTATGAAGACATAAAATTTTTTAGATAATATATACCCATATGCCGTTTCACTCTGTTTCCTGGGATAGATGATTTGTCCCTTTTCTTCAGTTGTCTCATTTGTCTTGTGTTCTTCAGATTCCTTAACCTTCATTCTTCTAAAAGACAAAAACAAAAATCTTTCCCCAAGACTAATTTTGGGGATGTTCCTTTTTGGCAAGTTATTATCTGATTAAATGAAAAGGCATGTGTTACTGGTACAAGTTAGTTTAAATTGGGTGTTCATGCTGGTTGATGAACTATCACCTCCTCTAATTAAGAGGTTTCTCTTGTTCAAATCAAACCTTTATCAGTTTTGATGGTACCCACAGCTTATCTTCTCCTGTAGAAACAAAAGCAAAACCTCGTCCCCAACGTAATACATAGCCTGGTTTCCATTCTGAGGTCAGCATATCCTTAAAGTATATAGGCTGATTTAATTCTGTAGTTTGTTCTATTATCCAATGTCTCTCTGCAGCTGTTGTTCCTTTCTCATTGGCATTGAGAAAATTCAAAGTTAGAAAAGCATTATGCAGTCTATTTCTGGGGGGTTTAGTTACCCATTTCTGTTTATTTAGCATATCCTTTAGAGTTCTGTTTGATCTTTCTATAACTGCTTGACCTGTAGGATTATGTGGTATGCCTGTAATACGCTTTATATTGTAATAAGCAAAAAACTGTTTCATTTTAACAGAGACATATGATGGAGCATTGTCAGTTTTGATTTGTGCAGGTATACCCATGATGGCCATAACTTCTAGCAAATGAGTGATTACAGAATCAGCTTTTTCAGAACTCAAAGCAATTTCCCATTGAAATCCTGAATAAGTATCGATGGTGTGGTGTACATATTTCAATTTTCCAAATTCTGCAAAGTGAAACATGTCCATCTGCCAGATTTCATTTCTCTGAGTACCCTTTGGGTTACATTCTGCTGGTAATGGTGTTTGATTGTAGAAAGAACAAGTAGGACATTTTTTTTACTATTTCTTTGGCTTGTTGCCAGGTTATGGAAAAATCCTTTTTTTAAACCTTTACTATTGACATGATGTTTTTTATGAAATTCTGAAGCCTCCAGCACATTTCCTATCAATAATTTATCAATCTCATCATTGCCTTGTGCTAAAGGGCCTGGCAGACCAGTATGAGATCGGATGTGAGTTATATATAAAGGATGACTCCTTTTCTTGATTGTATCTTGTAATTGAATAAATAGTGAAGTTAATTCTGAAGCATCAGGGATAAATTCTGCAGTCTCAATATGTAATACCACTCTTTCAGCATACTAAGAGTCAGTTACTATGTTGAGAGGTTCTGAAAAATCCATTAATACCAACAGAATAGCATACAATTCTGATTTTTGCACTGAATTATAAGGACTTTGAACCACTTTACTTAAATTTTCTGATTTGTAACCTGCCTTTCCTTGTTTGTTGGCACCTGTATAAAATGTACGAACTCCAGATATGGGTTTTTCCCTTACAATTCGAGGCAAGATCCAATCAGCTCTCTTTATAAGATCAATTCTATCGCTTTTTGGATATTTGGTGTTAATTTCTCCCAAAAAATTACTGCAAGCTCTTTGCCAAGGTTCACTTTCTGTCCATAATTTTTCAGTGTCCTCCTTAGTTAAAGGTACGACAATTTCTGCTGGGTCTATTCCTGCTAATTGATGAAGTCTCAATTTTCCTTTCCAAATCAAGTCAGAGATTTTTTTCCCCATAAGTTTTTAATTTTTTATTTGGTTTATTTGGTAAAAATATCCATTCCAATATAATATCTTCCCTCTGCATTAATATTCCAGTAGGAGAACGCCTAGAAGGTAAAATAACCAAAATGCAATCCAGCTTTGGATCAATACGGTCCACGTGTCCTTCATGTACTTTCTTTTCTACCAAGGCCAATTCTTTCTCAGCTTCAGGTGATAATTCTCTTGGACTATTTAAGTCCTTGTCACCTTCTAAGGTTTTGAACAAACTAGTCAGTTCATCATTTTTTACCCCAACAATAGTTCATAGATGAGAAATATCTCCAAATAATATTTGAAAGTCATTAAGAGTCTGTAGCCTATCTCTCCTAATTTGCACCTTTTGGGGTCTAATTTTTTGTAGCTCTATTTTATATCCTAAATAATTAATAGAATCTCCTCTTTGTATCTTTTCAGGAGCAATTCGTAATCCCCAGCAAGGCAAAATTTTCTTTACTTCTTCAAACATTCTTTCTAAAGTATCTGCATTTGAGTCAGCTAGTAAAATATTATCCATATAATGATAAATTATAGATTTAGGAAATTTTTTACGTATCACTTCCAATGGCTGTTGTACAAAATATTGGCACAGAGTTGGGCTATTCAACATTCCCTGTGGGAGGACCCTCCATTGAAATCTTTTAACCAGTTGAAAATTATTATAAGTAGGCACTGTAAAAGCAAATCTTTCTCTGTCTTTCTTGTAAGGGTATTGAAAAGAAACAGTCTTTTAAATCAATAACTATGAGAGGCCATCCTTTTGGTAACAGAGTAGGCAAAGGCATCCCAGATTGTAGAGAGCTCATTGGCTGAATTACTTTGTTAATTGCTCTAAGGTCTGTTACCATTCTCCATTTACCAGATTTCTTTTTAATAACAAATACAGGAGAATTCCAAGGGCTGGTTGATTTTTTTAATATGTTGAGCATTTAACTGTTCTTCTACCAGCTCTTCTAAAGCCTGGAGTTTCTCTGTTGTTAAAGGCCATTGCTGAACCCATACAGGCTTGTCTGTTAACCATTTTAAAGGTAGAGCTGTTGGTATTTTTGGAAGATTATCAGTTGTTCTGCCCTGTTCCTGTATAATATGGATGGCTGATGACCACTCAAAATAATGCCTTCTAATATTTCTCTCAGAAACATGTGCTAGTTTATGATTTGTTTCTGAGATCGGAGGGATGTTAATCTGAGTATTCCATTGTTGCAACAAGTCTTGACCCCACAGGTTCATAGTTATGTTAGCCACATATGGTTTTAATTTTCCTCTCTGTCCTTCTGGACCTATACATTCGAGCCATCTTGCACTCTGTTTCACCTGAGATAATGTCCCAATTCCTAACAGTTGAACGTTTACCTCCTGAAGAGGCCAAGTTGGATGCCAAAATTCTGGTGCAATTATGGTAACGTCCGCACCTGTGTCTACCAGACCAGACAACAAAACACCATTTATTTTTATCGTTAATTTTGGTCTTTGTCCATTAATAGAAGTTTGCCAAAAAAATTTCTTTATGTTTTCTCCTGAATTTTCTATTCTCTCTGTTTCATCATCCTGACCAGCATGATTTATTCCAATAGGCATTTGGTTATTTAATCACTCAGAGCAGGGATTTCCTCTATGGCTGCAGGAAAGGTTTGAACTGGATTTGCTATGGGGGCCTGCATGAGGCTCCTCTGGGAGTTTCCCGAAGACTGAGGCAAAGGATTACCCTGTCTGTCCTTTGTTGATCTACATTCATTGGTCCAGTATTTTCCCTTAACACACCTTCTGCATATTCCAGAAGGAAGGGGCATTCTGTTGCCATTGTTCCTTGAAGAAACATTGTTTCTAGGAATGACCTGTTTACAGTCCCTTTTCAAATGTCCTTGCTTTCCACATCCAAAACATCTAACATTCCTCAAACCCTTTGAAATTGCTTCTCCTACCCACATATCATCATGCTCATCAGCCTCAACATTAACTGTGTCTCTAATCCAATCTTCCAAAGGTGCAGATCTTGCCCTTAACGGCCTGATTATTCTTTTGCATGGTGCATTCGCATTCTCAAATGCCAAAAATTCAATTATTGCCTTACTAGCTTCTGAATCCGAGACCATTCTCTTTACTGCTGAAGCCAGTCTTTGTAAAAAAATCTGTAAACGATTCTTTTGGGCCTTGCATAACCTTTGTAAATGACTCAGATTTTTTTCCTGGTTCCTCAACTCTGTCCCATGCATTCAAGGCTGCCATTCGACATAAAATTAGGGTTTGGACATCATATAAACATTGTGTTTGTACTGAAGCATATTGGCCTTCTCCAATAAGCTGATTCTGGCAAACTTGTATTCCTTTATCCCTCCATTGTTTTTCTATGTTTTTAGCCTCATCCTTAAACCACGTTAGAAATTGAAGTCTCTGGCTGGGTTCCAGAACAGCTTGTGCAAGGTCCCGCCAGTCCTGTGGTACAATCCTATTATATGTTGACCAAGAGTTTAACATTTGCTTTACATATGGGGAATGCATGCCATAAGATACTATTGCCTCCTTAAACCTTTTTTTTTTTAAAGATTTATTTATTTATTATGTGTACAGCATGTATGACTGCAGGCCAGAAAAGGGCACCAGATCTCGTTATAGATGGTTGTGAGCCACCATGTGGTTGCTGGGAATTGAACTCAGGACCTCTGGAAGAGCAGTCAGTGCTCTTAACCTCTGAGCCATCTCTTCAGCCCCCTCCTTAAACCTTTTTAAATCCAACATTTCAATTGGAACCCAAATATTTTATGTATCCATTTGATCAGGCATCTGCTGTATGGTTACAGGAGGGTGTGAAAACAGGCTTTCTTTCTGTAACCTTATGATCCAAATTTGAAACAACTTTGCTGTTAATTTCTTCTGTCTGAATTTTTACAGGTTTAACAAGTTTTTCTAAAGCTGTCATCCTGGCACTTAAATTGACTATGTTTTTAAACTGCAAAAGGAGGATAATCATAGTGATAAACTGCATAATTCCAACAATACTAATCTTCTCATATAGTTGTTCCATTGTCAGACTGCCCAAAATTTCGAACAAAACCCAATTTTCTTCCCTTGTACACATAAAACCCATTTTTTTTAATGTGGAAAAAATTTCTCTTTTAAATAGTTTCCTTTAAAATATCTGATATGTTATGACTTACCAAATCTGCGTAGAACAGTAGAAATCCGAGGGAATTTTCAAAACAGCCACCTAGTGTCCGAGGTGTTAATCCAGAGAGAGAGAGAAAGAGAGAGAACACACAAGAAAGCGTAGCCGGCTAAAGCTTAAATCCAGCCACGTGTTCCCTCTTGAGCCGAGTAAAGGCTTGTCTCTGGCTTCCTTAAGCTCCAACCACGTGCGTTGGCTTTACAGGCGGGGCCCTGTTCGGCAGGGCAGGCCTGAGTTGTTTGTAGCACCGGCTTTAAGCAAGCAGGCTTTAAGCAAGCAGGCTTTAAGCAAGCAGGCTTTAAGCAAGCAGGCTTTAAGCAAGCAGGCTTTAAGCAAGCAGGCTTTAAGCAAGCAGGCTTTAAGCAAGCAGCTCACAGTTAGTTTGGCCTGAGGCCAAGCAGACCTAGGCCCGGGCTAGGAAGCCGACCGCCCGGCCTGCCGCCCTTGCGGGAAAGCAGACCTGCCACCAAGCCAAGCGGTTTTTAATGGATTCTTGTCACGTTGGGCGCCATATGTAGATGTAACCAACCGTCTTATTAAATAAGAAACACAGAACCAATGTAAAAGAGAAAGCAGAGAGGTCAGAGCTCAGAGCTAAAATCTCATCCTTCCTCCTGCAGTGGTCTTAGCTTCCCAAAAGAGAGCTATTTCCTGTGTGTAAGTCGTTTCATAGTCATTCTGCCTTCTCATTGGTTGTAAACCCAAACACGTGACTGCCTCGTCACTGTCTGTATGTACAGCCCCCCAGGTCTTAAAGCATATGTCTCCAATGCTGGCTGTATCCCTGAACACACAGAGATCTATGGGGTTAAAGGCATGCGCCACCACCGCCACACTCTGTCTATGGCTCTAATAGCTCTGATCCCCGGGCAACTTTATTTATTAGCATACAATCAAAATCGCATTTCAGTACAATTAGAATACCACCACCATGGTGGGGAGCATGGCCGCAGGCAGGCATGGTGCTGGAGCAGTAGCTGAGTCTGCATCCTTCTCAGCAGGTAGGAGGCAGAGAGAGAGAGAGGTGGGGGAGGGGAGGGATGAGCTAAATGAGAACGGTACCTGACTTTTGACACCTCAGAGCCTACACCCCCAGTGACACATCTCTTCCAACAAGGCCACACTTCCTAATTCTTCCCAAACTGTCCCACCGACTGGGGATCATGTAACCAAACACATGAGCCTGTGGACGCTATTCTCATTCCAACGATGCTTTTCATTCCTTACCACAGAGTGTGTCGCCTCTGGGTCCCCAGTGAGCAAATCTCTTCCAGCACACACCAGCTGGCGTCCACCAGTCTGGTCCTGACTCCATCTGCCTGGAGCCAGCGTCAGCTCTCATAGACTGAAGACTTGGTCCCATAGGACGATCCCTGGCTTCAGACGCCAGTGAGGGTGGCAACCTGACTCTGACTTACCACCTCCTCCTTGGGTTCTGTCAATTTGCTAGAGTGCCTCTTAGAAATTGGGAATCATGTTTGATGGGTACTTAAAAAGGATGTTCTAAAGGCTAAGGATGAGATGAATGGGACATGTAGGGAACTGAACTATAAATGGACGGTTCTTGTTCTGACCGCCGGGTCCCAAATAACCACTCAGAGGCTGAATATGAATTACAAATGCTCAACCAATAGCTCAGGCTTATTACTAACCAGCTCTTATATTTTAAGTTAACCCATATTTCTATTTATGCTTTGCCATGTGGTGGTACCTTTATTATCATGGCATGTTCATCTCCTGCTCCCTCTACTCCTGACTGGTGACTCCTCTGACTCTGGTGACTCCCCTGACTCTATCTTTCCTATCATTCTCTGTGGGCCTTTCCCACCTAACTCTTGCCCAGCTACCAGCCTGTCAGCTTTTTGTGAAACAATGAGAGTAATAGTGTAGAAAAGGATTATTCCACACCACTGAACTCTTGTGTGCTTGCTGGGTATGCCTCCCTTGACACACCTCTAGGTGTTCAGCAGTTAGGAAACTCTCTGAACCTAGTCCTTTGAGCTTTTATTGGAAACTATTACATAGTATACTTGATAAAATATCAGCCACTGATCGACTCAACCTCTAGCCTCTGCCCCTTCCTTGGAGATTAGGGGCTGTGGTACCAAAGTCCAGCACTCTGACCTTGAGGTTGGCTCCCCTGGCCTCAGGCAGCTTAGGAGACCCCAGCCATCAGTCATCCTTGTAACACACAATTGTCCTTCAGCTTCTTACCATTGGCCATGTTTTCCCAACACAGTGTGGCTTCCACTGTGTGAGTCTGTGGCAACCTGTTTGTTATATTGTTTTGTTCATCCTCATAAACATTGTTTGTTTTTTTCTATAATATGAACAATATTCTATGAGTAGTCTTTAAGGTTAGTGTTCATTAGTTTTGATGATGTGTATGTGTGTATCTGTGTGTGAGTATGGTGCAGGCGCCCTCAGAGAACATAGGTGTCAGATCACCTGGAGCTGGAGCTGCAGGCCATGGTGACAGTCCTCCAGAAGAACCCAAGCCCTCTTAACCACTGAGCCATCTCCAGCCCCCTTACGAACATTCTTATGTGTGTCTTCTGAGAGCACATGTGTAAAGCGTGGAGGTCAAGAGGATTCTCTATGTAGCCCGGGCTGACCCAAACTCTTAAACCTCCTGCCTCTGCCTCCCCGGTGCTTAGATTATAGATCTATACAAAACGGGAGGCACTAGAAATGCCAGACTCTTTTCTAAAATGAATGTGCTGATTTGTACCCCCTCAGAGTGGGGTCCACTGGGTAAGCTTGGGCTTCTTACCACATAGATTTTTTTTTTAAATTATTCATCCATCCATCCATCCATCCATCCATCCCTCTATCCCTCTATCCATTTATCTATCTAATCTATCTATTTGCAGCGGGCACAGGCCTAGTAGAGGAATGCCTGTTATCAGTTGGAAGGACACAGTTTGATTGGCATCTTCTTGCCCTGTTGGGTGCTTTCTACTTTTCCAAGGGCCAGTGCCAATCTCCTGTATGTGGTGGATGGTAAGTGGTAGGAGTGTGTGCAGTTTCATATGGGTGCTGTTCTGGAGGAGCCACAGGGCACCCTTGGTGCTGCCCAACAGTGGCTAGGATCCGTTTTGAGTAGTCGAGTGGCTGATTGCAGTTTCAGGAGAATGGCTGAAGGGCAGTCGAGGACCAAGAAGGATCCACAGATCCAAACAGTGCTCCAAGAAGGGTTTCAGATAGGAGGAGGGGCCCTAGAAGCCTTAACAGAGGGGTGTCAGGATCTGACACCAGAGGGCTTGTGGAGGACTTTGAGCCTTCAAGAGCTCAGACGTTCAACTATTAATGAGTATTCTGGGTATCTCTATTGAACTCCTTTGTACACATGACCTCAGGCATCCTCACACTGGCACAGGCTGTGTGTGTGTGTGTGTGTGTGTGTGTGTGTGTGTGTGTGTGTGTGTCTGTGTGTGTGTGTGTGTGTGTGTTTTTTTGTGTGTTTTTTTGTTTTTTTGTGTTTTGTGTTTGTTTTTTTTTTTTTTTTTTGTTTGTTTTTTTTGTGTTGTGTGTGTGTGTGTGTGTGTGTGTGTGTGTGTGTGTGTGTGTGTGTGTGCACTTCTTATGGTGTCGGGCGAGGGGCAGGGGAAACTTTCAAGAAATCAGTTTCCAGATCCTTAAATCCATAGTTTGCACAGAGCATCTCCCACCCCCGGATCTTAGTTAGGATTTCTATTGCTGTGAAGAGACATCATGTCCACAGCAACTCTTATAAGGAAAACATTTAAACATTTAAAACATTGGGGTGGCTCACTTACAGTTTCAGAGGTTCAGTCCATTATCATCATGGCGGGGAGCATGGCAGCGTGCAGGCAGACACGGTGCTGGCTACATCTTGACCAGAAGGCAACAGGGAGTGTCTGGCTGTCACACTGAGTGACGCTTGTGCATAACAGACCTCAAAGCCCGCCCCCACAGCGACACACTTCTTCCAACAAGGCCACACTTACTTCAACAAGGCCACACCTCCTAATAGTGCCACTCCCTTTGGGGGCCATTTTCTTTCAAACTCCCCGCCCCCATTGTAGTGCTGGGAATGGAACTCAGGGCCTTGCATGCCTGCATTACAGAAGAGGGTGTCAGATCCCATAATAGATGGTTGTGAGTCTTCATGTGGGTGCTGGGAATTGAACTTTTTTTTTTTTTTTTTTAATAGAACTTGGTTGTGTGTCCTTTGGCAGCAATATACTGAAACTGGAATGATACAGAGTCGATTAGCCGGCCCTGTGCAAGGATGACACACAAATTTGCTAAATGTTCCATATTTTTCGTAAAACACGTATAAAATTAACAAATAGATGGCGCATGCCTTTAATCTCAGCACTCAGGAGGGAAAGGCAGGTGGATCTCTGTGAGTTCGAGACCACGTTGGTCTGCATAGCACATTCCTGGCTAGACAAGGCTGCATAGTGAGACCTATCTCAATCCCTTTCTTCAAGATATCAATGAATTGGGTTTTGCTATGTAGTTCAGGCTATCATTGGACTCGATATCCTCCTGCCTCAGCCTTTGGAATTCTGGAATTAGAGGTGTACACCATCATTCCCAGCCCCTCATTCTCAGGGCATTAAAGAAAGAAAGGAAGGAACCATGCCTGGTGATTCACTAGGGAGCTGGAAGCAGGAGGATTGTGAATTTGAAGTCAAGTTGGGCAACATTGTGAAATTCTCACCACTTGGCTACACTGTGAGACTTTGCTTAAGTGGGTGGTGGTGAGGGGGAGAAATAAATTGATACTAAACCTTGTCTAAAATTCAGTCAGATTCATGGCTATTCTTAAAGCTCATTAATAAATTATTTTCAGCTGAAATCTGCTCTTTATATTTGGAGACCTTCAAAATTCACAACATACCCATTTTATTATGATCAACTACTTTACAAATCAAAATTGTAAAGATAATTTAATCTCTCCCAAATTCTTTCACATATGGATCCTTAAGAATCAAAATTTTATTGGTTCAAAGGAAATTTTTTTTTTTTTTTGGTTTTTCAAGACAGGGTTTCTCTGTGTAGCTTTGTGCCTTTCCTGGAACTCACTTGGTAGCCCAGGCTGGCCTCAAACTCACAGAGATCCTCGTGCCTCTGCCTCCCAAGTGCTTGGATTAAAGGCGTGCGCCACCACCGCCCGGCTCAAAGGAAATATTTTAAGAGATCAGTAGTCATATATCAGTATGAAATTATGTGAGAAAAGTTGAATGTACATATGTGTTCCAGAATAAAGAGATGAACTATCTAAAACTTTGGATCACTTATCAGGCAGGATGAAACAGCATTATGAGAGGTAGGAGATTCAAGGGTAGCCTCTACTATATAGCAAGTTCAAGGCCAGCCTGGACTACCAGTGATGGCGTCTCAAAGACAGCAACAATAACAATAGTTGGTCTGTTTAGAGAAAATCTTATTTGTGTACTTTAAAAATGGATAATGGTAGATATCAAACTGATAGTATTTAGAAATCACTGAAAAAAATCAAATATAGTCTCATTTTAAATGTCAGTGTTTATAATTCAAGGAAATTAATGTGTTTCACAAGTTAAGTTAAATTGAAATATTTACATATCAATCTATAAGTTCTGTGGACACACAGTTTTAACAACTAACGTAGAGAAGTCAATTTAAACCAAACCAGGAACACAGCAGAGGTCACGGTGTTGTCGGACATCCGTGCCCGCCCCTCTCCCAGCAGGTAGGTAGAATGTGTTTATCTGCAGTTTATAGCAGGAGACAGAGGAGAGGCAGAAATGTTGAGTTTATTAAAGGACAACAGACCAAGGGAAGTGACTGATTCCAATCTGAACCAGGTCTGAGAATTTCCAGCCAAAGGTGCACCTGCCTCAAGCAACACCCCCTCTTTCTGAAAGAAACCTGAATCCTTGGTATTCGTAATGGTCCATGGACCTAGCCACTTAGATGGCTGGAAGCATGTCAGTAATGCAAAGTTCCAGATTCCAACTGTTGTATTTTAAAAATGGTGTGAAGGAGTCAATCCATACAACAGGGCCCACATGGGGGGTTTATTGAGGGGAGGGGAGAGAAGGCAGAGAGCGTCCCTGGGGATGAGAGCAAAGGAAGAGAAAGGGACAGGAAGTGGACAAGGCCGGTCTTTCATAAGGGAACTTAGCGAATTCACCCAGGGGGTGCTCTTAGTGGCTGCAGCTGAGGTCTGTCCTGTCAGGACCCTAAGGGCAGGCCAGTACAGATGCCTGCATGCTAGCACCAACCCCAACCCACTGGACCAGAGTCTGCATCTGAACATGTGTCTAGGTGATTCGCAGACATACGAGCTGGGGAGATCTTCCCCAGAGCATATTCTGGACCCTCTTCTGCTCTTTCCTGGCTCCTCTCTAAAGACCGCTTAGCAGCCTTCTGGTATATTCAGGCCACCATCACTCAGTGTGTCCACACCAGTCATCTGGTGTTCTTTAACTACCCTTCCAGGCTGTTTGGTCTTGACATTAAAGGCAGAGATTGTGGCGATGAGGTGGCGCGGTGGTTCACCAGCTACCTGAAGACAGAACCCTACAGGTTGGTTCAGTTTGATACGAGCATGAAGGGGAGGACAACAAAGAAGCTTTACCCTTCGGAAGATTACCTTCAGAAATATGAGGTGAGAGTCTTCATTCTTCTGGTTACTCTAGGCCTCCGTGCTCCGTCTCAGTGCATAAGAGCCCCTCTGAGACTTCAGTTAGAAAACCCTGACAGTGGTTGGGGGGGGTGTGCTCCAGGGTACAACCTACACGGTAAGGATGGCGAGGGACGTGTGTGTGATGAGGGCTCAGTGCTGGGACATCCGGGGTACATAAAGGGTTATGTATGGGGGATGTGTGGAGGGAGGAGCCAGGGTGACTTCCGGGCAGATGGGGACAGTTTCTGGAGGAAACTGGCTGGAAGCTGAGTGTGGTAGCTCATGTCTGTAATCCCAGCACTTAGGAGGCTAAGACAGGAGGATTGCTGTGAATTCAAGGCCAGCCTGGGCTAAAGGTTAGTCTGTGTCCCAGAAAGGAAAGAGAGAGAAGAGGCCTGGCTGCCAGGGAGAGTGCCGTGCTGGGACTAAATGTGCCTTTCCTGATGCAGACTTTGTCCAGGCCACCTTCCCTCCTGTGTGTGTGATAACTATTTCACAGGCCGGGAAGGCAGTTCCTGCCAGGGAAAAACTATAGTGAGCCACGGTTTAAGATGCAAGTACCCCAGGGATTCCCCTCCCTCCAAAGCCAAGTCAGGCTTATTTATTAATATTAATATCGTTGGTGATACTATTATTTATTTGCTTTATTACAATTGTTCCTCACCTAATACAGTGACAGGTATCTACCAGTGATCAGTAGGTTTTGAGCGAATGGCTGGTGTTGATGAAATTATCGCTAGGGCATACTATATTGGCAGTAGACTCCCCACTGTGTGATGAGGCAGTAGACTCCCCCCTGTGTGATGAGGCAGTAGACTCCCCCCTGTGTGGTGAGGCAGTAGAGCAGACTGGCGAATAACAGCCCACTGGTGTAGTGGTGCACACCTTTAATCCTCTCATTCCTGAGGTAGAGGCAAGTAGCTTTCTGAGTTCAAGCACAGCCTGGTCTACCCAATAAGTTCCAGGACATCCAGGGCTGCCTAGTCCTTGTCTCAAATACAAACATAAATAATTTAATGGAATTACAAGAGCCAGCCCAAGCTGCTGACTTGTCCAGCATGTGTCTAGAAGCCATGTTTCAGTACTCACATCCTGTCTACAAGCACAGCTCCACCCCCTTCTTGAATATAGCTCTCCCCTTGTGCACTTGAGAGGTTTTCCACCTGGACTCTGCCGAGCAATGCCAGTGGGTGGGGAGGCCTGACCATACTGTGTCCTGTAACAGGTAGCCTACCCAGACTGCAGCCCCATCCACATGATTTCTGAAGCCTCCTTAGTCGATCTCAACACCAGACTGAAGAAGAAAGTGAAGATGGAATATTTCAGGCCAAACATCGTGGTGTCAGGCTGCGAGGCTTTTGAGGAGGTAAGTGGCCACTGACACAGATATCAAACTTAGATGTGTGTAGACAGAAGTTTCTGTCCAGCCCAAAACTCCCAAATGCCCAGTAGCCAGACGCAGAGGAAGCAAGATGAGAATGCTGTGCTGAGAAAAGGTACGAAGCCACGTAGCTAGACATAGGTAAGAATTATGGGTTAATTTAAGTGTAAGAGCTAGTTAGAAATAAGCCTGAGCTACTGGCTGAGCATTTATAATTAATGTAAGCCTCTGGGTGTTAATTTGGAAGTGGCATGCCAGGCAGTGGTGGCACATGCCTTTGATCCCAGCACTTGGGAGGTAGAGACAGGGATATAAGGTGGGGGTGGGGAGAGACAGAATCTTGGCCCCCATTTGGTCAGAGGATCCAGGGAAGTCACTGGTGGCTGCTCCGCTTCTCTGATCTTTCAGGTTATTACTCCAATATTTGACTCCTGGTTTTTATTGACAAGACTAAATAGATTCATGCTTCAGATGTGCTGCCCTCAGAGCTGGTGAATCTGAAGTCCCTGAAATGACCCAGATCCCCCAAGGCTGGTGGTGGGAAGATTCCACTTCTCTATGGTCTCTATGGCTGCTAGTGGCCTCCTCGCCTCCAGGGGGCACTGTTCATATTCTTGCTTAGGCTCTAGAGCTCACCAAACTCCAGCTCACAGCCAAGACTGCTCTATCTACCTGTAGCCCGGCATAATAAAAGGAAAGGAAGACAGAGAGGATAGGCCCCTGCCCTCCCTTCCCACCGCCGCCCGGGAGGACAGCACCCTGGGTAGCCCTTGCTGTGGTCTCAGTCTTCTGTGCCTTCCCCAGTGACTAACAGTGGGAAATTCCACCCTCTTCCTTCACTGCAAACCTTAAAGGGACAATCACATAAGAAGCTGGTGAACCCAGCCTCCACACGGCTGGACGCTGCTTGGTCATGAGAAGCTTCAGCGGTTGTTCTGAGCATGGGGAGGAGTGGGCGAAGCTTTCCGAGTACCGGAAGTAACAAGGACCAGGATCGTGAATTGGGTGTGAGGCCCTGAACTGATTAATGACTTCATATGAGGCCCTCCCTCAACCCTGTGAGTCTGCAGTATTATTCCCTGTATATAAGGAAACAGGCTTAGACAGGTTCCCCAGCTGTCCAGCGGATGAGGGGTAACGCTGACGTTACCACCCAAGGCTGGCCTCTGTGGACCTGGGGTGAGGACGTCACTGTAGAGACCTGGGCAGCTAGCACCCAGAGAAGCTCTTGAACGCCTCAGCTCTCCATTCCTGTGGGTGGCTGTGCTTCCTTTTGTGTGTGTAGAGCGTGCCCTTAGTTTTTGGTCTCCATGGTTCATTAGGGTAAACCAACTTAAGCCTGCTGTGTGTGATATTTTGTTTGTGTCCTGACAAAGAAAGCTTGCCTGGAGATCAGAGGATGGAGCTAGCTACTAGTTAACCATAGAGGCCAGGCGGTGGTGGCGCACACCTGGGGGGAGGAAGAAGCAGGAAGATCAGGAGTTCAAGGCCACCCTGGGCTACACAAGATTGAATCAATCAATCTAAAAGAGAAACAGAGCCAGGCGGTGGTGGCACATGCCTTTGATCCCAGCACTAGGGAGGTGGAGACAGGAATAGAAGGTGGGTAGAGACAGGGTCCCGCTCCTTCAGTCTGAGATTCGTGGAGACAGGACAGCGCCCTTTCAGGCTGAGGTTTTTTTTTTTTTTCTTTGTTGCTTAAACTTTATTATTTACAAATTAAATTACACAGCAGCTTTCCATAGCATGGGATGGGAAGAAGGAAGGAGAGGGGAGGGAGGTGGCCGGCTCTGGACATCCTTGTCCACCTTCACCTCCTCTTGTGTGTAGCAAAGTCCTCAGTGATGCCTTCACCCAAGTTTGGATCAGGCCTTGGAACACATGTGTAAGCTGGCCTCTGCTTCTGACGGCCCCAGGGCCACCAGAGCTTTCCACTAGTGGCTTTTTCACAGGTATTGAAGGTGAATGTGAAGGAGTCAGCTTGTCCAAGGTGATGGCGACAAATGAGGCCACTGGAATTCAGGTAGAAGGTGGAGCAGGCATCAGAGGTCCGTAAAGCTTCTCTTTGTCACACCTGTGGAAACACAGGAAGAGCATATGTGTGGGCAGAACATGTGGGCAGAACATGTGGGCAGACCTTCTAGGCATCCGCAGGCTTGCACGGTCCAGTTCTCAGGGTGGTAGGCCAGCTATAGAATCTCCAACCGAAACGTGCAAAATAGTTCCCAGCCAGGAAGCAGCAAAGGGCCAGGGACACAGTGTAGTCCGGCCCTTGGCACGGATGTTCAGGATCTCATTGATGAATTCCACATCCATTGAATACAGAGTAGTCATGGGAGCGAAGCAAGAGAGAGGGTAGGACGCTCTTGTCTCAGTTTCTCATACCTGACAGTCTGATCTCTTGATGGGGCGGCAGAGGAAAGGTAGGAAGCTCCAGGAGCTTGGAAAGTTATCAAAGCCCCAGGATAGGAGCAAGGGGGTCTCTCAAAAAGGCTCCTAAGCCCATCCAGACAACCATTGTGCAACTCAGGTCCTGGTCCTTCCTCCCCCTTTCTCAGAGGAAGAGCCACCCACAATGAGTTGAGAGCCTGGACCTGAGGGACAGGTGGTGGGAGAGCCTGAGGAAGAGGGTACGTGGGAGGATGTGGGGGTGTGAGAGACCAGAGAAGAGGAAAAGATGGAGAAGTGGGTGGAGCGGGGTGGGGTGAGGCCTGGGTGGGAATGGTAGAGTCCGAGGAGAAAGCTGGTCCTGGGGTTGAGCCTGGTAGGTGCAGAAGCAGGGCCCAAGGCGCCGGGCGGCCCCCTGACCCTGCGCCGGTACATGGTGTTCTTGTGGGTGAGAGGATGCCTCCTGCATCCTATCTCCTCACTGGGTGGGCTTCTGTGAAGGGAGAGGAGGGGAGAGGGAGGGGGCACCCAGGCTGAGATTTTGAAGAGGTAAGAACTCTCAGGTGGCTGACTGCTCTGCTTCTCTGATCTTTCAGCTTTCGCCCTTAATATCTGACTCCTGGTGTTTATGATTAAGATTAATCAGATTCACACTTCGTATGTCCACACAGTTTGACAATTTTAAAACAGTAGTGCACATCGAAGATGTCTATTAGCTGATGCTATCCTGCTGTCTTAAGTTATGTTCTTGCCACTATGATAAAATACCCCTGAGTAAAGGAGAAGGATTTTATTTTGGCATATAGTTCTGGAGGGAGAGAGTCCATCATGGCTGAGATTACCGTGAAATGATGCTACTGCTGCTGCTTAATCCACCTTAAGTGAGGAAGCCCAGGAGTGAAGGACTCGATGCACTGACCTATCTCCGGCCATCATAACTCTTCCAAATATTATTGAGAGTGATTAAGCACATACATATTTAATCCTCAACTAATAAAAAATACAGCAGACCTGAGCATGATACCAAAGTCCAGGCCATTGTTTGTTGTAAATGTGGGGCAGTAGGATATGGCGCCGTGGATGTTTGCAGTTCGTGGTGCAGAGTACCGTGGACTTCTCCCTGGGGAGTTAGAGGTTGGAGCTGACTTTAAAGGGCTTGGCACAGGGCGGTGTGTTTAATTTCTGGAACACAGAGGGATGAGGTTGAAAAACAATGTCGACATTTGCTGCTTATCTTTGTCCCCGGCCACCGTGGGGCTCTGTTCCATGGACCTTGCTCACTGTCCTGAGCTGAACTTGAAGTGTTTGAAGGGAGCATCTTCTTTATGTACGTCTTCACTCTACACTTTGAAAGAGCTGGGGGAGAAAACCTCAGAAAAAGCTCAGTGTGTTCTCTGTCACGTGGGAAGGGCTGTTTCTACAAACTTCTGGAGAAGGAGTTTGTTTGTTGGGCCTCAAACTCCCTGTGTAGCTGAGGATAACTTTGAAATTCTTGCCTCCTTCGGGATTCCAGACATGCCATTTGCGAGATGCTGGGAGTCAAACCCTGGCTGCCCGCATCCCGGGCAAGCCCTCTACCCACCGAGTACATCTTTAGTGCCCTGTCTCATTTGATCAAAGGAGCTAAGCAGGCTTAGCCCTGGCATGCACTTGGATGGGAGATGTTCCCAGAGACAGTGTGGTTTGAATCCCAGCCCCACCACTCACTGCTGGCGTGGCCCTGCCCTCACCAGTCCTGCCTTTTCTAGCAGGTGAAAGGCGACATTTTGCAAAATCCTCATTTCTAGACCTTTGTCTCTGATAACCTGAGTTAGGACAACAGTTGTACATGCCCACTTGGCTTCAAGGGTTTTTTTTTCTTCTCCTTCTTTGAAATCTATATGCCTTTAATCAGTACTCAGGAGGCAGAGCCAGTCGGATCTCTGTGAGTTCTAGGCCAGCCTGGTCTACAGAGTGAGATCCAGGTCAGGCACCAAAACTACCCAGAGAAACCCTGTCTCGAAAAACAAAAAAACAAAACAACAACAACAACAACAAAAATCTATATGCATTTATTTTTATCTTATGTATATGAGTGTTTTGCCTGCATGAGTATACCAAAGGCATGTAGTATTCATGGAAGTCAGAAAAAGGTGTCAGATTCCCTGGAACTGGAGTTACAGACGGTTGTGAGCTACTATGTGGGTGCTGGGAATCGAACCTAGTTCCTCTGCGAGAGCAGCTGAATTATCTTTCCACCTCTGTTTATTTATTTATTTTTTTTTGCGTCAAGGCTGGCATCAGCTCTTTGTGGCTGAGGATGACTGTAAACATCTGTCCTTCGCTTCTCCTCCTAAGTCCTAGGATCGCAGGCATGTTTCACCACGCCCGGCTTTGATACATGTAGTTACATATACAGATTAGACATGTGGTCTACAATGATTGCGTAGAGCACGCTTTGATGACACCCTATTCAGAGTGAGCTGCGTTTTGATAAGTGAAGACACGCGCCAGTAATGACTGGCCATTATCCTTGTACTACAAACTGTTCATAATTGTATTGCTACAACTGGCAGTGTGGTGGGTTTGTATGAGAACTGTGTGGCTCCATCATAACTTTATGTGGCCAGGCTGAGAGGAGAGAAACGACTTCTACAGGTTGTCCTCTGACCTCCACACATGCGCCATGGCTCACTCACATGTGCGCGTATAGACATGCACAATACATAAGCAACATTCAAAAAGGTTGAATTTGAGTCTCAGAAAAGTTTATTTATTTATACATGCACCCCTTCAATTTGCACCAAAATAATTTAAGGTGGTTTCTAGTAACCACATGCACAATACAGCATAGTAACTTATGTGCAGCCATGGAAAGTCAGAAGCTGGATTGGGGAAAAACCCCACCCTAGTACTAAGACCCGGGAGGCAGGGCCAGATATAGATGGCCTTCCCGACACCTGAACTTGAGTTCCCCACCAGGACATTCAGCTTGTCCCAACTGTTATTTCTTCCCTGGTCTCTGTGGTTGGCTGATATTTAAGACCCCACTTCGGGTCTGTTGTCATGGGATGCGCACTTTCTCTCTGGCCATATGCATACATGCATTATGGTTATGCACATGTATAATATATTTTATAGAGAGAGATGTATATATAGAAAGACATAGCTGTGGAGATAACTGTGTCTGCTCGCAGAGAGAGAGAAGAAGGGAGGGAAAGGTCTCTATATTAGCTCTTCTTTCCGTTTCACACATCTAAGGCAAACGCACGGATTGTAATGTAAGTTCCGCAGAATGCGCTCACCTGTACTGTTTGTGTGGGGGTCCCCTCCTTGCCCCTAGCCCTTATTTTACATTTTCTCTGGGTCTTGCTTATGGTGGAAGCCTCACATACTCTTAGTTTTCTCTTTACAAGATGTGGACAGCCTGGCAGAAAGTTCCCAGGAGGGGCTGGAGAGGGGGCTCCGCGGTGAAGAGCACTGGCTGCTTTTGCAGAGGACCCAGGTTTGATTCCCAGCACCCACATGGTGGCTCACAACCGTCTACCACTCCAGTTCCTGGGGATGCGATGCTCTCTTTGGACTTCTTCAGGTACCGCACGTGCGTGGTGCACAGACAGGCAGGCAAAATACCCACACACAGTTAAAAAAAAAAAGTAAAGATACATGAATAAATAAAGTTCCCAGTGTTAAGTCCACAGAGTGGAATCCATCACACAGAGTGCCCCCACCCCCTTCTCTGACCATTTCTCTTTCTTTTCCTCTCATTTGTTCCAACTCACCAATTCCTCCTTGAGCTGACTAGACATCACTAGGGGTCTGATTTTGTCAGGGTGCAGATGGGCTTTTCAACCAGCCGGGGGCGTACTAGGCTCTTCCAGTGACCCCTGGAATCTTGCTGGATAATGTATTTCTTTGCGTTGTATTTTATGTCAAGTGAATATTAAACTCATCCATTATGAATTTATTTTTTCAGTTATTTAAAATGTATTGTTTTCTTTAGGGACTGAATTAACCACTGCATTTAAACTTAAGCTTAGTTGTTTTCAAAGCAATTAGTGCTTTTGAGCCAAAATGTGGACAGTGAGAGAGGAGGCTGAATGACTTCATTAATATGAAGCTATTAACAGCGTCAAGACACAGAGTTAGCATTTGGAGGAGTTAACGACCATGCTTAGGAAGCCAGACAATCTGCTAATGAGCCCGGCGGTTGACTTTTGGAACAGAAGGTGACCTAAATCTGTCTTGTTTAGTTAAGACCCTAATTGAACTTTTCAGGATTCCTGGCTTTCTGTTAAAGCCACGATGCAGAAGTTCACAGACAAGTAGCTTGGAATGTTGAACTCATTGTCACTTGGAACAAGGGAATTGAATACAAGATGGAGAGGTCTTGGAGTCCCCAGGCTGCTGGTGGCTCACAAACCTGTAGCTGCAGTGCCCTCGTGTGGTGAAAGAAGTCCTGACACCTTGACTGCGTGCAGTCCGGGGCTCCTTTCCCTTCCCCGGACAGGCGCCTGTGCTGGTCGCCCTCCAGCGGTGGGTTTGGCATGAGCTTCCTTTGAAGTTCCACTGTTTGAACAGGGTGTGTTGCAAGTCATAGCTCCATTTGTCACATGGTGTGACCTTTGCTTTTACAAAGCTTGCCTAGCTCCTGGGCCAACTGATTGCTTGGAAGATGGAGTTTATTCCCACCAGAAGCAGTTTCCTGGTGGAGGGGCACAGGGCATCTGTGGAGACCTCCGTACTGTGGCTGTGGTCATCCTGGGTGGGAGATGTCTGACTTTGAAGACCCATTTGGTACTGGGCCACCAATTGTGCTATGACAAAATCATTTCTGTAGGCCCCCGAAGAGGAGCAGGTTGCCTTTGCATGTGGAGTGGATCGTGATGTCATAGCCGGTTGCCCGAGGGAAGCTTGGACAGTGCCTGTCCCTGCCCTTACTCTGCCTTCTGCAGAAACTTAGGTCCCTCTCAGGCCCGGAGAGAGTCAAAGTCACCAGCTAAGCCGGGAGGGACTCTTTTCCCGACTTCTCTGCACACCAGTTAGACTCAGGATCTTCAGAAACCTCACCTGGTTGAGGTCAGTTTGCAAGGAACATCCTTTGCATCTGAGTGTAGATCAGTGGTCTTGACCCCTTTGGGGGCTGCTTATCAGATATCCTGTGTATTAGATATTTATGTTATAATTTATAACTAGCAAAATCACAGTTATGAAGTAGCAATGAAATAATTTTATGTTGGGGGTCATCACAACATGAGGAACTGTATTAAAGGGTCACAGCATTAGGAAGGTTGAGAACCACTGTTGTAGATGCTGTTGTTGGTTTATGGGACATGTATTAAGATACCATCCTCAAATGCCACCCCCCATTTCTTCCTAGAGTCCTAGACAAATGATTGTACTGTTAAACCTAAGTTTAACAGTTTATCAGTGGGTCTCAGCAGGACCGACACAAACCTTCAAGATAAGGAACTCAGAATATGTTCTTTTGAGACAGGGCCTTGTATAGCCTGGGCTGGCCTCAACTCACTGTGTAGCCAAGGGTGACTTGAACCATGGAATTCCTGATTCTTGTGCTGCTGTTTCCCAAGGGCTGGGATTACAGGCATAGGGCATCGGGCTAAGTTCCTAAGTTAGTTTTTTTTTTTTTAAAGATTTATTTATTTATTATGTATACAGCATGTATGACTGCAGGCCAGAAGAGGGCACCAGATCTCATTACAGATGGCTGTGAGCCACCATGTGTTTGCTGGGAATTGAACTCAGGACCTCTGGAAGAGCAGTCAGTGCTCTTAACCTCTGAGCCATCTCTCCAGCCCCCAAGTTAGTTTTTTATTAGTAAAAGGGACCATAATATAAATTTATATAATTTATAAAGATTTATATAAGAATGTGAATGTGTGATATTTAATATGTAGGTGTAGTATTCAAAACACTCTACATGTGCTACCCCAAAACACGATACTCTGTCCTGTTGATTCTTTTGAGTTGAAGATACTTGAAAAGGCAAATGCAGGGGATCATGCTGACATTTGAGGCTGTTTCTCATGTAGCCCAGGCTAGTGTGTCCTTCCAGAGACAGGAAGCTGTGTGCTGTGGGCTCTGCATAAACACCGAGGGGAGCCGATCTTCCTGGGTTCAGTCATGTGGCCTCTGTCTCTCAACCTGCTGCTCTTTGTCCCATGCAGTGTGTTAGTATTCAGCTCCAGCTGTGTCTTTGAACCTACTCTTTATTATGAAGGCATGGCTCATATGAAATTTACATTAAATTATATATGCATATACATATATGCATTTCTCTTTATTTCTGTTTCACGTCAAGTTAATTATCAGACTTAGCTGGAAAATTCCAAGAGGATAGGAGACATTTTGCCTCCTATAGGATGTAATCCACATAATCTGTGTATATATGGGTGTATGTGTACAGCCAGCCCTTTATAGATTGTACCAGCTGCAGATAACACATAATTTAGTGTCTGGCAAGAGGGCTCAGTGGTTAAAAGTTGTGCAATCTTAAGCACCTAGTACCTGTGTAACAAGCCAGGCATCTCACAAACACCTGTAACCAGCTCTGAGAGATCCAAAGCCCTCTTCTGGCCTCTGCATGCAAACAGGTGCAGGCACTCCCCACACACACACACCCACACCCACCCCCTGCCACACACACACCCACATGCAAATACACTCACACATACACATATAAACAAATAAAATAAATTTTTTTAAAAAAAGAATGTTTCAAAATACTGGGGGAAACATCAATACTGAACTGCACAGTTTGGTCATTATTTCCTGAGTGAAACAATGTGCCTATGACTTACTTTTTTCTTACATTCCATTTGGTATCTTAAGTGAGCCAGAGATAATTTAAAGCAGGACTAGATGAAGACCCAGTACCAGGCTACTTCATATACGAGATAAGTACTTGAGGATTAGGGATTCTGAAGAGGGGGCTGGAAACAATCCTCTTTTGGACACCAAAGGATATTGAAATGTGTGTGTGTAAACCATATGCAGTGTTATGACACAGTGTGTTTTATGTGTGTGCACATGTATGTGTGTTTGTTTTGTGCATGTGTTTCTTCTTTTTTTCTTTCCTTTTTCTTCTTCTTCTTCTTTTTTTTTGGTTTTCAAGACAGTTTCTCTGTATCTTTGGAGTCTGTCCTGTAACTCCCTCTGTGAACCAGGCTGGCCTTGAACTCACAGAGATCCTCCTATCTCTGCCTCCTGAGTGCTGGGATTGAAGATGTGCACCACCACCACCCGGCATGTGTTTCTTTTTTAAAAAGTTACTTTTGCTTTTTTGTGTATGTGTGAACCTGTGTGAGTGTATGTGCACCATGTATATGCAGTGCCTGTGGAGGCCAGAAGAGGGCATCAAATTCCCTGGAACTGGAGTTGTGAGCTGTCATGTGAGTTCTGGGAAGTGAACCCAGGTCCTCTGCAAAAGTAGCCATTGCTCTTAACCACTGGGCCATCTCTCCAGCCCCAGTGCATGTGTTCTTGTATATAAATGTATATAATGTTTGCATATGTGTGCATTTAAGTGTGTGTATATATGTATGTGTATCTATATTTGGATTTATGTGTATGCACATTTGTATGCATGTGTTTGTATGTGTATTGGTGTGTATGTACATGTAAGTGTGCATGTGTATATATCTGTATACATAATTTGTGCATTTGTGTCTATATGTATCGGAGTGTATAGGTATATATATTTGTATGTTTGTACACATAGCTATGTGTTTGTGTGTATATGTCACATATTTGGGGGATGTAAAAGCCTTGCCTTCACAGTAAAATATTTCAAACCTAGCCGTCCTGCTTCCTCCTGGTGTGACTTAAGAACATTTTATGGTGATCTGCATATCTGTCCCTTGGGGAAAATGGGAATCATCACAGCACCTCCCTTGACATCATGAGGGCCAACTGAAGACCAGTGTTCAGGCCAGGCAGTCAGTAGCCATGGAGTGCTGTCCCGTGTTCACAATGCATCCTGTGGGAAGGACGAGTGACGGAATCCTGGTTGGCCACACTCAGGTGATGTCTCACTCAACAGTGAGCCCCCAGACTCTGCCTGGCCTCTGCGACAGTTAAACCAGTGGTTCTCAAGCTTCCTGATGCTGTGACACTCATGTTGTGGTGACTCCCAATCATAAAATTGTTTCAGTGCTATGTCATAACTGTAATTTTACTACTGTTATGAATCATAATGTAGATATTTTTAGAGACAGAGGTTTGCCAGAGGGGTCGTGACCCACAGGTCGAGAACCCCGAGCCACACCATCCGCGACAGTAGGCTTGTCTCAGAAGCTGTGGGTTTCTCGTTGTATGCCACTGCAGCAGTCTGACAAGTCTGCTGTGAACTGCACGCCTTTAAGGCCTGTTCTCGCTGAGTTGGCAGATTCAGTGATTGAGATTGTGAATCAAGAGGACGCCGCCTGGGCCCGGGAGGCACTGCAGCGGCCAGCCGAGGGCTTGGCTCCTGTGCACGGGTGTTGGGTTCCATTCTCAGTGCTGTAAAGGAATTTTCTTTGAAGGGAAATCGTGTCCTGAGCCTGGCAGTGCACTGCCTCCCTTGGGTGCTTCCCAGAGTTCTTTGTGTCCTTCTGTGTCTCCCTCCTCCCGTTGATGTCATACCTAGTACCTGACCAAGATGAAGGGAGCCTGACTCTAAAGGACACCTCTCCCTTTTCTCCTAGGATACTTGGGGTGAACTCCTAATTGGTGATGTGGAGATGAAGAGGGTGTTGAGCTGCCCCAGGTAAAGAGTGGGCTCGGACGTGGCCTCTGGGGTGTGGAGTGCACTGTGGTTTGCAGCCGCCATCTAAGCGTGGGTCTTTGGCAGGTGCATTTTGACAACAGTGGACCCAGACACTGGGATCATAGACAGGAAGGAGCCGCTGGAAACCCTGAAGAGGTAGGACGCCGGTGTGGTGTGTGTGTGTGTGTGTGTGTGTGTGTGTGTGTGTGTGCCCTGTCTTGATGTCACCTGTGCCCGAATTACCTGTGTACCAGGTGCTTGTGTCCAGGCTCCCAGGCGCCCCTGTGATTTGTATCACTCCTTCAATGCGTGTGAGATTCTTCCTCTTTTTGTTTCTTTAATTTTCTGATACATTTTTAGTTGCACAATATTCTATTTTGAAACCTTAATCTCTTATCAAGTTCTTTTGTGTGTTTGTGTGTGTGTGTGTTTTGTGTGTGTGCGCCAGTGTGCCAGTGTGCCAGAGGTTGACAATGGATGACTTCCTCAGTCACTTCACTCTTTTTGGCTTAAAATTTTTTTTATTTGTTTATTATGAATAGTGTTCTGCCTGCATGTATGCCTGCCCGCCATAAGAGGGCACCAGATCTCATTACAGATGGTTGTGAGCCACCCACTATGTGGTTGCTGAGAATTGACTTCAGGACCTCTGGAAGAGCGAGCAGCCAGTGCTCTTAACTGCTGAGCCATCTCTTCAGCCCCTAGATTTCTTTTCTTTTCTTCTTGTGATAATTTTTTAAAATGTTGTTTGCATTGGTGTTCTGCCTGCATGTATGTCTGTCAGGGTGTTACAGAGTTACAGAGAGTTGTGAGCTGCCATGTGGGTGCTCAGAATTGAACCCGGGTCCTCTGGAAGAGGAATCAGTGCTCTTAACTGCTGAACCATCTCTCCAGACCCAGGATTTATTTCCAAAGGGCAGACCTCCTAGACACTCCATCCAGTGTGCTCCGAGTCCTCTCGGTGAGGACAGCGTGCTCTGAGTGAGTCCCCTCGGTGAGGACAGTGTGCTCTGAGTCCTCTCGGTGAGGACAGTGTGCTCCGAGTCCTCTCGGTGAGGACAGTGTACTCTGAGTCCCCTCGGTGAGGACAGTGTACTCTGAGTCCCCTCGGTGAGGACAGTGTACTCTGAGTGAGTCCCCTCGGTGAGGACAGCGTGCTCTGAGTGAGTCCCCTCGGTGAGGACAGCGTGCTCTGAGTGAGTCCCCTCGGTGAGGACAGCGTGCTCTGAGTGAGTCCCCTCGGTGAGGACAGCGTGCTCTGAGTGAGTCCCCTCGGTGAGGACAGCGTGCTCTGAGTGAGTCCCTCGGTGAGGACAGCGTGCTCCGAGTCCCCTCGGTGAGGACAGTGTGCTCTGAGTCCCTCGGTGAGGACAGTGTGCTCTGAGTGAGTCCTCTCGGTGAGGACAGCGTGCTCCGAGTCCCTCGGTGAGGACAGTATACTCTGAGTCCCCTCAGTGAGGACAGCGTGCTCTGAGTCCTCTCGGTGAGGAAAGGTCTCCCACACTTCGTTCCTGTGCGGCCTTCTCATCTGAAGTGCCATGCACAAATCCTTATGGACACATTAACTTCTCTCTGGAATCTGGAATTTCAAACTTAAATTCATAGTCCATGGCCACAATAGTCTCGACTTGGTCCAAACTGTCTGAGCCCGGGGCTTTAGATAACGCTAGGGGACTGAGAGTTTCCTGGGTCAGTCTTAGAGTTCTAAGACATAGAACTCGATCCTTGAATCCCTCTGATGTCAAAGAAGTGTGTCACAGTACTGGCAGGAAAAATGTGTGACCCCCAGCGGCACCTGCGCCAGTGCCAGAGACTGGCTGTGTAAGCCTCTTCCTGCCGGGGCACAGAGCGGTGCTGACAGCCAGGCCGGGCCGACATGCAGCAAGGAGGTGAAGACATACAGTTGCCATGGCTAAGCCAACCCAGGATGCACTTCACTTTATGTCTGAGACAAGGTCTCTCACCAGCCTGGAACTTGCCAGTGTGGGCTCCGGGCACCACCTGTCTCTGCCTCCCCAGTGCCGGGATTCTCGGCAGGTGCCACTGGGCTTTTTCTGGCTGCTGGAGATCTGAACTAGGTCCTTGTTCCTGCACAGCGGGCATTTTACCAATGGAGGCATCACCCAGCCCCTGTCATCAATCTCTAGTAATTCAAGAGGCCCTGGGTTCCGTCTCAAACACTGCAAGAGAAAGGACGAAACCCTTAGTTAACGCTTTGGGCGTTGCTGTGTTTTGTCTGCCCTTCCTCTGTTCTGCTGTTTGTTTCTAACAGGTTTAGAGGTTGTCTCAGGACCCCTCGGATTTACAGTGGAGGTAACTTTCTTCAGCCAGGTCTTAGACTTCATGGGCAGCCCCGTTGGCCAGTGGCATCTCCACTTTACTGTTCCTTTCCAGGGGAACTCCAGTTTTGAGCCTTCATGTTGGAGAAGCTGGAAGCACAGGGGGTAGATGCCTTAAGCCAGAGCCCTGGCAAGTGTTCTTGTTTCGTCGCTGTGGCAAAGAACCTGACAAAAAGCAGCTTCAGGGGGAAAGAGGTTTAGTTTTCGCTCACAGTTCCAGGTTACAGTGCATCACCGCAGGGAAGTTAAGGCAGGGACTTACCAACAGTCCCATCCCACCCTAGACGGTTGCTTGCCTGCGCTCAGCCTGACTCCTCCACTGTTAGACGGTTCAGGAGCCCCTGCCTAGGGAATGGTGCCGCCCACAGTGGGCTGGTAGCTTAATTAAGACATGCCCGCAGGCCAGCCCGGTGCAGACAGTCTCTCATTGAGACTCCCTTCTCAGGTGGTTCTAGGTTGTGTCATTGACAATGAAAGCTAGTCAACACAGTGGGTGAGGGGTGGTTCCACTTGGAGAGTTCATGAGCATTTTTTCCCATAAGTTGTGAGTCCAAGGTACCCGTGTAATAAAGTATTTGTATAATACTTATACAAACCCACACTTACTGTTATTAATATCGTAACTATTATTGTTTTGGTTTTTTTTTTTAGAGACAGGGTTTCTGTAGCCCTGGCTGTCCCAGGACTCACTCTGTAGATCAGGCTGGCCTCGAACTCAGAGATCCACCTGCCTTTGCCTCCCAAGTGCTGGGATCACACCTGGCTTTAGAAAACCCACGATTATTTGGCTACTTGCTTGCAGTCATCCCCGCCCACCTTTAGAAGGGGCTTCTTGTTGACCCATACTTGGCCTAAGGAGCAAACATCTAAGTTCTGTAGAAAGCACTAGACTGCTGTTTTGCAGCCTGATGATGGGTTCTGACTTCTTTCAGCTACCGCCAGTGTGACCCTTCTGTGAAGAGTTTGTACCAGACGGCCCCACTCTTTGGGATGTATTTCTCAGTGGAAAGAATTGGAAGCCTGAGAGTCGGCGACCCTGTGTATCAGATGGTGGATTAAAGGACCCAGTCGGGTGACGTGGTAAAAGTTTCATTTTGTTTCTAGAACTTTGTGTTTTGACAACACAACCACAATTTCTTGTTTTCTGATACTTTAAAATTAAAAAAAAATATTTTGCTGGTTGGTGGTGGCGCATGCCACCTCCCCTTGAAGGTTCTAAATGGTTCCCCTTGCTAAACCTATTACCCAGCCTCCCCAAAGCACTGCTCTTCTTTTATGATTTACTGATTTTTAGCCAGGCGGTGGTGGCACACGCCTTTAATCCCAGCACTCGGGAGCCAGAACCAGGCGGATCTGTGAGTTCGAGGCCAGCCTGGTCTACAGAGCGAGATCCAGGACAGGCACCAAAGCTACACAGAGAAACTCTGTCTCAAAAAACCAAAAAAAAAAAAAAAAAAAAAAAAATTACTGATTTTTAGTTTATGTGTTTGAGTGCTTTTCCCGCAGGCCTGTATGTTTTATGCACTGTATACACGTAGTAGCTCAGAGGCCAGAAGAGGGTGCTGGATGAGAGGTTTAATTAGCTCATTGGTTCACAAGGCCGAAAGTCCAAGGTTAGGTGGTCCCCTCGGTTTGGTCTCTGGTAAGGCTCCCTTGATGGTGTCACAGTGTGGTTGATGGTATCATGGTGCAGAGAGCTCACATGGTGAGATGGGAAGACCGGGTGGAGAGGGCCAAACTTCTCTTTTGAGACAAATATCTCTTCAGGGTGTCAATGTCACCGTCCTATTGCTGTGAAGAGACAGCGTGACCAAGGCAACTCTTATAAAAGAAAGCGTTTGGTTTGGGGCTGGCTTACAGTCTCAGAGGCTTAGTTCATTATCATCATGGCCGCGGGCATGGTGGCAGGCAGATACGGTGCTGGAGAAGTAGCTGAGACCTACATCCTGATCTACCAGCAGAGAAAGGGCCTGGTGTGGTCTTCGGAAACCCCAAAGCCCACCCCCACTGACACACCTCCAACAAGGCCACACCTTTAATCCTTTTAAACAGTTCCACTCCCTAGTGACTAATATATGAACCCTATGGGGACATTCTTATTCAGACCACCAGACTGGGTATCTTAGTTGGGTTTCTATTGTTATGATAAACACCACGATCAAAAACAACTTAGGGAAGAGATGGCTCAGAGGTTAAGAGCACTGGCTGCTCTTCCAGAGGTTCTGAGTTCAATTCCCAGCAACCACATGGTGGCTCACAACCATCTGTAATGAGATCTGGTGCCCTCTTCTGGCAGGCAGGGGTACATGCAGACAGAACACTGTATACAAAATAAATAAATAAATAAATCTTAAAAAAGAATAAAAGTAACAAACAGTCCATCACTGAAGGAAGTCAGGACAGAAGCCCAAGCAGGGCAGGAACATGGAGGTAGTAACTGAGGAAGAGTCCATGGAGGAACACATCTTACTGGTTTGCTCCTCATGGTTTGCTCAGCCTGTTTCCTTCCCCCCTCTCTCTCTTCCTCCCCCCTCCCCTTCCTTCCTTTTTGAATTATTTATGACCAATAGTCTGAGTAAAACAGTAATAGAGATCTTATCATTTACTCAGCTTCCAGGTCCTAAGAGATACTTCTGCGAGTCCTAACTGCCAGCCATGACCGTCTTCCTGAAAACGAATCTCCACTTTTCCTTCAGAGCTTCGGATGCCCTGAGTTAATTTGAGAAAGTACCAGAGGTGGTTTGAGAATGTGAGGGTGAATAAATTTTAGATAATGCTGTTTTTAAAATAAATAAAATTGTGTGTATGATTATTCTGAAAATACTCCCAGGATCACCTTTTCTAATTACTGCCTTTAATATTGCTGAGTAAAGAAAGTTTGGAGTCAACTTAAAAGCTGCCACATTTTTTAAGGTTTATACTTTTTAATGGGGATATTGTGTGCAAAAAATGGGAGAATGAGTCCTCATGATCTTATGTGCTCACAGATGCCTGTTCTTGGCCTGGCTGTTGAGCCCTGCTGAGTTTTCATTTATGGCTGTCTTTGCCTTACAGAGCCAGGGTTCTGCTTAAATGTAGAAATGATTTCATAGATCATGGGGTTATTTTGTTCATAGATTGTATCTTTATATTTTCCTTCTGAGTATATTAATATGTATAAAATTTATCTCTAATTGTCAACTTCTCTAATTCCACAAGAAAATAGAATTTAAAAGCATACAATCTTTGGAAGTAGGAATGAGCAGGAGAAACCATGAACGCATTTTTTAATGTTCATATCTATTTTTCATAACAAAGATGAACTAGCTTGCTGTAAAAAGTAATGTAACATATAAATGAGTTAGGCCACTTAAAATTGTGTGGTTTCTTTGTCACTGGTAAGCGTGAATCTCTTCCTACTTCATCTGTGACATTTGCTTCTGGGTTTCTTTTCATCTTACAGAATCATTGTCACATATCTTCCCTGGTTCCAAACATTACCTCTTGCCACTGGTGTGTACAGGGCACCTTGAACTACATGAACATGACTGTCTAAGCCAGTGGTTCTCAACCTGTGAGTTGCAACCCTTTGAGAGGTCAAATGACCCTTTCACAGGGGTCGCATATCAGATATCCTGAATAGCAGATCTTTACATTACGATTCATACCAGTAGCAAAATTACAGTTATGAAGTAGCAATGAAAATAGTTTTATGGTTGGGGTCAGCACACCATGACGATCTGTATTAAAGGGCTGCAGCATTGGGAAGGTTGTAGACTCTAAGGCATTATGGCTGATGACTTCAAGAGACATCTAATAGTCAACAGGGGGCAGTGGTTGCTTCCTTCTGTGCATAAGGCTGTGGGAACACAGAGCAGGTGACAACGAGTATTTAACAGGTCCACACACTAGACTAATAATGCTCTGTTGGGGAGCCCCACTAGGCAAAGTCCGTGGCTGTGGAAACCGGTTGTTTTATGTCTCTAATTTTCTCATGTGCCACCACTTACCTCCCTAAAAAGAACTGCTGTGGGGTTCTTTCCACAGCCCATTAGTAATGTGTTTTGTATCTTTTGGGCACGCTTATTAGCTGTGGATGGTCAGGAAGATGATTTCTGCTTAAGCTGTATAATTCTGATAATACTAGAATGTTTTTCATAACCGACACAGGAAGAAACAATATTCTCAGTCACAAAGACAGCTAATTTTGGACTTCAGAACAAATTCAAAACAGACTAGCTGAGAATACACAAGGACAGATTCCCAGATGTTTATTGCTAAATCAAGGTCAGACATGAAGCAACTTTGGTAGACATAACTCTCTGCAGTAATTCTCTTTCTGCACGTACCCCAACCACTCAAGGTTCAGCCAACCAACTGTTATTGTTGTCCTGAATGTCATTCTCTGTCTGGGAACGTTAACCAACCACTCAGGTTACATGCTTGGCCAAGCATTACCCACTGGCTGGTCAGCATGACCTTCCCAGCTCAAGAAAAACTATGTGACTTATCATGTGTTATGAGAATGGGTCAGACCCTGAAAATGTAATGTATAGCTGTCCAGAGAGTGTGCTGAAAAGGAGAAAGGGTGAGTGTGTGTAAGCATATGTGTGGGTGTGCTGAAAGGGAGATGTAGCATCGTGCAGAAGAGGTGTGTGTGGAGAATGTGTGGAGACATGTAGCTGTATATAGAAATATATGGCTGTGCAGGAGAAAGATGTGTGTGTAGAGCAGAAATGCGTGTGTAGAGGAGAGAGAATGAGTGAGGGAATGAGAGAAATGTAGAAGAGAAATGCAAGTTATGAATGAAGGAATGTAGCTGGGTAGAGAGAAGCATGTATAGAAGAGAGCTGTGTAGGAGAGAACTGTGGGTAAAGAGAAATGTATGTTACAAGAGACAGCTGTAGGTATAGAGATGTAACTATGTAGAGACAGAGATTGTCAGAAGATTTTTTTTTCAAGATGAAGTAAAAGAGAATTACCCTCAAATCATATGTGAATTATTATAGAAAGGAAATCTTTCTATCCCTGCTCTTGAGAAGTTTTTCTCTAAGTAATCTTGGGTAGCAGTTCTGGGAGCTGGACTCCCAGGCTGTTAATACTGCCTTTGCCTTTGCTGGATTCTGGGCCTGAGTTCAACCTCTCCGGCTGTGAGGTAAAAGTGGTAGGCAAGCTGTATCTTGGGTACCTTTTGGAAATGGTAATTTTTTTTAAAGTCATACTCAGTTTCAAGTCAGCCATTAAATTTTAAGCCATTTTCCCCTTTATGTTTCCAAAGAGAAACAGAAAGGATGATAAACACACTGAGCCTTCGGGGCCTTTGAGATGCCTTTCCACAGAGAGCTCGAGCCTTGCCTGGTCCCCAGGGGCACCCGTCACTGCTCTACCGGTTCTACTTCTCTGTGACAACAATCCCCAAGAGAACAACTTGAAGGAGGAGGATTCATTTGTCCCATGGTTCCATCCATGGTTGGCGGAGTACCACCTGTGGGGACATGTGGCAGAGGGGGCATTCTTTACTTGATAACCATAGGAAGAAGATGGGCGGGAAGGGTCCCGGTGCAGGGAACCCCCAAGAGACTTTCTCCTCAGCTAGGCTGCACCTCTTAAATGTCAGCCTCCCCAGACAGTGTCACCAGCCGGGGACATGAGAGCTAGGAGGTGGCTTTCACATCCAGTCACAATAAACAGCCCAAAACCTGGGAAGCAAGATGACCAGGCAGCTGAGTGCAGTGACTCTGATCATCTCTGGGTGCTGTGGGAGTGAGGAGTGGCAGAAGCTGAGCCATGGGCAGGAAAAAGTATTTAGGTGTATGGCAGGGCACCTACTGTCATAGGACAGATCCTGAGTACCAGAGGGCCCCAAAGTGAGCTAGCTGCCAGCTGAGGCAGGACTGTCCATCATTGTCAAAAGATTATGAGGATTTCAAGTCAGGAGAAAGAGTCAGTGCTTGCTAGCATTCTGCTTCCTCCACTCTCAGTCTTCACAGGAACCCCAACTCGACCACAACCTGAGGTCCTCAGAACCCTGTGAAATCTCTTCCTGGGAGACGGACTGGCTGGCATTAGGCTTCTAGCCTTTTCCTTCTCTCAGTCGGAGACTTGGGGTGGAGGAAGGGGGGGGTGTTCCAGTTTCTTGGGGTCCACTGCTTCAATAGTCAGATAGCCAGAGTCAGGGCAAAAGCTTCTCTTCAGAGAAATCTTCATTCCTGCCTTGTGGCTGGCAGCCACTCACATGCTTCCCCGCCCACCACGGCTGTCAAATCCCTTGCTCCAATACAAAGTCCAATCACCCTGCCCTATGTAGTAGAGAAATAGCTTTCTCCCAGTTAGAACAGTCTTGAATAAAGACTTGACATTTTAACAACTTGACACTTCAGACAGGAGCCTGAGGTGCCTAAGGTACCTGGTTGGCCTTGGCTTTGTTGTTTAAGATAAGACAGTGACAAGTGTCAGGGAAAGAGCCTGAGGGCTTGTCTAAGGGCTAGTTCTGGTCTCAGGCTGTGTGCAGATAGCTCTGAGGCACCAGGCGTGGAGAAGCAGACCTGGCCCGGCCCTGGAGAGCCTCAGGGCCTAGTCAGATCTTTCCACCTTCAGATCCCAGCTGGCCGGCCGGAAGCTCCTCCGCTGCCAAACTGCTTGCTCCCCGCAGTCCCCAGAGGGGCAGCTGCCCAGCCCCCAGATTTCTAATTTCAAAACCACACCATGTTTAGGCAAACGTTGTGTGTTTTAGGTCAAATAAACAACCCTACAAACGCGTAAATAAGCCGTTCTCCTACACTGATTGATCATAAGGGGAGGGTCGGGGTGAGTGAATGAGAGGGGGGAGGAGGGAGGGAGAGAGGGCAGGAGGGAGGTGGGGACAAAGCCGCCACCTCCCGCCCAGGCCGAGTGAAGATGCTCAACTTGGATTGGCGGGGAAAGGTCAGGAGCTACAGGCCCCTGGGCTCAGGCCCAGGCCCAGGCCATCGGGGACAGTCACATTTAGTCTAGCCGGTGTATCAGCAGCGCCTGCCCGGCCCGCTCCGACTATGGATGCCTCTGGCTCCTGGATTCTGACCCGGGTCGCCGCGGTAGGACTGGCCGCGGTGGCACTGGGGATCATGGTCTGGCGTCGCATGCGTCCCCAGCCGCGCCAGCGGCTGCGGCAGGTGGGGACGGTGTCCCAGCTCTGGATCTACCCGATCAAGTCCTGCAAGGGGGTGTCGGTGTGCGAGGCCGAGTGCACCGCCATGGGGCTGCGCTGTGGCCACCTGCGTGACAGGTACGCGGAGCCCGGCGCCACACTGACCTTGGCTGTGTGGGTGCGGGGAGATAGAGGAGTCTCTTCACAGAGTCCTTCCTTCCCAGACAAGGGACCAGGAGCTGGGGAAGGGTGCCGGGAAACGGGGGGTGGGGGGTTGACCCTCACCCTCCACCAGCCAACTCCGGGGAGCTGGAACTCTGAAGTCTGCAGGTTTCTCACTTCCAGGAGAAAATCTTGTGTTCCTTATGAGACGTGCCAATCCGCAAGCAGAAACCTCAAACTCCTTCCACATACGCAGCCGGAAGGGACTGGCCCTTGGTCGCTTTACTTTTAACTTTTTATTTTAAACTCGATAGAGAAACCAAGACAATTGATCTTAGAGCGCAGCGGGGGCACCTAGGCTCGGATCATCATTATCGCCGCAGTTGAACACTTTCTTGCAGTTAAAAATAACAATAATCTGCAAGTGTTATTTCCCCCAGGCTCTTGTCAGATAAAGAAAAGCTCCACTGGGGGTTGGGGGTTCTGGGGGGGGAACTGAACCTGAGATTTGTGCTGTCTTTAGCCACTGAGATTTTGTAAACAGCCATTAAAAGTCTGGTTTAGGCGGGGCGGTGGTGGCCCACGCCTTTAATCCCAGCACTCGGGAGGCAGAGCCAGGTGGATCTCTGTGAGTTCGAGGCCAGCCTGGGCTACCAAGTGAGTCCCAGGAAAGGCGCAAAGCTACACAGAGAAACCCTGTCTCGAAAAACAAAACAAAACAAAAAAAGTCTGGCTGAGGAGTGATCGGTGTAGACTCCAAGGCTTCGGGGAAGGACATCTCTGTCCCTTTGGGTCTGGCCTCCCACCAGCTCTGGACATCACTGGAAGGCCCCCTTTTAGGATCCTCAGAGCCTCGCCTTCGGCAAAGGGCACAGACTGGCAGGTACTGTAACTTCCGCTCTCAGGTCTCTAAAGCTAACAACGCCAGCCCTTAGCTGACCAGGCCAGCCCAGTGGACATGCTGATAGACCGGCTCAGGGAGAAGAAAGGGAGATTCTTGTCCCAAACCCTTCTTGTCCCTTGGCTGATTAGAGGCGGCTTTTACAAAAGGTTGGTGGGTGGTTGTGGGCTGGTGGGTCCCTCCTCATGGTGTGGACCTTGTCTTGTGTGACCCTTGTGCTTTGCAGTTCTCCATGTTTCGGGAACAAAGCTCATTGGAGGCTGGAGGCGGCTGCGCCAAGGCCATCTGGCTGGTTGCCAGGCTCCCTGCCTTCCAACCCCCGCTTGAAAACCCAGACACAGGCGTTCCCAACCAAGTCTAAAAGTGAGCCTCTCACCTCCGCTTCAGGCAGCCAAGGAGCCTAAATATTCCCGGCTTGGTAGGGTGGGCTCTCACATGTGGTAGCTTATTGACGTTAGTTTCTGTCAGCCCCAGAGGCAAAGGGAATTGACATTTGACTATTTGACTACCGCATCGATTCAGAAAACATGTTTCGAACTTGGCCCGCAGCTGTGGTGGCAAACTCGTCACTTTTGTCACAAGCTCCCAGGGAACTTAGGCAGAAAATAAAGAAACAACAACCAAAAAATCCAACCAATCAACCAAAATAATAATAATAATAATAATAATAATAATAGTAATAATAATCAGCTTCTTCACCGGGGGACTGTGGCTAGTGCTGGGAAACAGAGGAAGGGTCCCAGAGGCTATGGGGGGGGGACACTCAGGGAGACTTTCTTTAGCAAAGGAGGTCAGCAGCTTACACTGAAAAGTAGAAAATGGTTAGACACTTTCCAGGTAAGTCGGTACAGCATTCTAGCGGGCTGGGCATAAATCCCAGGCTTAAAGACGGGCACACTCTGATGTGTTCCCAGGAGGAGTGCGGAACAGACTTGGATATAAGGGAGTGCTTTTTTGCACCATTGAAACTTGACTGTGCACAGCATCAAGAAGTGGACAATGGGCTCGGAGAGCACATAAGATGTGGTTGATGCAGATGGTGGAATGTCCCCCAGCTTTGGAAAGGAGTGGAGGTCTGGTGCCTGCCATAACACGGATGAACAATGAGAACAGAACGCTGATTTAAATGAGCAGGGCAGAGGGACCAGCTGTGCAGGAGTTGAGGTCCAATCGCTTGACTCCAGATTCATAGACGGAAAGTGGAGTGGAGGCTCTGGGTCTGGAGGAGGCAGGAGTGGCGAGCCATTGCTCAGTGAGTGCAGGTTGGAAAGATGGAAGGAAGGTCTGGGAGACAGCGGTGAAGGTGGCACAGCACTGAACGCACTGCTGCCATGACCCACTTCACATGGGCTATGTTACTCGTGGTCTACGTCCCGGGTTCTTGGTCTCTTATCCAAAGAGCTGGGATCCAGGGCCCACACAGACTTGCCAGAGAGGCTGGTAACATTATTGGAAGTAAAGCAACAGTACAGCTTCTAGAAGAATACGCTATCAAGAATGACAGAAGCCAGCAGGTGGCGACACACACCTTTAATCCCAGCACTCGGAGGCAGAGGCAGGCAGATCTCTGTGTTTGAGGCCAGCCTGGTCTACAGAGTGAGTTCCAGGACAACCAGGCTACACAAGGAAACGCTGTTGTCTTAGTTAGGGTTTCTGTTGTTGTGAAGAGACACCATGACCATGGCAACTCTTATAAAGGAAAACATTTAATTGTGGTGGCTCATAGTTCAGGGATTTAATCCATTATTGTCGTGGTGGGGAGCGTGGCAGTATGGTGGCACACAGGCAAACAAGGTGCTGGGGGAGGGAGCTGAGAGCTCTTACATCCTGACTCTCAGGCAACTGGAAGTGATCTGAGATACTGGGTGTGGCTTGAGCATAAAGTGAGTCCTCACAGCCCACCTCCTTCAATAAGGCTACACCGACTCTAACAAGGCCACACCTCCTAAGAGTGCCACTCCTTTTGGGGACCATTTTTTTTTCAAACCACCACACCTATCTCAAAAAAAAAAAAAAAAAAAAAAAAAAAAAAAGCCACACGAGTGAGAGTACTCAAGGAGCCTGATTATTGTTCCAGGCTGGGGATCAAGAGAAGGAGGACCTGGTTAGCAAGGGGTTAAATGAGGGTGGCTCTCTACCTTGATTGATGATATAATAGGTCATATATTCGCTTTTTCTACTGCACATATCTCTTGCTATAATGCATTTAATTTCGATCATATGAATGCCCAATTATTCATAGACATAAAATGGTAAAATAGTGTTCTGTATAGTTTTTTGTCAACTTGACACAAGTTAGAGATAGATCTCTGGGAAAAGGAACCTCAATTGAGAACATTCCTTCGTCAGATTGGCCTTATGGGCCAGTCTGTGGGGCTTTTTTCTTGATTAATGATTGATGTGGTATGGCCTAGCCCACTGCAGGCAACACCACCCCTGGCCTGGTGGTCCTGGGTTGTTAAAGAAGGCAGAGAGAGCAAATGATGGGGAGCAAGCCAGTAAGTAGCTCTGCTCTGTGGCCTCTGCTTATCTCCAGTTATCGTTTTCTCAGGAAGTAAGTGTCTCCAAGCCCAGGGAATAGTGGGCTAGAAAAGTATGGTAAAGATGGACGCTAGACCTTCTTAGCAAATTGCAGAATTCACAGCACCCAGTATTTAAACATGTGGTGGGCAGGGCTGGAGAGATGGCTCAGCAATTAAGAGCACTTGCTGCTCTTGCAGGTAGACAGGGTTTTGGTACCAGCCCTTATACAGAGGCTGGCAACCACTGGTAACTCCAGTTCCAGGTTATCTTATGCCCCCTGCTGGCCTTTGCAGGTACTGCATGCATGTGGTGCACATACATACATGCATGCCCACAAACACCCATACACATACAACTTAAAAATAAATAAAAGTGGTTGGTGTATGGGATTGGCATCACCTGTTGCTCAGCTGAGCTCTGTGGCTGCAAACTCCTTGAGGAACAACCCCATCTTTCTGTTCCTGGGAGTTCACTGCTTCCGGCAAGTCTCTGGCCTTCTGTGAAGTGGATTCTTAACATCTTCTCGGGACATGTTTAATGAGCGTGGTGAAGTCCTGGCAACTGGGGCAAAGTATAATTAACATCTTTGGTTCCAAGTATTCGACCTGTTATGCATTAATTCTTGAGCGGTTATTCGCCCCTTTAAAATTAACACACAGTGTCAGACTTGTTTGTTGCCAAGGCAATGCTCAGTAGAGACAGACAGACAGACAGACAGACAGACAGACAGACAGACAGACAGACACACCTCTTCACACCCTCCCGGCTTCTTACAGGGAGGAAATAAGAGGCGGTAATCGTGACTCTGGTAATGGCTGAGACTGCTTGCGCTGGTTTTGCTTTGTCAGGTTCTGGCTTGTGGTCAATGAAGACGGGAACATGGTCACTGCCCGGCAGGAACCTCGCATGGTCCTGATTTCCCTGACCTGCGACAATGACACCCTGACTCTCAGTGCAGCCTACACAAAGGACCTGCTGCTGCCCATCACACCCCCTACCACAAACCCACTACTCCAGTGCAGGTGAGCAGAGCAGGCCTCTGGCCCCGGGGCGCCAAATACACACGCAATTTTTCTTTACTTTAGCATTTCATTGTTTAAATCCACAGTTAGCTTACAAAATAATAGGTGGGTTTCATTATGACGTTTTTATGCGCACATTACTGGTATGTTGCTCATATTATCCCTGTATTCCCTGGTCCTGTACCCCTCCATTGGTTCCTTCTTCCCTGCCAATAACTGTCTCAACATTTCATATCATGTATGTGTATGTAGGGTCGGGGATGCAGCTCAGGGGTAGGGTATTTGCCTACCACACACAAAGCCCTGGATTTACTCTTGATACTACATAGCTATCTAGACATGGTGGTACACACCTGTAATCCCAGCAGGAGAGGTAGGGGCAGGAAGATCTGAAGTTCAGGTTATCCTTGGCTATGTGGTGAATTCAAGGCCAGCCTGGGCTACATGAAACCCTGTCTTTATATAGATAGAATGATGGATAGATAGATAGATAGATAGATAGATAAATCGAGATTCTACATATAACAGAAAATATGAGATTTTTTGTCCCCCCTTTCCTTTAGACCTCTTCCTCCCATGCATAGTCCCTCTTCACATTCATGTCCTATATATACATGTTTGAAGATATATATTTGTATTGAAATCCAGATTGTGCATATGCTCTTGGAACTTTTTTAGGAAGTGTGTGCAATGGAGGATCTCCAGGAAGCACATTATCAACAGTGAGCCATTGATTGCACATGACCCCCCCCCCCCCCCCCCCCCGCGCAGCACTCAGTCCTCTGCATCGTGAGAGGAGAAATGAGGAAATAGTTTGTGTCAGGACAAGGAGCACCAAAGCCCAATGTGGCAGGCTGAGGACATGACCCAGTGGTATACCACTGGCCTCGCATGCTCGAAGCTCTGGGTTTGAACCCCAACTCAAACATAAATTAATTAATTAATAAGTCCAAGGTAGAAAGCAATGGGGGCAAAAACACATCGACAGGAAACTAAGAGAAAAATAGTTCCACCCAAGAATCCAGGACCAAGCACAGCGGCAGGTAGGAAGTGTGTCCCGGAACTGAAGAGGTGTCCTGCGTTCAGGTGGAGGTTGGAGGGAAGCGGACATTGCTGGGGAACTCATGCAGAAGGCTACCTCCTCAGCACTGATGGGCTGTGGGAAGGCGGGTGCTCCAGGACCTGGCTTAGCAGCTAAGAAATCGCAGCTAGAACTTCCTTTTTCCCACTGTGGGACAATGACTTGGCTTAATTATACTTTTGTTATTGTTCTGCATTTTTTTTTTGAGATAGGTGTCTGTCTGTGTAACAGTCCTGGCTGTCCTGGAACTCACTCTGCAGACCAGGCTGGCCTCGAACTCACAGAGATCCACCTGCCTCTGCCTCCTGAGTGTTGGGATTAAAGGCATGTGCCACTACACCTGACTGTTTCTGCATTTTTCTTCTTTCTTTTTTTTTTTTTTTTTTTTTTTTTTCCGGAGCTGAGGACCGAACCCAGAGCCTTGCACTTGCTAGGCAAGCACTCTACCACTGAGCTAAATCCCCAACCCCTGTTCCTGCATTTGTAATTAATATGTAATATGAGTTTATGAGTTGGGCATGGTGGCATACACCTTTCATCTCAGTACTTGGGAGGCAGAGGCAGGTGGATTTCTGTGCTTGAGGCCAGCCTGGACTACAGAATGAGTTCCAAGATAGCCAAGGCTTTACAGAGAAACCCTGTCTCAAAAAAAAAAAAAAAAAAAAAAAAGAAAGAAAGAAAGAAAGAAAGAAAAGAAAAGAACCCCCCAAACCCAAATAACCAAAACAACAACAACAATTTAAAACAACAACAAAAACATGAATGTCCAAGGAAACCCATAGTCTATCCATCTCAGTCAGGCCTGGTGGCATCAGCCTGTAATCCTAGCAGGAGGGAGGCTGGACAGGAGGATCATAAATTCAACAGAAGCCTGGATAACTAACTCAGTGGGACCCTGCCTGAAAAAATGAAGAAAAGATAAAAAGAAGAATGGAGATGTGGCTCAGCGGTAGAGTGCTTGCTTAACATGCACAAAGTCCTGGGTTCAAATCCTGCTACTGCAATAAATGACCCCCCCCCACACACACACAGTGGACTGGGTCTTCCTACAATTAACAGTGGAGACAATCTCCTACATGCCAACTTAGGCAATCCCTCACTGAAGGCTCGTCTCAGCTGATTTTAGGCTTGGTTCTGGGGGGGTTGAACTTGGGCCCTCACCCTTGCACCAACTAAGCCTCCCCAGCCTGCTTATGTTCTCCTGAAAACTCAGTACGGTTCAAACCTATTATCTCTCTTCACCCTCCAGGTAGGGAGACACAGGTGTGCTTCAGTGGCTTTTGCAAACGGGAAAAGCAAGGCTTGAAACAGCACTTTCAATTTCATTTCGTGTCCACAGTGGTCCTGAGGCAGGCCTGGACTAAAGTAAGGTCCGCCGCCGATGAAGAAGGGATGTTGGCCATGTCACAGTTGGATCATTGCAGCTTTTCCCATCCGTCCAGGAACACAGTGTTACATTACTCGGAGCCTCTGAACTGTCCTTGCCCGTTTCCCTGTCCCCTACCGCAGAGTGCATGGTCTGGAGGTTCAGGGCAGGGACTGTGGAGAGGCGGCTGCTCAGTGGATCACCAGCTTCCTGAAGACACAGCCCGTGCGCCTGGTGCACTTCGAGCCCCACATGAGCCCCAGAAGTTCTCACCAGTTGAGGGCTAAGTTCCGGCCCAAGGACCAGGTCAGAGGCTTGTGAGAGGCTCGGTGTGGTCTGAGGGCAGAGGAAAGTTGTGTGAGTCTTCCCACGTGTGACAAATTGCTGATTTGCTAAATGCTGCGGTATTCGTGGCAACCTCCAGACTCCAGAGACTCCAAGCAATAGGCAGAAAGAAAGCGCTTGCCATGCTCAAAGCCTGGGCCCTGACAGCCCTCATGAGTCAGGCTTCTAAATAGAGGTATGCAGAACTAATAAGTCCTGCCCGTCACCATTATCCAGGTCTAGTCTCTCCTGAAAGTTGTCAGAAATGTGTGCAATATCTTCCTGAGAGACAAGTTCCGGGACACCATGGCCCCTTTTCTTCTCTCCTTGGGAATATTCCAGTTTCTTGGGCTCTGTCGTGTCTATAGTCTCATAGCCAAAGGGAGAGCTACAAGTGTCTCTTGGGAATATACTCATTCCTGCCAGGATGGGTACAGGGGTGGGGTTCTTTTTTTTTTTTTTTGTTTGGGAGAGCCTCCACTCCCCCAAAGTATCTACTTTCCTACTTATGTAAACATTCTGGTGCCAATAGAAATACAATACTATTTTGTAGGTGGAGTTTTCCATCCCAGCAGCCACTTCCAAATTACCACACTGAGGCTTATGCTACTTATAAATGCTCAGCTGATAGCTCAGGCTTATTACTAACTAGTTCTTACAACTTAAATAAACCTATTTCTATTCATCTACATTCTGCCACATGGCTGTGGCTTTGCCAGTCCTCCAGCATGTCCTGCTCCCTCTGCGGCTAGCTGGCTGGCTGGCTCCTCACTGACTCCACCCTTCCTCCTCCCAGAGTCCTCTGTGTCTGGCTGTCCTGCCTGTACTTCCTGCCTGGCTACTGGCTTGTCAGCTTTTTATTAACCAATGAGAGTAATAAATATTCACAGTGTACAGAAGGATTATTCCACAGCACTATTTATTCTACAATGGTATCATTTTTGGTCATTTCTGTAACAGTGTGGTCCCAATTTTCCAACTTTCTTACATCTTTGTGTCAGATTACAAGTGCAGGTCAGAGCAGGTGTGTGGAGCAGGTATGTGAAACAGGTGTGGGGAGCAGGTGCATGGAACAGGTGTGGGGAGCAGGTGTGTGAGGCAGGTGTGTGGAGCAGGTGTGTGAAGCAGGTGTGTGATCAGGTGTGTGGATCAGGTGTGTGGATCAGGTGTGTGGAACAGGTGTGTGGAGCAGGTGTGTGAGGCAGGTGTGTGGAGCAGGTGTGTGGAGCAGGTGTGTGAGGCAGGTGTGTGGAGCAGGTGTGTGAAGCAGGTGTGTGGATCAAGTGTGTGGATCAGGTGTGTGGGTCAGGTGTGTGGAGCAGGTGTGTGGAGCAGGTGTGTGGAGCAGGTGTGTGAGCAGGTGTGTGGAGCAGGTGTGTGGAGCAGGTGTGTGGGGCAGGTGTGTGGAACAGGTGTGTGGAGCAGGTGTGCGGAACAGGTGTGTGGAGCAGGTGTGTGGAGCAGGTGTGTGAAGTGGGTGTGTGAAGCAGGTGTGTGAAGCAAGTGTGTGGAGCAGATGTGTGAGGCAGGTGTGTGGAGCAGGTGTGTGGAACAGGTGTGTGGAGCAGGTGTGTGGAGCAGGTGTGTGGAGCAAGTGTGTGGATCAGGTGTGTGAAGCAGGTGTGTGGGGCAGGTGTGTGAGGCAGGTGTGTGGAGCAGGTGTGTGGAGCAGGTGTGTGGAGCAGGTGTGTGGAGCAGGTGTAGAGAGCCCCAGACTTCACATGGTCAGGTTGTTTCTTCAAGGTGTAAGGCGGCAGGAACTCACCATGATGTAGGTTGGTAGGGCTAGACAACTTTAGTGTTTAAAAAAAATGAGGGTCAACATTCATACTTCACATTAATTTGACGGTTGCGTAAAGATAGGCACTATAGAACTGGTGGGTATTTTCTCAAAGGTAACGAAACCGCCAAACCTGACCACCTTATTAAACTAAGGAGATGGATGCTCCGGAAGGTGAGGGGATGTCTTTAAGGAACCATTTCTAGTGACAGCTCTTGTACCCTGAGGTCATGGTCTGTTCATAAAATAAAATAAGATTTTATAGGCACGGGTGTTATACCTGAATGTATGTCTGTGTGCCACATATGGGTAGTGCCTATGAAGGCCAGAAGAAGGCATCAGATCCCCTAGAACTGGAGGTACAGGTGGTTGTGAGCTGCCATGTGGGTGCTGGGAATGGAACCCTGGCTCTCTGCAAGAGCAGCCAGTGTTCTTAACCGTTGAGCCTTCTCTCCAACCCCTTCTTAACGTCGTGCGGTTCTGCAAGGCCAGTTAAGGCTGTGAATTGCTGTGACATTTCTATGTAAAGAACTAGAAAAATAGTTATAAAGGTGTGTGTGTGTGTGTGTGTGTGTGTGTGTGTGTGTGTGTGTGTGTGTTGGGGGGCTGAATTCTCAGGGACTAGATCCATGGTGTCCCTTATGAGGTATTTCTGGGCCACATTGTATCCCAATATCTGTTTCCTTGTCAGGTGGCTTACTCAGACGTAAGCCCATTCTTGGTCCTTTCTGAGGCATCCTTGGAAGACCTCAACTCCAGGATGGAGAAGACAGTGAAGGCGACTAACTTCAGGCCCAACATTGTCATTTCAGGATGTGGCGTTTTCGCAGAGGTAACATTTGGCCTGCACGGCCTCTTTCTTCTTCTTTTGTGGAAGGTGTAACAGTTATTTCCAGGAGATCCATCACCGTGATCCAAGCACAGGAGAGAGAGTCGGGAGGACTGGGAGTTCAAAGCCAGCCTCAGTTACATAATGAGTTCAAGGTCAGCCTGAGCTACACAAGACCCCATCTCAACAACAGCAGAAGCATAACAGTTACTAATGCTGGATTGGACTACGGTTAGAAGTGAGCTGTTCATTGTCTCTGTGCTGCACCATATTCTATTTTTAGGTTTGTTGAGCAACCACCTAAGAAGCGAATGCTAATGTGTAGAAGATGCACACAGGCGAGGCTGAGGTCTGAGGCTTACAGGGAGACTCCTGAGTCAGCAGATTGGCTGTTGACTCAGCATGGACTACATGGTCTGTGTCTCTCATGGAACAAACAAGGTTGTTTGTTGTGTCCTGCTGCCCATCCCACCTGCCTGGTTTCTGCCTAGTTGCTGACTCCCTTGAAGAAGCCCAGCATTTTTAGCATGACTACTGGGTAGGGGTGCGGTGCTTATCAGCATGATGGTGTTCCCAAACACTTCCAAGGCTCCCTTCCTTGGGCCCTCAGGTGTACCACATTGGCCTTCAGTACAAAGAACTATGATACTGGTTCTAGTGTCCTGGGAGGTCCTGGCAGCTGATTGGTCTTTGTGGACAGCCTTTGGATGTTGACTTTGACTCTGTCTGATGGGTCACGAAGTCAGACGCCGGTCATGACAGAACTGAATGTGAGGATTGTGAAAAATGTGGCAATAGTGGCGTTTTGAATGAAATGTCCCCCATAGTCTCGGGCATTTGAACAGCTGATCCCTAGTTGGTGGCACTATTTGGGGAGGTTTAGGGGGTGTGGTGTTCCCAGTTTGCTCTCTCTGCTTGTACACGTGGTTCGAGTCCTCAGCTATCACTCGGCAGCACAGACTCTCGCTTCTGGAACCAAATACACTCTTCCTTCTAGATGTTGCCTTAGTCAGAGTCTTTTATCACAGCAACAGAAAAGTAACTAATATAGTAATGATATGCAACAACTCAGAAACACATAATGAATCTGTTGTTTCTGGCAGTCCTGACCCATATCGTAACACGTGACTTTGCTGCAGTCTTAGTTGCGAACACCTGGCATGCACTTTGCATTATACATACCATTATGCTACCCAACAAGCCAAAGAATGCTTTGGCTCAGATTTGAGACTTCCATTTGCTATGAATTGTGGTAGTTTTTTTCTTGTGCACACAAAGTTTCTGCTCTTTTAGAAACACAGTAGTTTTATTAAAGAAAACAAAGGCAGCTGGGCAGTGGTGGCCCACTCCTTTAACGGTGATGCACGGTGGCTCATGCCTTTAATCCCAGCTGTTGGGAGGCAGAGGCAGGTGGGATCTTTGTGAGTTCCAGGCCAGCCTGGTCTACAGAGTGAGATCCAGGAAAGGTGCAAAGCTACACAGAGAAACCTTGTCTCAAAAAAAAAAAAAAAAAAAAAAAAAAAGAAAGAAAAAAGAAAAGAAAAGAAAAAAGAAAAAAGAAAACAAAGGCAATATTTTCCTACCTTCACTCCTCAGCGCATATCCAATTATAATATCTTTGGATTATGTTTGCTCAGACAAACATATTCATAATCACTTTAGTTTTTGATAAATGGTAAGTACTCTGAAGAATTGTTTTAAAATAGTTGTTATGATTTATTATCAATGAATGTTTTATTACCTATTTTGTATGTCTGTATACTTGGGGATCACATAAAAATTTCTTATATTAAAAAGTGGTTGTGGCCGGGCGGTGGTGGCACATGCCTTTAATCCCAGCACTTGGGAGGCAGAGGCAAGTGGATCTATGTGAGTTCAAGGGCCAGCCTGGTCTACAAAGCGAGATCCAGGAAAGGCGCAAAGCTACACAGAGAAACCCTGTCTCAAAAAAAAAAAAAAAAGAAAGAAAGAAAGGAAGGAAGAAAGAAAGAAAGAAAGGAGGAAAGAAAGGAAAAGAAAAAAGAAATAAAAAAGATAAAAAGTGGTTGTGCCTGGGAAAACTTTTAAGAAGCCTTGGCATGGAGGCTTGGTGATGGAGGCCAGCTGTGGATACCCAGTGAAGATGTCAGCCCTCCAATAGGAATTTACATCTGGTCATGCCTTTTGTGTATAGAATGGGAGAGGCAGAGAAGACAAGAAAGAGGCCCTTACCTCTCCAGTGTCCTTGGATTCCAGGGAGAGACTTAGGCCAAGTGATTGAGTGACTGAATTCTAACCCCTTATATTGGGGAACTAATTCTGTCTCTCAGCTTTTTTATGGAAAGTGGTGGACAAGGAATGCTGGGAAAAGGGCAGTCTAGGAATGCCATTCCCACACAGCCACCCCTGATGATTTTTAAATTGTATTTATCTATTTGTTTGTTTGTTTATTTTGTGTGTGTATACATGCCACAGTGCACATGTGGAGGTCAGAGGGCAACTGTGGAAGTTGGTTCTCTCCTCCAGCTGTGTGGGTCCCAGCAACTGAACTCAGGTCTTCAGACTTCATGGCAAGTGTTTTTACCAGTGAGCCATCCAGCTTGGTCTCTTCTGGTGTTTTATAGAAAACATTCCTTGCATAGTCTCAGATCCAAACATGTGCATTCCTATGAAGATGGCGAGTGTCTGGGCAGTGAGTGAACTGTATGCATCCTTATACAGTGACTGCAGTGAGTAAACTTCATGCATCCTTATACAGTGACTCTGCAGCAAGTGAACTACATGCATCCTTATGCAGTGACTCTGCAGTGAGTGAACTGCATGCATCTTATATCTGCAAGTAACTAGCTCTATACAGTGTGAGTGAACTGCATGCATCCTTATACAGTGACTCTACAGTGAGTGAACTACATGCATCCTTATGCAGTGACTCTGCAGTGAGTGAACTGCATGCATCTTTATGCAGTAACTCTACAGTGAGTGAACTGCATGCATCCTTATACAGTGACTCTACAGTGAGTGAACTACATGCATCCTTATGCAGTGACTCTGCAGTGAGTGAACTGCATGCATCCTTATACAGTGACTCTACAGTGAGTGAACTGCATGCATCCTTATGCAGTGACTCTGCAGTGAGTGAACTGCATGCATCCTTATATAGTGACTCTGCAGTGAGTGAACTGCATGCATCCTTATAGTGACTCTGCAGTGAGTGAACTGCATGCATCCTTATGCAGTGACTCTCCCTCCCTCCCTTCCTCCCTCCCTCCCTCCCTTCCCCCCTTCTCAGTCATCTGCTCCATTTTCCTGCAGCTGTTGCCTAATCTGTCACTTACCCTGTCACTCCTTAGGTACATACAGCCCTGGGCTTCCTCTGAAGGGCTGAGTTCTGTTGCTAAAGAAGGTCCATTCTCCCAGTGCCCTCAGGCTATTCTCCTACCCAGAGTCCTTTTCACGGTCCAACCTCTGCCTGGGGCAGAACGCTTTTTCACAGAGCTTAGCTCTGGACCTTTGCTCCTGCCTCCTCCCTCGGCCCTGCTCCTCCCAGGCCCAGTCACATGCACTTGCCTTGTGATTCTCAGTTCTTGGCCACCTGCTAGGTCAGACTCATCATGCCTGGACCACAAAGTGTTCCCTCTTGAACCCTGGAGAGGCAAGGGACAAGCTCCCAGGGGCCCCGTGGGAGCTCTTACACTCTTCCATGTGACTGCCTTGCTCAATAGCCTTCAGTGGCTCTCTGTCTCTCAAAAACACCCATGCTAAGCTTGTGAGCTGGCTCAGCTCGTGAAAGCATTTACCATACAAACACGAAACCGGAGTTTGGTCCCAGAACTTGTGTAGAGGCAGGACACACATCCCTTCCCCCCTCATTCACATACATGCGAAAATAAATAAACAATAAAATTTAAAGTCAACCACATATGTAATTAATTAAAAAAGGTCCTCACCCCCTCTCCAACACTCAAGTCAATCAAAGCTCCTCTGCCATTGTGGCACAGCTGACTTCCTTGTTTCCCATCAAAGCTCTCCAAACAGCCAACTGGACCTGCAGCACTGTTAACCAAACCCAGGCCAGACTCCGCTCTGTCTAGACCTTTCTGGCTCTGAGGCCATCTCAGAGTCATTACCTCCAGCCAGTGTGTCTCAATGGAAGACTCCCATGGACTCCTCTGGGTCAACACCTTTCCAGGCCCGGTGCGAGGTCAGTAGGAAGAGATTTTCTCCTCTTCCTTCCCTTTGCTAAACAGGCTCTTTCCAGATGGTGGAATTTTTTTAACCTTAATTTTCTTTTTTATAACCTCCCCCCTTTTTTTGAGAGAGAGAAGCATCTCACTATATCACTATGTAACCCTGGCTAGCCTGGAGCTCACTATGTAGACCAGGATGGTCTCAAGCTCAGAGCAATCCATCAAAGGGGTATACCGTTACACTTGGCAATCTTCTTTTAAATAAAAAGATTTATTTTTAATTATGTATATGTGGGTGTGTGTGGGTTGTATATGCACATAAATGCAGGTGCCCCTGGAGGCCAGAAGAGAGTGTCAGCTCCCCTAGAACTGGCATTATAGTGGTTGTGAGCTGCCCGAAGCAGGTGCTGGGTATTGAAGGCTGGCCCTCTTCAGGAGCAATACACACTCTTAACCGCTGAGCCACGTCTCCAGACCCTGTCTTAGTTTTCTATGTCTTAATGTCCTCCTAGTTTTGTTCCATCTAGAAGAGGCTTTGGGAATAGTTCTCTAAGTCGTAACTAATTAATTCCCTAACCAGGGGCCTCAGCTTCCTTTTATCCTTTTATGTGCTTTATTACCACAGTGGCCCCTGCTAGAGACATGCTCACAGGACAGGCTGTGGTTACTAGAATCTTCTGTGCCCAGTTTCCTAACTTACTGTGACACAGAGAAAGGACCCATGTTAACTTAAAACCAAGCCAAGGAGTCTGGGGAGCTGGCTCAGCAGTAAGAAAGCGCTTGCTGAGGAGTGTGGTTCAGTTCCCAGCACCCACATGGTGGCTCACACCCATCCCTAACTCCAGTTCCAAGGCAAGGCATCCTAGGCCCTCTTCTGACCTCCGTGGGCATCAGGCACACACATGGTATACTTACACACGCACAGGCAAAACACTCACGCACATAAAATGATTAAGTCTAAAAATATAAAAAATAAAAAACAAAACTGAGCCAAACAAAACCCATGCAGGAGCCACATGGAGAACAAAGTGAGCCATCAGGATGAAGGCCACAACTTAGGACACTCTTTTGCCAGATCTGACACCAGCACCTTGCTCACCTCAGATACTTGCTTCCGGCCCCCACCAGCTCCGCTTCCTCCCTTGTCGGGGATGGTCTGACCTCTTTCCATGCCCTTTGGCCTTCTCAGTGGTGACTTCTTTCTTTTTCTTTTTGGAGTTGGGGATGAAGGACCTCAGGCACGCCAAGCCAGCCCGGCCTTCCTTTTGACTTCCTCCCTGGCTGGGGTCCCCTCACCCTTCTGCCCACTTGGCTTATTCTACAGGCTTTTCCTAAGCCAACCTCGCCTGGCGTGCTCCTCTGGATTCCTAGGATCCTTGTCTGCGCTTCAACCGACACAGAGCACCCTGGGTTAGAATGCGTTTCTTAAGTTTCCTGGAAGTCTATTGTGCTTTTTATTTACAACATGATGGATTTCACGGTGACATTTTTATGTACACATTTAACACACTCCCCCGCTTATCCTCACTTATTTCTGTGGTCTTTCACTTTTACAGTCAATTATCACATTGACTGATGATTGATTGATGGATGTGTGTGTGTGTGTGTGTGTGTGTGTGTGTGTGTGTGTACGAATGCACGCTACAGTGCATGTACCGAGGCCAGAGGACGACTCACTAGAGTGGGTTCTCTCCCTCTCCCCGAGGACCCAACTCAGGTTGGCTAGCTGGCAGCCAGCACTTTGCCTCACTGCGCCACTCGATTTGCCCTGGGTTTTTTATTTTTCAACGTTTCGTGTCTATGCCCTGTTTCTCACTGAACTTGAGAGTCTTCAGGGGCTCAGTCCACTGACTTGCTTGACCTTGAGGCACAGTCTCTACTCACCTTGCCCACAGGCCAACACCTGGGAGGTCGCCCCTGTGGGAGCTGGGACACTGGACACCGCAGGGGGAGAGGGATGGGAAATAAGAACACCAGGTCACACAGCGACTTGGCGTTTGTTTTCCAGACAGGGTCTGGCGTATCCCAGGCTGCTCCTCAAGCTTGCTATATAACAAGGCTGGCCTAGAACTTCTGGTTCTCCTGCCTCTACCTTCTAAGTGCTAGGATAGAAGGTGTGTGACATCATGCTCCGATTATACAGCTTTGTGGCTCCAACCTAGGATGTCATGCCTGGGTAAGCTTTCAAAAAGGAGAGAGGACTGACATTGCTTAGGAAGAAGAAGAACTCAAAAGGTGTGGGGTGTCCTTGGCCTCTCCAGACTGAGGTGAAGACCACCACCCCGATGTAATGACATCATTAGGTGTGACTCTCCGTAAGTCGCTGCACAGGTGAGGCCCAGCGGTGCTCATGGGAATTTGTTCTTTACTCTCTAGGATTCTTGGAATGAGCTCCTCATTGGGGATGTGGAACTCAAACGCGTGATGGCTTGCACCAGGTGAGGCCCTTTCCTGTCCCCGTGGGGGGAGGGGCAAGGCTGCTTCTCTGCTCTGTTCCCTGTGTGATGCTTTATCTGTGTCCAGGTGCCTTTTGACAACGGTGGATCCGAGCACAGGAGTCATGGATGGGAAGGAGCCTCTGGAAACGCTGAAGAGGTAGAACCAGGCGGACGGGGGTCTCATCCTGAGGTTCAGGTGTCCGAGGGGCCATGTTTATTAATGTTTGTAAAAGGGACCTGTGAAAACACCACGCCCATGTGGAGTGGGAGCTTTAGGGAGTCCTGGCCACTGAGTAGATGGTATGTACAGAAGAAAACCAGTATGTCCAGGGTGCCATACTGCCTATGGTTTCCAAGACCGCTGGAGGTCTTGGGAAGTATCTCCAGAGAGTAAAGGGGACTCCTGTAAGGTACTGGGGGGAATGTCTCTATGTAAGGCAGGTACTGCAAAGGAGCAGGCTTTGGGGCAGATATAGTGACACACTGCAGCTCTCGTTCCCATCTACTCAACGTTCGAGCAACGGAGAGTCTGGTGTTTTTATTGTCCATGGAACCAAGGAGATAGAACAAAGAGAAAGGAAGGCTGGGTGGCGGGAAGAAACCCGGCCATTGCAACACTGTGTCTGTCAGCAAGTCTCCTCTGCCAGGCCCTGGCTGTTCTGTTTTAGGATTCTAGGGACTGGATCCAGGTCCTTGGGAATACTAGGCGAGCTCTTCTACCATTGAGCTCCGTCTCCAGTCATCTTTTCTTCCTTCTTATTAAATTTTGTTATTATTATTATTATTACTATTATTATGTGTGTGGGTGTTTGCCTACATGTATTTGTGTGCAGCATGTGCGTGTGTATGATGTCCACATAGGCCAGAAGAGGATGTCAGATCCTCTGGAACTCTAGCTACAGACAGCTGTGAGCACCCTGTGGGTGCTGGGAACTGAACCAGGGCGCCTCTGCAAGAGCAGCAAGTGCTCTTAAGCAGCTCTTACTTTCTAGTTTGAGGCAGGGTCTCACTAAGTCATCCAGGTTGGCTTTGAGCTCACTTTGTAGCCTTGGTAATCCTTGGACTTTGTGGTTCTTCTGTCTCAGACTCCCGAGTAGCTTGGACTACAGGTTTGTTCCACCAGGCATGGCTCTGGTCCTCATAAAATAAAAGAAATGGGGGTAAAACTGGGTAAGTCTCTGTGTGCATGAGACAAACGACTTGGGAACCAGTTGTCACCCTGTATTTCTTGATCTCTCTCTCCCACACTCCCCGGTCTCAGATTTCCTTTCCCTCTGACTGTGAAGGGCTCTGGTGCTTGGAGAACAGACTCCTCAAAGCACTGGGCGGGTTCTCTGTATTGTCAGAGCCCCTCTCTTGGGAGGCTATGTTTGTAGAAAGAGAATAATGGACTCCAAACACAGAGCAAGGGCAGGAAGCAGGAATCACAGGAGCCCATACTCACCGCCTGATCTTCTGCAGGCTTCTTACAGCCCAGCTATCCTGCCTTAATTGCTTTTAATACCCAGGGAGACAGTGCAGGCAGCCGAGGTGTCTTCTAGCTCTCCCCGAGATTTAAAATGCCGTGAGTATAGTGATTTATGTCCTTCCCAGGACAGGTGGTCATAAATCGGACAGGGAGAGGCCCCGCTGCAGGGTATAAATCACAGGCGGAGCACACAGCCCCTTCCACGGCATCTCTGCGTATCGCTGGTACCCAGGGGTTGCTGCTGCTTTGCATTGAAAGTGGGGGGCAGAGAGGCTGACCTCTCACCCACCTGCCTAGCCTTGCTTCTATATGGTCAGAGCCCAGCTGGACAAAGCAAGACCCCTACCACAGAGAATTATTCCAGCATTGTCTAGTTAGGACAAGCATGGGGAGGCTTGTCGTCTGCTTGTGGGAAAGGAGGAGGATGGAATCACTCCGCTCTTTCTTTCTTTCTTTCTTTCTTTCTTTCTTTCTTTCTTTCTTTCTTTCTTTCTTCCTTCTTTCCTTCCTTCCTTCCTTCCTTCCTTCTTTCTTTCTTTCTTTCTTTCTTTCTTTCTTTCTTTCTTTTAAATTTTATTTAATGTGCATTGATGTTTTGCCATGGGTGTTGGGTCCCCTGGAACTGGAGTTACAGACAGTTGTAACCTGTCATGTGGGTGCTGGGAATTGAACCCAGGACCTCTAGAAGAGCAGTCAGTACTCTTTTTTTTTTTTAACCCACATTTTCTTTTTCTTTTCTTTTCTTTTTTTAAGATTATTTATTTATTATGTATACAGAAGAGGGCGCCAGATCTCATTACAGATGGTTGTGAGCCACCATGTGGGTGCTGGGAATTGAACTCAGGACCTCTGGAAGAGCAGTCGGTGCTTTTAATCACTGAGCCATCTCTCCAGCCCACTCTGCTCTTTCTTTCTTTCTTTTCTTTTCCTTTTTTTTTTTTTTTTTTTTTTTTTTTTTTTTTTTTTTTTTTTGGTTTTTCAAGACAGGGTTTCTCTGTGTAGCTTTGCGCCTTTCCTGGAGCTCACTTGGTAGCCCAGGCTGTCCTCGAACTCACAAAGATCTCCCTGAGTGCTGGATTAAAGGTGTGCGCCACCACCGCCCGGCTCACTCTGCTCTTTCTTAAAGGGCTGGCTGAAGCAGGCACTTTGTTTTTTTAGGGGAATGGAACACTGGATCTTGGGCACAACAGGCAAGTGCTCCGTTACAGAGTTCCATTTCAGCATGCTTAGGATCTTGAGGCCTCAGTTTCTATATTTGTAAGAACTGAATTTACAGGACGTCTCATAACTGAAATAAAGCAACTTGTATCATCTTCAATAGGTGATCAGGTCCTGACCACAGGCCCCAGCACACCTGGTCCTTGACAGCTTACTGTATCAATTTGACACTCGAGAGCAGGAGAAGCCAGAAGAACTTTCCGTTCTTGAGGCTGACTTCCTTTGATGACACCTGATCTAACCCCGTCGGTAGCCAGGGGTGGAGGCAGTGTCTATGTGTCGCCCCTCCGGGAGGTGTCACAATGATGCTCACCTCAGAACCCAGCCACGGAGATAGACTGGGAGGTCTCAGACAGAGGACTGCCCATGGCTTTGTGATCTCCACCTGGGCACCGAGCAGAGAGAGACCTTGCCTGTAGCCATGCCTGGGCACTGATGTGAGGAAACAGGACAGTGTGACACAGCCCTGCTCCTCACTAGTGCACAGCACTTTATAGATGACAAAATGTTTCCATTCACACTGCCATGTAAGGATGGAGATGTCTAACTGGAGGAGGAGGAGTTGTTTGAATTTTTTTTTTTTTTTTTTTTTGAGTGCTGGAATGGAGCTCAGAGCCTCAAGCCTCAAGACAGAAGCTGCACCACTGAGACCTCTGTTTAGGTTAAAAAACATGTTTTAGGACCTCTTGCATATCAGAATAATTGCATGTTCTATATGCATTAAAATGAAATGCATGGAGATATGTTCTTTGAAATACAATTTATTGCTCAGTGTGGTTGCTGACATTAGTAGTCTCAGTACTTTGGAGGCTGAGGCTGAAGGATTGCTGTAAGTTGGAGGCTAACCTGGTCTACATAGTCTACATAGCCCCAGGTCATTCTGAGCTATAAAGTAAGGTCTTATCTTACTTTAATTTGTTAATGCCAACAGAGGTTGCACATGTATTTATATAGAGATGGAGAAAGATACAGATATAAATACATGGATAGAGTATATATATGTAGATATAGATGTAGATATATAGATAAAGTCAGAGAAGATCCATTCATCAGTCAAGATCGAAGAAAAGGCTTGGAATACACCTCTTGCAATACTGAGTTATGTCCACAAGGGGCCGCTGTTGACTTCACTTTGTCTCACTCACCTGGCAATCAGTAACTGGCCAGGCTAAAGGTAGATGAGTGATTGTTGAATCTCTGGATTCTTACCAGGCCTGGGGAGGAGGGTTGCTTAGGAAGATGTAAATATGAGGAGTGGCAGCATCCTTGCTAGAGGATGAGATACCTTTGAAATCCTGATCCTCGGACTGGGCTTTGGTATCAGATTAGCATTTGGATACAGGATCCTGGGCACATAGGTTTAGGCTCCGAGAATCACCTGTATAGGTGAGTCTCACATTCCTATTAAGGCTTTGTAGCAGGGGTTGAAGTCATGTGGGAAGTGCTTGGTGCATATGCACATATGCGAGAGGCACAGGACTTCCCTGAGACAGGTAGATCACACAGCTCCACAGTGTAGAGCCTAGGAACAAGATATGCCAAACCACAGAAATGATTGCTGTCTCCTCCCTCCCCCATCCCCAAAACCTCTTTCATCATATGGTGACCAAGGGAGAGGCAAGTAAAAAGAGCTGCCTGGGTTCATGGTCCAAGGCTACCGCAAGCTATACCGTGAGGAAGCATGCTAGGCAAGCTGAGACAGCCCAGAATAGCAGCTTTATTCAAACATCTGTCCATCTGTCCGTCCACTCATTTGTCCGACCGTCTGTCCATTCATGCATCCATCCATCTGTCCGTCCGTCTGTCCATCCGTCCGTCCATCTGTCCGTCCATCCGTCCATCCATCTGTCCGTCCATCCATCCATCCATCCGTCCATTCATCTGTCCATCCATCCATCCATCCATCCATCCATCCATCCATCCATCCGCTCCTCTCTTGAATGGCTGCCGTGTGCCAGGTCCCATTGCAGGACTACAGCAGCAAATGGGGAGACATACTGTCACCCCACAAGCTGGGGGAGGGGTTGGGGGCTCCCGAGGAGACAGGTTCAGCTTTTGCTTCTTTTTTAGTTATTGCTTTTAATTTATTCTCCGACAGTTTCCCACATTTATATACTCTGGTGCGGTAGCTCAGGGGCTGGGGCTAGCCTGGCACACCAAAGGACCTACACTTCCTTCCACAGCGCCTCCTAAGCCGGGACAGTGTCACACAGGCCTGTTATGGCAGCAGGAGGGAATCATGAGTGCCACGGTCTCCCAGCTTCAGTCGGCTCCTGGCCCATCTGGACCGCAGGAGATCTTGCCTCAGGTCTACTTTCTCAACAGAACATTTAGATCTCTGTTGGTTGTGGTAGCACACACCAGAAAGATACTCTGAAGAGGCAGAGGTGGGAGGACCATGAGATCAAGGCTATCCTAGGCTGTTCCTTCTGCCTATGGCCATACCACCCACCCCACACATGTGGAGTCTTGTCTGGGCCTCTGTTCTCAGTGGCCATTTCTGTTTTGAAGAGTAGTTAGAACCACGTTTTTACAGTGTGTTGTTTTAAAGGTGAAGTAGAACAAAATCAATGCTTTCAATAATAATGATTTAAATAGAAGAGTGTTGTAGAATTGGGGTTAGCTTAAGTGAGAAGCAGAAGCAAGCTCCCCTGCTGGAGGCGGGGTCTTACCATGATATTCCCACATTGGCTCAGGGCTTCTTTTATTTATTTATTTTTTTATTTATTTAAAGATTTATTTATTTATTATGTATATAGTATTCTGCCTGCATATATCCCTGCAGGCCAGAAGAGGGCACCAGATCTCATTACAGATGGCTGTGAGCCTCCATGTGGTTGCTGGGAATTGAACTCGGACCTCTGGAAGAGCAGCCCATGCTCTTAACCACTGAGCCATCTCTCCAGCCCCAGCTCAGAGCTTCTTGAGTTTTCTGCCTGACAAAGGAGAATTTCCTACCCACCCACCCCAAGGTCTCACTGTGTAGTCAGGTTGACCTTGACCTTGCCTCCCTCCTCCTGTCTCAGTCTCCTGAGTGCTGGATGACCACATCTAGCTCATACTGTCTTTAAGAATGTCACTTACCAATACTCTTGCCCATTCAACAAGCAAGTGTGGGGCCAGGAGTGACTGACGAGGCCCAGAACTAGGTGTGAGTGGGACAAGGGAATTGGACACTTTCAGTTCCCCAGGGTCACTCTGTCCCATAGAACAGACAGATGTGTGACCTGAACCTGTAGGACAAAAAGTGGCAAGAGAAGAGAAATCAAGAAACAGGAAATTGCTGCTGGTTTGTGGGACTGTGGCCTTCTTCCCTGGGACAGGTTGGGCCTGGAGGAAAGGGTGGGATCCTGCTGCTTGGGGAAGGGGAGGAGGGTGGTTAGGAGTCACCGAGCCAGGTAAAGCACAGTGGGTTACCTGGAGTGTCGCATGGGTGCTGTAAGCAGCCGAAGAGAAAGGTTTGAGAAATCTGGCCGTGGCCAGGCAGGAGGCGTTGTACACCATGCAGGGAAGGACAGTGTTATTCCTTACACACTGGTGTAAATAAAACTGGTGTAAATAAACTAGGGTTTCCTAGTTGAAGAATGATAAGATCAGTGTGAAGTTAAGACAGCATGGGGTTGGAGAGATTTCTCAGTGAGGAAAAGCACTAGCTGCTCTTCCAGAGGACCTGGGTTCGATTCCGATACCCATGTGGGGCACTCATAATCACTGGTAACACCAGCTTCAGGAGAGCCAACACGCTTTTCTGGCCTCCTCAGCCACTGCACACATGTGACGCTCATATACACGCACAGAGAAACACCTGTACACCTAAATAAAAATAAAGAAATATTTTTTTTAAAAAAGACAGTCATGGGGCTGGAAAGATGGCTCAGGGGTTAAGAGCACTGGCTGCTCTTTCAGAGGACCCAGGTTCAATTCCCAGCATCCACATGGCAGCTCACAACTGTCTGTAATTCCAGTTCCAGGGGACCTGACACCCTCACGTAGACGTACATGCAGGCAAAACACCAGTGCACATAAAAATAAACAAATCTTTGAAGAAAAAAAAGGCAGTCACAGAATGTGTCTATACTGAGTTGGTGTGGGGGAAAGAAAACTGGAGAGAGGTTGGCTAAGAAGCTGCTACATTTCACTTCTAATGTAGCGTGGGCATGTCGGCAGCAACATTGGAACAGCTGGAGCGGGGGTGGCGGGGACGGTAAGGGAGCAGAGTCAAATGGTACTCTCTGAGGACCTCTGATCTGGGCAGCCAGGGACGAGGAAGGGAAAGACGTAAAGGAGGGGGTGTCAGTCTGTCCAGGACCTTGGATGAGATGACGTATGTGGAAGAGCTGTGAGGGAAAAGAAAAATTATGGGCATGTCCAGGCATATGGCATATCTAATTTTTTTTCTCTTTAAAAATTTTTAAATCTTTCTTAAATTTTGTTTGTTTGTTTGTTTTTATGCGCATGAGTGTTTTGCCTGCCTGTGTGTCTGTGTGTCATGTGTGTGCAGTGCTGACAAAGTCAGAAGAATTAGGTCACAGAGCTGGTGTGATCCAGCTGTTACAGGCAGTTGTGAGCCTCCTGGTGTGGGTCCCGGGAACCCAACCTCATTCCTCTGGAAGAGCAGCCAGTGCTCTTAACCACTGAGCCTCCTCTCCAGCCCCAAGCACCTCATTTCTTGATGCTGGAAAAGGAAACATCACTAGAGTGAAAAGCCATCAGGATGTAACTTTTGGCCATGCCTTGGTGCTTCCAACTGGCCTGTGGCTCTCTGGTCCTCCCCAGGGGGTGCTGGGCTGTTAGGTCTGACTGGACCCTGGTTCTAGGCACAGCCTGCCTGAGTGGGTGGACACCTGCTTCGGCCCTGACGGAGCTGCGCGGGGTTCAAGTTGTTCCTGTTCCCTGTGACTCATCGAGGTCTTTTCCTGTTGCAGTTACCGCCTGTGTGACCCTTCGGAACAATCGTTATATGGAAAGCTACCCCTCTTTGGACAGTATTTTGTTCTGGAAAATCCAGGGACTGTCAGAGTGGGAGACCCTGTGTACCTTCTGAGCCAGTGATGGGAACTCCGTGTTCTGGAACAGCAGATGTCTCTCAGAAACATCTTTGAAACTGACATCACTTGAAATGATTCTTCAGCCTTTTCTATGAGTCTGTGATTTCCAAGTTTTCCTCTTTCGGATCTTCTGTCTCAGTGTTTCCTGGGTCCAGCACACAAAGCCGAGAAACCCAGTCTTGCAAACATAGCAGGACTCGATTGAGTTTCTTGAAGAATGAAGGGATTATCAAAATGCTCTGTTTATAATTATGGAGTAATTTTTCTACTTCTGCACTCTCTCGCCAAGGCAGCAGATGTCCATCATCTCCCTACCCTTCTTTGGGGAGAGGGAAGAAGACAGGAGGAAGGCTGTATAAGCCAGAAGAATGTCCCAGAATGTTTTTGCTACCCCTGGACATCATGCATACAATGGAAATTAAATACTTTCCCAAGTAAGGTTGGAATGATGACATTTTCCTTTTTTCCTCAAGCCCAGGGCTGGTTTTCAAAGAGGCTTAATAAAGAGTAAGCACTGGAGAGATTAATTTTTCCACAGATCCTCCTGAATCTGTAGAAATTGTCTGTACAGACTTGTTGGGTCCTTTAACTCAAGGAACGCCTCTGAAATGTCAGGGTACAAAACCAGCTCTCTCGAGCATTCAGGCTGCCCCCAGCTTTGTGAAAAGCAAGGAGATTTTCTATCCTTGAAGCAAAGTGTTACACATCCTACTAAGGAGTCAAGATCTTTCCTAGTGTGTGTGGGCAAACAGTGACATCAGAGGCGGGGCGGGGTGGGGGACTCTCCCTGGGTGTCTAAGATGAGATTTGATCTTGCCCAGGGAAATGATGGCTCTCCATAGGAACAGAATGAAATGGCCCCAGAGGATATGGCGCCATCTAGTGGTGGTGAATGACAGCTCAGCCCACCTTGAGTTAAAAAAAAAAAAAAAAAAAAGAAAAAGAAAAAAGAAAAAGAAAAAGCAATCTTGTACCTGCATCTAGTTTTCTGTAGTAGAAACATTTCTGTCTGAAGAAAGTGGAGGATCTCCTAGGTGCCCTATGTTTCTCTGCTTCAGGAAAATGACTTTCTTTTGTTTTTAAATTTTTACTTTATTTTTAAATATGTATGTATATATTAGTATATTAAATGTGTGTGTGTGTGCGCACAAGTGCCATGATACACAAGAGGAGGTCAGAGGACAACTCGAAGTCAGTTCTCTCCCTCTACCATGTGAGACCCTGGGATTCAAGTCTGGTGGTCAGGCTCAGCAGCTCCCCCTTACCCCCAGGTCACATATTCCTAACACCTTGTAAAAGTGACATCCATTTCCCCATGGCTCACCACTTCAGGCGAACCCCGCCTTGTCTCTGGACAGAACTTTGTGTGGGGTAGCTAGAACTAGCACTGCAGAGCAACCCCCAAATGGAAGAAGGCACCCAGACACCCTTCTCATGTAACACTTCCCTTCTGCCACTGGATGAAGGGTTCTGCTTGAAGACAGAGCAGCCAATGACCTCAGGAACATCTGGGTATCTCTCAAGCCCACTGTCAGTAAGATTCAAAGGCCGTCCACATGTGTTTATTTTAGAATTAATGAGTGGGTTAGTACTAAGGGCAAAGCTGCTGTCCCATTTTCTTTGGATACTGATCACATTCACTTGAAATACCGGACCAGGACCATCACAAACCTCCAGCAAGAGCTCACAAGCGCCAGTGATGGACATGTGAGGTCAGGCCCAAAGATCTGTCCTTTGCGGGTGTTGTGTGCACGGCACCTTCATGGGGCAGTCATGGCCGAGAGGTGAAACCCAGGGCTGCCAAGCAGGAGCGCGGCTGTGGGATGACGCTGGTGGGTAACCTCGGAGGCTTGCTGTCTTGGCACTCCACAGAAAGACCTAGACACTTGCCAGCAGGAAGTAGCAACATAGGCACACAAGAACAGAAAGAAAGCAGAATGGAGCAGGTGTGGTGGTGTGCACCTGTAATCCCAGCCCTTGGAGGACAGAGCCAGGGGCTCATCAACCATGGTTGGGCTACACAGTGAGTCTGAGGCCTGCCCTCATTTTGTTTATATTACTGTGATAATACGTCATGACCGAAATCACCTTAGAGGAGAAAAGGCCGATTAAGCCAACAGTTCCGGGTTACAGTCCATCATGCGGAGAAGTCAAGGGTGCAGGTACTTGAGGGAGCTGGTTGCACCCAAAATTAAGAGCAGGGAGAGAAACGAATGCACACATACTCCCTTGCTTGATTATGCTCAGTGAGATTTCTTCACGCTCCAGTGTAGATGATGCCCCATCTCTTCCCAGATGGTTCTAGGTTGTGTCAAGTTCACAAAACTAAACCACCACATGCCCAGTCTGGGTCACGTAACAAGCCCCTGACCTTCATTTTCATGTGTGTATGTTTGTGTGTAAAAAATGCCAAAAGTCAATGTCAGATGTTTTCCTATAACCCCCTCCAGGGTAATCTGAGGCTCACCATTTTGAATTTGCTGACAGGCTAGTGAGTCCCTGAGATTATCTGTGTCCATTTCCCCCTGCTCCCTGACTGGAGTTACAGATGCACCTGTCCTCTAAGTGTGATGCTAAACATCTGGACTTAGATCCTTATATTCCAAACCTCAAATCTAAGGGCTTCTGTTGAATGCATACCACTTTCTCACCATCATCAAATCAACAAGTCCTAAGCTGGACTGTTGTAAGTCAGGAATCACTTGGATTTGAGTTCCTTGAAAGTGGTGGAGTGTCTCTCAGATACGACCTTGACCGGGCATCTAATGGAGTGTTGTTGGTCGCAAACCCCTCTGCTACATTTTCCAGAGTGGAGGCCTGAGTGCCAGGGTGTGTGTGTGGGGGTGTATGCTCTTAAAAAAGAATGCCATGGAACAATAAGTTTGAGAAGCCCAGCATGCCTCAGTCTTCTTCAAAGACAGAACAGCCCATCTGAAGGCTTTGGAAAGGCCTGTGTCAACATGTGCTTGTATTTCATTTGGCCCTTTGAGAAATGTCATTCTCATTTCTGGTATCTAGAGAAACTTGTGGCAGAGTGCAGGAGTCCTGTTCAACAGGCATGGTGCATTCATGGGAAACCTGTAGGAGATAAAGTGACCCCACTGCTAGACCCTCCACAGCCCTGGCCTCATGACAGCACCCAGTGCTAGAAGTGCCCAAGGATGTCTAGTGTACTCCATCTGCTAGCTTCGTCTTTATACACAGGCCTTCTTAACTCATCTATCTATCATCTGTCTGTCTGTCTGTCTATCCTATCTATCTATCTATCTATCTATCTATCTATCTATCTATCTATCCATCCATCCATCACCCACCACCCACCCACCCACCCACCCACACCACCCACCCATCCACCATCCATCCATCCATCCATCCATCCATCCATCCATCCATCCATCCATCCATCCATCTATCTATCTATCTATCTATCTATCTATCTATCTATCTATCTATCTATCTATCTATGTATCATATCTGTATATCTATCTATCTATCTATCTATCTATCTATCTATCTATCTATCTATCTATCTGCATACTTTTGAAACAAGGTCTAGCTGCATATGCCAGGATGGCCTTAAACTCATAATCCTCCTGCTTGAGACTCACCAGTGTTGGGCTGAGAGATGTTCACCGCCATACCTGTCTATATGCCTTTTTAACTGTGCTCGTGTTAACAAGAAGACAGTTTACTTCTGCTACTTTATTAGATATGGTCCAGTGAGTTGGGACAGTTCTATTGTGACAGATTCATTTATTTGTTTGTTCTTTTTGAAGTAGAGTCTGATATAGCCCAGACTGGCCTCAAACTCGCCATATTGCCAAGGATGACTGAACTTCTGGCCCTTCTGGCACCATCTCCTGAGTGCTAGGGTTACAGGTGTGCACCACCACACCCAGTTGTAGGCAGAGTTGAGGATCAAACCCAGGGCTTCATGCGTGCCAGGCAAGCACTCTACCAACCACACTACATTCACCAGCCCCGCGTTATGACAACATTGTAAATCACTTCATTTCAAACAAGAGGAAAAAAAATCTCTCAGTACCACCAAGTCCTTGGAATCTATCTAATAAAAAATGTGCCTGTTGTACCCCCATTCCTCATCTGCTCTAACCATACCCTCCAAAGAAGTGAGGCCACAGCTTTGGCTACAACCCAGACACAACTCTGGCCAGACCAGTGGAGCTATCAGCTCCCACACTGCCCCAGCTCTAAGGCAGAGTTACCCTTGGTCACAGCATTAGTTTTCTTGGACAGCCTGTGGGTCCTGTTTCCCATCCACCTTCTCCTGAGGCCATTTTGGATGGGTGGGTCAATTTGGCTATTGACCAATCTAAAGCATTCACCCTTGGTGGTCCTCAGTTATGTGTCTTAGCCTTTACAGAGCATTCTGCATTGGAGCCCACAGCCTCCCAGTCTTCCCCTTCATTCTCCTCTCTTGCTCTCCATGCATCCCTGACCTGGGTCCTCAATAGTCCATCCCCATTGAGCCTAATGGGTTCTGGGTCAAGCCTACCTTCTCTCACCCTCTTTAGGATTTTTCTGAGAGTCCTGTATATAAAGTATTGTCATAATTATCCCTGATTAATATTTTTGCACCTAATAAAGTCTCAGGGCCTGGGCTGGGGAGGCTCACCTTCCAGATGGCTTCTCCAGCAATTAAAGTGACTTGTTAGTTGGAGGCCTGGGATGGCTGAGGACAGCTGGAGAGCTGTCCTTTGCAAGCGGTTCTGGTTAACATCAACCAGGAAAGCTCTCTGTAAACACATGAATAATTGATTGTGCTGCGCTCACATAGCTACTGCGGATCTGAGCCCGGATGACTCACTTGTGAGTCCTCCCTGTCGTCTGGATGCCATAACATTGGAGGAATGATGACGGTTTCTTGGAGGTTCTTCTGTGGCCGGCGTAGCCAAGACGAAGACTGTAATGGTTTGTTATGATGACCTTTGCTATTCCATTAGGCTCAATTGCTTTAAAAAATGATGTGCGCGTACTTTAGGAACATTTTTACCCTTTACGTTGACCTGACATCATAGTTTATATTAGCAAATGTATTAATGACAGAGGAGTGTTTTCATGTCCCGAGGACAAGTTTTAACAACCATAATCTGCCCTCAGTCATCATAAATATAAATGTATTGGTCAAACAGACCTCGTTAATGTGGCCAAGATAAATGCAAGTCTATATTTTAAGGCAGTGGGAGCCCTAGAGAATATGGGGAGCTTTTTGCGGGCCTGTGAGATTCTGTATGTGTGTTATCTGCAGGCTGAGAAAATTAACATGTTCCCCTCTGGTTCTGTATCAGACAGATATAAATGTCTTAAGGATGTCGAGTGAGATTGTTCACATAGTTTCTGGACACCGTTAATGCCTGGTGGGGTGAATCTTAGTTCTTCAGGCTTCCTTCTCACTCTACTCACAGGGCTTTTAGAGAAAAAGAAAAGATCCTAAGTCCTGGCAACGTGCTACCCAACTGACATGTCTCTGAGTTATATAGTGTCTCAGCTTTTTAATTATACTATCCTCCTTACTCTCCAGGATCTTCTTTCCTGTGAGACGGGACCTCTGTTGTGGATGTGTGCCTGACGTCTTGCCTCACCCTGGTTGGTAAGCCACATGTCAGCAGACAGTGTTCCGGGTGTTGTCTATAGGCAGGATGTGAGGGACTCTGCTTTTCTCTGTGTCACACCACATTCTCAAGTGCTGGACTTCATTAGCAGTGTCTGTGTTCCGAGCCGCTTAGGTAGAAAATAAATAGCTTTTTAATGGTGTTTTGTTTTGAACTGTGAAAAAAAAATGCTCAAAGCAGGAACATCTCAGGGCCTCTCACAGAGAAGACTGTTTTTAGAGTGAGTCTGTCTCCCCCTGATGTGATCAACTTGGTGCCATTGGTAACTTGTCTGTGGGTTGTGGTCACCTGATGATGAGTGCTGGATGGACTCCTCAGTGAAAGACGTTGGCTCTTGAATCTCCCTAACTGAATCCGCTATTTTTTTTTTTTAAATAGCACCAAACATTGGACTGTAGGATGTAATCTTGCCTGGATAAGTTCTCTGGGACAAGGGCCTGGATTACTTTCTAAACTTGTCCTAAAATAATCTCTTTTAACCTTTTGATGGTTTAGAAATTGAGGCATACTCAGTATTTTCATGGCATAGTTTTTCACAACACATGAGAGGCAGATAACTCCAGTGTCCTCGCACAGATGGACAAGCAAACATAGGCACTCAGTGGGATGTTATTCAGCCTTAAAATTTAGCAAGCCTCTGGCATGTGTTCAACGTAGATGGACTGAAACCAGCCACCCATCATACATGCCACACACTCCACTTATGTGGGGACCTAGTAGTCAAACTTAGACATGCAGAGAGAAGGGACTCTGAGGGTGGGGAGAGCAGGGGTTGGTGTCTAACGGGTTCAGCACTTCAGTCCTACAAGCTGAAAGGAGGTCCAGGCGGCCATTGTGCAGCAGTGAGGAATGGTTCCCTGGCAGATATTTGCTAATATTTAAACAGGATATGAAGAAGAAGAAGAAGAAGAAGAAGAAGAAGAAGAAGAAGAAGAAGAAGAAGAAGAAGAAGAAGAAGAAAAAGAAAAAGAAAAAGAAGAGGAAGAAAAAGAAGAGGAAGAAGATGAGGAGGAGGAGGAGGAACAGAAGCAGAAGGGAGAGGAGGAGGAGAAGGGGGAGGAGGAAAAGTGTCAAGCCTCGAGGGCCTTACAGGTGAATTTAAACATCAAGGCTCTCCTGGAAAGACACTGTAGGCACCAGCCCTGGGAAGAATCCCACCCTCTCCAGGCCCACGAAGGTGCCTTCTCCCAGAGACTAAAGCAAATGAAGTTGAGACTTAATGTCTTTGAGCCCTGCCTCCATTGAGAGTGAGGTAGTTGCCCAAAGTCCTTCTGCTCTCTCCTCTGAACTGTGGTTCATGAGGACACGGGACTCCTTGGCATTGGCATTGGTAGGGTTTACATTCAGATCCAGAGTGCCATTATTTTCTCTCTCTCTCTCTCTCTCTCTCTCTCTCTCTCTCTCTCTCTCTCTCTCTCTCTCTCTCTTTGGCATTTTATTGTTGGGCCATGTTTATGATACCACTTGAGTTTCTTGTTCAACCCTGGTAGGTTGTGCTGGTCAATGCGGATGGAGATAATTTGAGATGGGATACAGAAAAGGGAGTCAGTTCTCCGTGAAAGGAGGGTCTTTGGGCCATGCTGTGGTACTGATTCATCTGAGGGCCCCATGGGCAGGAGCCCTACCTAGAGGAGCTATATTGGAGATGGGTTTGGGGCTGGATCCCTGGGAGAATCTCTCCTGTGTTCAGTTAATCATATGCATCATGGATTCAAAGAATACAAAATCGAGCATTTTTTTTTGTAGAAACTTCTATTTTGTTAGTTATTGTTATGTGTGTGTGAGGGTGCATATGTCAGAGGTCAGAGGGCAATTTTGTGGAGTTCTTTCTCCCCTTCCACTTCTACATAGGCTCTGAAGGCGGAACTCCGGTCACGAGGCTCGCACAGTGAATTAGTTTGCATCTCCGTTGCCGTGATAAAACGCTCTGGTGAAAAGCATCTCGGGGAGGAAAGGGTTTGTTTGGCTTACAGGTTACAGTCCATCGTCAAGGGAAGGCAGGACCTGAAGCAGAAGCCTGGGAGGAAGGCTGCTACCGGCCAGGGGGAGCAACCGGACTGCTTGCTCAGCCTTTTTTTCTTACACAGGGCAGGGCCACCTGCCTAGGGCCAGGACTGCCCACCATGGGCTGGGCCCTCCCACATTAACCACCAATTAAGAAAATACCAAGCCGGGCGGTTGTGGCGCACGCCTTTAATCCCAGCACTCGGGAGGCAGAGCCAGGCGGATCTCTGTGAGTTCGAGGCCAGCCTGGGCTACAGAGTGAGTTCCAGGAAAGGCACAAAGCTACACAGAGAAACCCTGTCTCGAAAAACCAAAAAAAAAAAAAAAAAAAAAAAAAAAAGAAAGAAAAAAGAAAAGAAAAAAAAGAAAATACCGGACAGACTGCCTGCAGACCCGTTCGGAGGAGGCAATTCTTCAGCTGAGGCTCCCTCTTCCTAGACAACTCTAATGTGTCAGATTGACCACACGCGAACAAGAAAAGGGCACACACACACACAGCAAGGCCCTTTACCCACCAAGCCATCTTGCTGGCCCCTCAAGTTGAGGGAGTTGGGGCGGAGGTGGAACCCTGGCTACCTGTCTGTAAGCAGCTTCAGTATCATCGTCGTGTTTACCCCACTGGACCTGAGTGGAGAGACAGGGTTTAGCCCTGGTCCCTCCTGGCGACCTCACATTCGGTAGCTGTGTGAAGTGACTGGTAAAGTGTGGTCAAGAGTGGCTGCGCCAGACCCTGCTCTCGCTCCTCCCTGCTCCTCTGGGCTCTGCTCACCTGGAAGGTAACGGAGGGCTTGGCTGAGAGGACCCTGCCCCAGCTGGAGGGGGACCGACGTTCTCCAGCTCTGCCTGAGGCTGGCAGGATGAAATCCACGCCGGGATTTGGTACCAGAAATTCCGTTGTTGTTTTCAAGTTTCTAAACCACAGCTTCAGCTTCCAGCTTATCATGTGCCATTTTTTCCTCCCTTTCTTCCCCGCCCCTTTCTCCCTCCCTCTTTACAGTGCTGGGAATTGAGCCTGGGGCCACCAATCTGCTACGTAAGTGCTGTCACTGAGCTGCACCCCGACCCCCAAGCCAGCCCTTTATTAGTGAGAAGCAGGCAGTTTTATCTCCATGAAACAAAAAACGATAACAGCAAACAAAATGTGAGCTCTCCGCGTCCCGCTCCAGCTGCCATACCTGCCATATCTCCCCACCGCCATGAGCTCTCCTCCCTCTGAAACCATAAGCCCAAATAAATTCCTCTCTCTATAACTTTCCTTGGTCATGGCATTTCATCACAGCAACAGACAAGTAACTGACATGAATATGATCTTTTTTTTTTTTTTTTTAAATTGCACTTAGTATTATTGTGTGTGTATAAAACATATGTGTGTGGCCCCACGTGTCACAGCGTGAGTGTGGAGATCAGAGGACAACTATGTGGAGTTAACTCTCTCCTTCCACCCTCACGTGGGTTCCAGAGATCAAAGTGAGGTCGCCGGGCTTGCCTCCCCCCGCCCCCGCCCCGGCCCAGTACATTCCAGTTGTATCTTGTGTTTGTAGGGGGACTGGAGGCTGAAGAGTGACTCTCTAGTGAGTGATGGAGGAAGGATGCAGGTCTCTGGGGAGCTACGAGTCCCATCCCTGCCCCCGGCATCTCCTGAGGCGTGCCTGAGGCAGTAGATTTGAGAAGGTTAATTAATCTGCCCACATTATATATGGGAAGTTAGAATCAGAACTCAAGGCTTTGGCTTCTGGAAACACATGGCTATCCCCTCAAAGAATGGAAGAGTGCTGTCCATTGGAAACTCCCCCCACCCCTGCATTCTTGTTTTTAAATATTTGCTTGCAATTTAATGATAGACACCAGAGCTTGGGGTAGTAAGTGTCACGTGTGTTTGGATCACCCGGGACTCTTGTTTAAAGTGGTTATTCATGTGTATGACTCTAAGCTGGTCCCAGCTGGTGGGTCTGCAGTGGGTCTTAGGAATCCCCGGACCCCAATCTTGTTAAACTCTCACCCCTTTTCTGTACACCAAGTTCCAACCTAACTCTGCACAAGTGACATTAATGTCAACATCCTCCATACAAAAGAAATCAGCCGGGATGAGACATTCTTGCTCTCTGTGAAAAAAACGGAACCCACTAGAACGCATCATGGCTTAGGAGGGGTGTGCTCATTTTGGGTGATGAGTTCACAGGGATTCAAACACCTCCCACAGCCCCGACTCTGAGATGCCCCAGAGCCCCATCTGTGCCCTCAGAGATGGGAAACAGGGCAAAACCCTAGAGGCAGCAGGCCTCCCACAGAGTTTCCACCCAAAGCAGGGACTAGCCTATTATGAATTCACCCTCATCATTAAGGCATGGGGCTTAACTAGCATGTACAAATTGTGTAACACGTTGCCTGTATGTGTGAACATTTGTGTGGGAGAATAAACGGGACAGGGCGCTTTCACAAGAACATGGGCTTAAGAAAATCAGCGGCTACTTTTTTGATGAGTCAGTAAATAGAAGACGTTCAGAATCCATCACGGCCAGTTTCACAAGCATTGGGGCCAGCAGCATGGCCTTGCTTTTTTTCTTTTCTTTCTTTCTTCTTTTTTTCCTCTGTTGCTTTCTTTAAGACAAAACTAGGATCGGGAAAGCTGCTTGAGGCTGGCACATTCCCTGCAAAGGAGAGAGAGGGGGAGGGAGAGATGGGGAGGGAGAGAGGGAGTCCTGGCTTTCCTCCCCCTGCCTCCGCCATGCTTCACGGAAACTGGGAAAGATGAATTTCAGGCTTTGTCCAGAGCTCTGAAACCTTAAATCCTTCTAGAAAATAACCTGTCTCTCAGGAATGTTAGGTCCTAGAGAATAATAAGCACCCCTCCACCCCCCTCCTGGGCAGTGGACCTCCTCCCCGCCCCCCACCCCTCCCTGACGGTGCTTTTGACTGTGATTACTTAAGTCGGAATAATAGAAGGATGTAATAAATCTGCAGGTATCTGCCCTGGTTGTGGTGGGGCAGAACTACATGACAAGATCAGTTGCAACCATAGACACAAAGCAGCACTTTTTCCTCCCACGGGGGCATTGTGGCACCGAGCTTCTAAAAAATCGTTCTGTGTTCTTGATACCCTGATACCTGCTAGATTTTCTTCTTTCTGAACACAAATGCTGAATAACACAGCTTCTGTTCAGATCACTTGACAGCAGGCTGAGTGTGAGTGTGTGTGTGTGTGTGTGTGTGTGTGTGTGTGTGTGTGCACAGTGAGTGTGGAGGCCGACCTCTAGTGTCATCCTTAGCTCTTCTCCATATTTTTTTAATCATGTGTCTGTGCATGTGAGTGCCTGTAAAGACCAGAGGTCTCTCTCTCTCTCTCTCTCTCTCTCTCTCTCTCTCTCTCTCTCTCTCTCTCTCTCACACACACAACACACACACACACACACACACACACACACACACACACACTCCCCAGCCACAGTTGGACTTTCAGGTGGTTGTGAGCTGCTCCATAAGGTGGAGCTGGGAATTGAACTGAGATCCCCTGCAAGAGCAGTATGTGATCTTAACTACTGAATTACCTCTCCTTGTTTTCTGAGACAAGATCTCTCACTGGCCTTGGGCACACTAGTTCTGCTAGTCTGACTAGCCAGTGAGCCCCCTGTCTTGATCTCCTCAGCACTGTGCTTTTTTATGTGAATACTGAGACTCCACACCCTGTTGAGTAGGCAAAGTCTTTATCTGCTGGCCCCCACCCCCACTCACCTGGCTCTGCATTTGGAATTCAAACCTAGGCTCAAATGTTCCTGAGAGAAACTCTTGCTGTAGTCTACATCTCAAGTATCCTCTAAAGGGTGCCGAAGGCTTGGTCCTCAGCTTTATGTCAGAATCAGAACCCTTTTATTTAGACAAAAAAGGGGAAGTGTTGTGGGAATTCGTTCAGTTCAGCCAATGACCTTTGGGCTGTCTGGCCCGATGGGTGTGGTCTTTTCTGGGTACTTGACTGGTTAAAATCGAGGAGGGGACACCTGTTGGCTCTCTTCGGTGGTCGAGGCCCGGGCAAGTGGTCAAGTGGCAGAAAGCAGCTTGTGGTTGGTCCCCTTCCTGCCCAGGACAGAAGGACAAGACAGTGGCAGCAATGTCTTCCTTGTTCTGTATTAATGAGTCTGTTTCCCTATTGCACCTTAATAAATTTACACACACACACACACACACACACACACACACACACACACACCACCTCTATGAGCTCTCGTTTTAGTGGAGTCTTTAGGAGATGGGTCCTAATGGGAGCAAGTCGGGTTGTTGGGGGTATGCCTTGCAGGGGATACTGGGGCCTTCCTGTTCTTCACTCCCTGTTTCTTGGCTGTCAAGAGGGGGAGCAGCTTCCTTCACTATCTGACCCGCCATCCCCTGTTCCTCTGTCATCAGGCCCCAGGCAGTGGGACGACTCCCATGGATGGAAACCACTGAAACTTTGAGACCAAATAAATGTCTCCTCCTTGTCAAGCTCAGCTAGTCCAGGAATTCTGTCCTGGGGACAAAACCAACTACTGCAGAACTCCTGGTCAGAAAGACGTTCAAAGACAGTGAGTTCATCCAATGCCCTCACCTTCTTTTTAAAGGCAATGATATTTAAGGCAATGATATTTTTCTCCTTTTCAAGGCTTCAAGAGAAAGTTTTTGCAGCCACCTGGAGGAGCAGCAGGGAGCAGAAAGTGAGATGCACAAGTCAAACAAGAGGCACGACTGTGCAGAGGAATGAGTGTTGAAACATTCTGGGTTCATCTTCTCTGTGGTCCCCAAAACCGTCAGAACAGCTCTTGGTGACGTCAGTCTGGGAGTCTGTGCTCTTGTGTTTGGCTGGACCACCCGGGCTTTGCTTGATTAAAAAAAAGGTGACAGGCAGGAGACCTTTGGACCGCTGGATGACCTGCAACTGTTCTGAGAGTCACCTACATGCCCTTGCCTCACTTTTGGCGTCGGGGTGAGCAGCCCTGCTGCACTTCAGTTTCATAACACAAAGTGGATGCTCACAAGGATGAGAGCAATGGAGCTCACACGTGAGTGCCGAACATGGCTATAGTTCTCCGTGTTGCTGCTCATGCGTCATTCTTATGTGAATACTTTCCTTGGATGCTTGCTTTTTCAAATGGGTTCTCATGTAGCCCAGGCTGGTCTTGAACTCACTACATAGCTCAGGATGACTTTCCACGCCTGATCTTCCTGCCTCTACCTCCTGAGCACTGGGATTACAAGAATGTGCCACTGAGCCCCATTTATATGGTGACTAGGCTCGAACCCAGGGCTTTGTGCATGCTAAATGTGCTGGTTTGTGTGTGTGTCTATGTGTGTGTATCTGTGTGTCTGTGTGTACTTGACCCAAGCTAGAGTCATCTGGAAAGAGGGGACCTCAACTGGAGAATTGTCTCCATCAGATTGTCTGTGACTATGTCTGTGGGGGGATTTTCTTGATTAATGGTTGAATGTGGGAAGGTCCATTCTATTGTGGTGGTGCCACCACTGGGCAGATGGTCCTGAGCTGTATGTATAAGACAAGGCACAAGCCAGTAAGTTGCATCCTGCATGGCCTTTATTTCAGTTCCTGCCTTGAGCTCATGCTCTGATATCCCCCAGTGACGGAGTATGACCTGGGATGTGTAAGCCAAATGAACCCTTTCCTCCTCAGCTAGCTTCTGGTCACAGCATCTATCACAGCAATGGAAAGCAACGAGGGTATAGGCAAATGCTACCAATGGAACGTTCTCCTCAGCACCAGATATGTTGTTTCTTATGATTAAGAAGATAGACTACTGGGCCTGGAGAGATGGCTCAGAGGTTAAGAGCACTGGCTACTCTTCCTGAGTTCAATTCCCAGCAACCACATGGAGGCTCACAAACCATCTATAATGAGGTCTGGTGCCCTCTTCTGGCAAGTGTATAAATAAATTAATTAATTAAAAAAAAGAAGATAGACTACAAATGAATATATAACCTTAAGGTATTTGTGTACTTAATTTTTAAAAAATATTTTAAGTAAAATGTTATTATGGCATTTGTGTATGGTGTGTGTGTGTGTGCATGTGCAGTCACACACACACACACACCACACACACACACACACACACACACACACACACACACACACACGCATGCAGGCACATGCCATGGTGTGGGTGTAGAGATCCAAGGCCGGCTTTCAGGAGCTGATTCTCTCCTACTGTGGGTTCTGGGGTTTGAATACGTGCTGTTAGCTTACACGACAAGCTATTTTACTGGCTCAGCCATCTGTCCCACCAACAATCCTTTTCTAAGCAGTGAGAATACTGACAGCATTCCACACACTGTTCGGAGTCCAAAGCCCAGCCCCGCACTCCACTGGAAATGTGGCTCGTTCAAATTGAGATGTGCTGTAGATATAAATTATACAGCAGATTCAAAAGGCTTCGCGCAGTAACAGTGTAAAAGGTCACTGGAATTATTTTCATTTCGTTGAAATGTCATGACTTGAATGCGTGGAATTAGAATAAATTATTAGAATTAATTTAATCCGGCCCCATTAGGGTTAATGTTTATCTTTTTAATATGGCTGTTACTCTTTCAGCTGCATTTGTGGATGCTGTGAAAGAAGGGCTAGCAACCCTCCCCCTGACAAGGACCCAGGGCCCTCGAGCCTGTGCGACACACCTGTTGGTAAGGCCTGGCCACCTCACCTCACCTTGGCTTTGAGGATGGAATTAACCATGTAGTGAGCACAGGGCTTCTCTGGGGTTGGTGGAGATTTTCTGGGACTAAACAATGTTACTGGTTTTGTGTATGGTGTGTGTGTGTGTGTGTGTGTGTGTGTGTGTGTGTGTGTGTGTGTCTTTTCTTTGACTTTAAAAAAAAGTCAAAATAAAGTCAAAGATATGGTATTAAGACTGTACTAAGTGTCCCTAATAGTAATTAAAAAAAACTTTAAAGATTCATTCATTTGTCTTGTGTGTAGTGTGTATTATTGGTGGGCACATGCTTCCCACGGCATGCCTGTGGAGATCGAGGGTACCTTTTGAGAGTAGGTTCTCTCCTTCTAACACATGGGTTCCAGAGATTGAACTTAGATTGGCAAGCTTGGCCACAAGTATCCTTACCTGCTTGAGCCATCTCGATGGCCCTTATAAATTTTTTAAAGCCCTATCTTAACACCACAACAATTGACACATGCCACCTTGTGCTTCTGACATGTAATCCTTGTTTAAAGGGGTAGAGGGTATGGTTTCCTGCAAAAGCAGGTCTCTAGAAATGGTGGGGGGGGGGGGGGGGATGGGTATATGTCGGGCTGAAGATGACAGGTTTGAACTCTCTTCCCTCCCTGGTGAGAAAAAAACACGTGTTTTGAGTTTTACCAGTGCAGTGGCTGGAGACCCAGCCTCTCGGGCTCCAAGCTCCTCCAAGCGCCTTCATTTCTTCATTTCACTTCACCTGCACACTCGGCATTCTGCCCACAGTCCTGTTTCTCACTCAGACGATCCTTTCCCGAAGAGTCCTCGCAGTTTCTGTGGTGTTAAGGAGTCAGTGATCTTGACAATTAAAACACCAGAGTCGGGGTTAAGGCGCCTGGCCTCCTCGTTCTGTAAGGCAAGTTGGTCTTTTATCCCCTAGGTCTCTGGAATTCTGCTTCTTAAGGTAACTCACAGAGAGCAAAACGTATGTATGGGTTAGGGCAGTTACCCTGGGGTGGGGTTAGGGAGCGCGGGTGGGAGGCGAGGGGTGGGGATGGCTGTCGGAGGATGGGAAAGGCTTCAGACTAGGGAAATACTCTAGGCTTTGGCTTATTTGAGTGTGTCCGTTTGGCGGAGTTTTTTGAGGCTGTGAAGCTGTACATTTTTTTTTTTTGAATGCATGTTACACATCAACTAGAAGTTAAACACCTTGCCTGTGAGTACATTTTTTTTTAAGTGAAAAGCCCTGGTGTTAATGAGATGAGAGAAATGACCACAGGGGGGCGCTGTATCCCTTTCCTGTGCGCAAGAGGCCCTCCCCAGGGTTGCTGGAGTTGCGGACCCGCCATCCTTAGAGGAGAGATTTGTGGGTGAGTGACCCACCTTGGACAAGCCTCCTGAGTAACTTATGTCTGCACTTGAGGCATCCACACACAGAGAGACACAGACGGAGCCGACTTTTTCTTTTTAAGTCTTGATTCAGGGCACTGGCTGCAGAGGGTGGGAGCGAGGTGTTGCAAGCTCACTTGGTGGTCCCGTGTAGGTTAAACACCTAAGGAATGCCACATTCTTCGGAGAAATTAAGATTCCTGCCTTGCTGTAAATAGACACCCACGAGGAGATGGGGCAGTTCTGGAACGGCCAGGCCCTGCTGTTATCGACGGAAATCCTGTGTGGTGGTAAATATGGCCCTCGGAAGAGCCTGGAAAAGAGATTATGGGAGCAGAGAGGGGCTGAGAATGCAAATGTGGGAGGTTATTGGCTAGATAGTGGCCAGGAAACCAGAGACTGGGGCGGGGGCGGGGGGGGGGGGGGGGAGTTGGGCTGAAGAGCATCAGAGGAAATACGGAGGAAGAATAAATACACGAGATAAGCGGCTCCCTCAGCTTCCTCCCTTGTTGGCCTTTTGTTTTGCATCCAGGACTCTGGTCCTTCTGGGTCCTCTTCTGGGGACAATAGCCTGGAGTCTTGAGAAGCAGGCCTGGCTCCCATCTCTCTAGTCTATCTCAAACCTACCGGGCCTGCTTCCCTAAGCAGCCAGTGGGCAAGGTCTCCAGGCTCAGGCCTGTGCCGCCCGCCCCTTCTCCCCCTCCAGGGACTAGAGCACGGGACTGTGTGCCTGGCTGCTCTTTCCAACATGCACACATGGCCAGGACCCAGTGTTGGGTCTCAGATGTTGGGGGGCTCAACAGAGCTTAATAACAGTGTTGGGGACCAGGGACGTGACTCAGGGTAGAACTTGGCACCATCAAGGCTCTGAGTTCCATGCCCAGCACCCAAACTACAGAATACGTGGACAACAAACACCAATGTGGCCATGAGGAGAGCATCCCCTGTCTTGGAAGGGAACAGAAAACGATGGGGTGGCTCCACACCGATGTGCTAGTCGGGCCCACCTGCCCGCTGGGAAATGTCCCGAGTTCCCCCAGCAACATCCCAGATTCAGCTGGAAAACCTGTGGCTCTCTGAGGCAAGTGAGAGAGACCCGAAGGTGACAAGAAGGACCTCCTGGCCACGCCCCAACTCCACTCTCTGTGTGTCCTAATCTTTGCAGATCCCTGTGGGCACCCAGAAAACAGGGGAGAGGCTCAAAGCTCCCTGTAAGGTTGCAAGAATCTAACAGCCAAATATATGCGAAGCACTCTTCAGTGTGCAGAGCACTGAAGTGTTAGGTATTTGTCAGGACCACTAGCCTACATAGAGCAGGATGTATAGGGATGAGTTCCCACCCCAAACTGAAAGAACTCAAGTTTGTGAATAGTTGACTTTGACCTTGGAGAATCACAGAAAATTATTCCTCTGATAAACATCAATCATCTTGGTGCCACCAAGGGCCCAGAGCTGCAGGCTCCCCCAAGAGGGGAATGAGGCACCAGAAAAGCCAAGCCACCCAATGCTGGCCACTGGTCCTTGAACTGTGACTCTGGGACTCCAATCTGAGAACTCTTTATTCCATCTATGGGATATTTCCATACTTCTCAGCCTTGTGTCCCCAGGAATCATGGGATAATACAGCAGACTCACTTTTTCAGTCAGCTCCCAGAGAAGATGGCTTGTTTCAACCCACGCCAGTGAATCCTCTGTCTGCTGGGGCTGCCTCTTAACATGTACAACTCAGTTTGTAATGGGAGATTCAAGACAGTGCCTATGGGATGAGGGAGCCAAGGGGTGAACGCTTTTGACTGTTCGTCTGCCTTATGACTGGTCCCCATAAGGACTGTGTCATGTTGGAGGCAGGGGATAGCATCTTAGGGGCTTTGGTTAAATTTTTGTTGCTCACCACCTATGTTCCAGCACGGTGGTAGTTATGGACAAAACAGACATAGACAAATGGAGCTTACGAGGTCAAGAGCAGGGGTCAAGCAACGAAATATATATGTTGTTAGACACCAGTTAGCTGCCTGAAGCACAGGGCACCAGGAAGACATTTCAGCTGAGCCCCGAAGAGAGCCGCCTCAGCCTGGTGGAAGTGTGGTGGTGCTGGGGTTGGAAGTGGAGCAGAGTGTTCCAAACAGTGACCAGTCTGTGTGTCTGCCTCTACAGAAAGGGTCAGAGGGCCATGGGGAGTCTGCTTATACCCACCTCAATCTGACTCCCGCATCCCAATACCTTCTTCTTCTGGAATTCTGTAGAAAATTTCTTGACTGGACATCCAGATGGGGCGAGATCATATCTAATGATGAGGCTGTCCCATTGGGCACACTTAGTACATTTGTAAGCCCCGCCTTCCCACCCAAAGAGAGAAATGTTAAGAAAATACACATTCTGAATTTATTATAGTTACTATGACTCAGACAGCTGAAGGCTAAAATCTAATGGAGTTTTCCTAAGATTCCTTGGGGGATTTGAAGGATTCTTTTCCCACCAGCCATAGAAGGAGGATTATAAAAACACATTTCCTCTGGACAGAAGAACTCCCCTGAATCCCAAGTCCTGGAGATTTCAGTGGTGGAGGCTACCCTACAGACTCCCCTGTCTCCACATCGGCCTCCCTTTTATTCTCTTTACTATGTCTTCCTCTTGTGTAGTGGTGGCCGAGTGGACAAGGAATTGGCTGTCATTTGGGGTCTTGACCTTGTCCCTTCACCAAGATGCTGTCCCCTTTTATTTTTTATTAAAATTTTTGATGTTTTTGAGAATTTCATATATGAGTTCTAGATCTACATCATTTTCACCTACCACTCTCTCCTTCCAACATCTCTTTTCCCCCACTCCCTCTCAAATTCACAACCTCTTCTTCTTTCATTATTATTACATATAGGTACACACATATATCACACACACACACACACACACACACACACACACACACATATCTACTACTGAGTCCATTTAACCTTGCTCATATGTACATGTGTTTAGAGCTGACCACTTGGCTTGGATACTCCAGATGAAGAGCTCCTGGTAATCACTGTCCTCTTCCTCTTTAGACTCAGCTTCTTCAAATGTGGAGACTAGATCACAGCTTCCTTATAGCTTTAACGTCCCTGGTCCTCATGATGACACTCAGCCAAGAGGCAAAGGAGGTGAGTCCCATGTGAGACACCAGGATTGGTTGAAAAATCTCAGGATGAAGTTGGAACAAAGCCTTCCTTCTCCTCAGGTAACTTAGGCAGACACAAAGCAGACACCAGAAAAGGGTCTTCTGTTTCTCTCCTGCTCAGCCCCTTTTCCAGAATGGCTCCACGTTACTCACATTGTATTTCTTTCCATAAGCTCTTAGAGCTCCAGGGTCTCCCTAGCTTCCCAGCTGAGCTGCTCTTCCCTACAAGGATTTCTGTGACTGTCCAGACCAAGAATGCAGTCTCCAAGATCCATAACATCAACCAGACGAGAGATCTTGGGAAGACCTCAGAGACAGTGAGGACCATGACCAGCTCAAGGGTTGTGTATGACCTAAGGGGACTGATGTGAGTTGGTCTCTCTTGAGAAAGAGAATTGATCAGGTATGTCAAGAAGACTTAAGATTGGAATTGACTCAAGCAGATATGAAAGCCTGGAAGGTCCACCATGTGGTACCTGCAAGCTAAAGAATGAAGAAGACCAGCATTTTCGTACATCCTGGGTCTGAAGGTCTAAGAACCAAGCCAACTTCTGAGGCAGAAGATAGAGAAGATGGGGAGATGGATGTTCCAGCTTAAAAAAAACCCCCAGAATTTCCCCCTTCCTCTCTATTCCATGCAAACTCTGGGTAGATGAGATGGTGTTGCCTGTCATGGTGGGGGTGGGTCTTTATCATCCACCAACTCAAGTGACAATCTCTTCCAGAAACCTCCTCCTGGACACACCTAGAAATGATGTTCTCATCAGTTTCCTGGGCATCCTTGAGCCTAGTCAGGTCTACACAAAAAAATTAATAATCACAGAGTTTGATTTCCACTAAACCCAAGGCAGAGTCACTCTGGAATAAATGGGCGGTGTTGCCATTTACTCTGCTTCCACAGATGCTGAACACCGACATTTTAAGGTCAGATAGAGAGAGCTCAACTTAAAAAAGAAAAACACAACACGGGCTGGTGAGATGACTCCATGGGTACGGGTGCTTGCGATACAAGCCTGGCGACCTGAGTTCAATTCCCTGGATCCCATGAAAGAGTGGACGGAGAAAACCTGCTCCACAAAGTTATCCTCTGACCTCCACATGTGCACTGTGGTGTGTGTGTGTGTGTGTGCATACACATGTAATCCATAAATAAATTAAATAAATTTAGAATCAACTCGTCTCCAACAAACAAGAACAAGCATGATCTAGGACATAAGCAAAAGTCTGTGGATCAGATGCAGCCAGTAGCTGCTGTCTGTCTTTGAGGTCTATCTTTACAAATTTTACAGGACTCTGTCTGTCTCTTATGCTGTGCTTACTAGGCCTATCATGCTTGGCTCTGCAGCCATTCATGAACTTTTTTACTTGTCACCACCTACAAGTGGACGTTGTGGGATGCTGGGGAGAAAACAGGACCCAGCACATCTGTATAGAAGGGACAGCAGTGTGTTCAGATCAGTGTCTGCTGGGTAGGTGTCCGTCCTTGGTTCATCCACAGAGCCCAGATATAACTCCATCATGCAGGTAGCACACAGGGCAGGTAGTCGTGATTTATTATACATTTTTTGAGACAAGGTCTCACTGTGGAGCCCTGGCTGGTCTGGAACTCACTGTGTAGATCAAGGTCAACTTGAACTCACAGGAATCCACCTTCCTCTGCTTCCCTAGTGCTGAGACTAAAGATGTGTGCAACCTCACCTGGCTTGCTCATGATTTCTTGGGTTGTGACTTGTCACCTACCAGGCAACTAAAACCATTTCACTCAGTCCTATGCGCCCAGCATCCCACAGAGCTGACACAACACGGTGGTTTAGGAAAAGAACCGAGACAGCTAAGTAAACAGCCAGTGACTGCTCACCCTTCAAGGCTGTGGAGGCAGAGGAGGGTCCCCTGTGGTCCTGAGAGCTGTCTCTCAATTCTGGTTCTATAAATCCTTTGTCAAAATGCAGGCCTGTGACTTCAGCATGCAGAGGAGGCTGGGGCAGGAGTCAGAGATCAGCCTGGAGGACAATGTAGAAAAGCTGTCAACAATGGAAAGCAGGGATGGCTATAGAAATGACTGTGTGTTGTGAGAACCCAAGTGCAAATCCTTTGCACCCACATAAAAAGTCAAGTGTGGTTGTGTGTGCACATCTGTAATCCCATTGCTGTCTGGGGAAAAGAGAGGACTGCCTGGGCTTGCTGGCTGCCAGCCTAACTCCGGGGTCACTGAGAGACCCTGCCTCAAAGGAATAAAGCAGAGAGTTGGCACAGTGTACATGACATCACCCTCTAATCTCGTATGATGACCTATGTGTACCCCCCCAGATGTGCTCAAACACAGCAGAAAATAAAATAAAAATTCTGAAGAGAAGTAAGATGTAGAGCAAAAGGGAATAAGACCTATCTCTAGACGCCAAGGATGTGAGTTCATTAAGGAGACATCAAAATGGGTGACCTCTGGCGGGCTATAAAGGGCTACAAAGAATGGGCTTTAGAAATGGGCATTGATGGACATCTTGGTGGTGGAGAAACCATGAGTTTAAGAATCAGATTGGCACTGGGCTGTGGTGGGGCACGCCTTTAATCTCAGCACTCGGGAGGCAGAGAGGCACGCAGATCTCTGTGAATTTGAGGCCAGCCAGGTCAACAGAGTGAGTTCCAGGACAGCCAGGACTACACAGAGAAACCCTGTCCAAAAAAAAAAAAAAAAAAAAAGTCAGATTGGCTGGTTGCTGGCCTATGGTTGGCCTGCTGAGATCTTCAACAAACTACCCCCTCCACCCAGACCTCAGTTTCCCTACTGTAAAATGAGAGGTGGGTAGACTCTTTCCACAGTTACTTCTGGCTTTCGCAGGCTCTGCTTCCCAGCGACAAAGTGGTTCTTTGGAAATGACATTCCCTGTCAGGAAATAAAACACGTGAGTGGACATGAGCGTGCCTCTCCTACAAGGGTAGCCAGAGCTCTGCCCACTGCATATAGGGAGTAGATAACTGCACCCTTGAAAGATTCCTTCCTTCAGAACTCAGACCACACCAGAACCAGCCAGGTTTCCACAACACTGACTATTGGTGTATTTTTCTGCATTTCAGTCCTTTTAGGCCCAATTGGGTGCCTGTCTGTTCACACTGCAGCATGCTCTAGCTGGAACTCCAGGCAAGAGCACAGGCATGGGCAGGGTAAGGGGAAGCTTGGAAGAAGGCTGGGAAACTCTCCCTCAGGGGCCAGAAATCTGGCACCATCGATGCCATTAAGTCTATAAAATCAATTCCCTCTGGGATTAAGTGCTTGCTTGATACACTGTTTTTATCACTCAGTGAGTCTCATTAATTGACTTATTCAAAATTTTCACTTGTTACAGTTGATTTCTCTGGGCTCATGGCTTGTTATATTTCTTCCTTGGATGGTATATCAAATTTCAGCTATAACAACTCATTTATTTAAAGGGAACACACCCCAACCAAAATCAACCAGCAAAGCTTGCTGTTTCCTCCTTAAGCTTCTTTCGTATGAGTAGACAACTGTCCACTGCATGTATTTTATAGAACATGGAATTAGATGTGCATTCAGAGTCAGCAGGGTAAAATCCTCCACCCTCGCTGGGGTGGGAAGCAGAAGCTGGCTGGACAGTCTCCTCTCACAGTTCCTTCACCAAAACACTCTGCAGTGTTTGGCCTTGGCAGTCATCACAGGGAAAGGTCACCTCTGGAACTGAGTTGTGCTGAGGTAGAGG